>NC_133824.1:49629365-49953115 GCF_047830755.1 Zonotrichia albicollis
CAGTGTAGAATTTTGGTGTCATCCAAGGTCAGTACCCTCCCCCAGTATCCCATAACTTGCTAGGTTTATAGGAGTTATAGGTTATAGGTTTTCTCATATATGCCAGAAAGGTGCTTGACAAATTGTGCATTTGGGACCCATCCAGGTGCAGGACTTTTTTTTAATGGATATTTCCTGGGACTTAGTGTGTTCTTTTTACTGTGGTGGTGTGGAAATGTGCAGTTCATGGCATCTCTCTCTTGGAGTATACTATATTAAAAGGCTTAAAAGTGACATATTTATAAACATTTCGCTGTTAAATGCCTCTGTTAATAGATGGCCATGCTCTGTAAGTGATGCCACAAATAGCTGAGTATTGTATTAATAAAACCCTGGTAAACATTTACTTTCCAATGCAGTTTTACAGCTCCTGGTGTCTCAAACCAGGCTGCTTCCACATTACCAAGAATTTTTTTTTTTTTTTTTTTTTTTTTTGCAGCTCTGATTAATTTAATTTTCATCCTGCTTAGTACCAGTGCAAATCAAGTTCAGCTTCAGTGCCCCTGAGTCACAGCAGCTGCACTGATCCCAAGTTCAATTGCAGCCAGGCAGGGACCAAGGTTTTAAAGTCTGGCAAGGTTTTAACAGTGCCAGAAGTGCTGGTGTTAGAGACCATCAAAGCAACTCTCCTTTATGTCCCTGTGCACTGAGATACCCTGCAGAGGCAGGATCCCAGGCACTGGAATCCCTCAGCAGAGAGATGGATTTGGGCTGGTTAGCCTTGATTTCAGCAGGGGCATTGGGGCTGAGCTGGCACTCAGTGGATGGAGCTGGGCTGATGTTGGGAAGCTCTGAGCACCCGTGCTGTGTGTCTGATCCAGATTCCCAATCAACCTGGTTTTGTTGAGACCTTTTTCTCAATATTAATGTACAGCATCTTTCTAACAGTACATTTATAATCCTCTAATATAGTAAACATACAGTGGTTTGCAGGAACTTCTATAATAATAATTTCAACACCATAGCAAGTATTTAGGGTCCTTCCATCACCATAATTCACCTCCAGTTGCTTACTTATGCAATTCTTGCTCTGCAGGCTTTTGTCACAATCCTTTCTGAGTCCTAGAGTTAATATCAAGATAATTAGAAGTGCCAGATAAAAGCCTCTTCTCCTATTGACAAATCATTCTCCTCCATATTGTTGTTTTCTTCTATAGAGAGAAAGATCATTGAAATGTTTCAAAAGGCATCTCCATTGTAGATCTCACCTATGGGAGGTTCAACTGTTTGCTGTGTATTCAAACTCTTAAATCACATTACTCAACCTGCATTGCAAATCCCTGGAGCTACCCACTAAATCAAATAACATGTTTCCTTAGGAGGCAGGAAAAACAGGAGATATCAAAATATGTATTATTAAAATCCATTTCAGTGTGGGTGCAATTTGACAATGCGTTCAGCACTTCATTTCAGCAGACAAGACAGTGGGTTTTTTTGGTAGTGGTATTACCATGTATTTATCCTTGATTAATCCAGCAGTGAGAACACTGAAAATGGAAACAAGGAAACTTGTGGTATAAAAAACTAAATTGGGGAGTGGTTACAAAGACTGAGTAGGGATGGTCCTGCTTAAAGGTTACTCTGTGTTCATTTTGGGGGTACCAGCATTAGTTATTGCTCAGTGTTTGCTAGTTTTCTGAAGGTGTAATGCAAGAATTGTGTGTTTGTGTGAGGAGGCAAAGTGTAACACTGCCTGTGTCTGCCCTGTTTAGTGCTGAGCATCGGAGAAGGCGGATTCTGGGAAGGCAGCACCCGGGGACACATTGGCTGGTTTCCTGCAGAGTGTGTGGAAGAAGTTCAGTGCAAACCAAATGAAAGCAAACCAGGTAATCACATCAAGCCCCTGTTGAACCCTAATGTGACAGATGCTACGTGTCTGACCCAACAGACACATCAGGGCCTTTATGCACTGCTAGAAATGGGAGAATTGGATAAAGCTGAGCTGCTGAGCTAAAAAATACAGGTAGGTTTATTGATTGTATTTACTGTCCAAGCAAGCAGACTTTCTCATGAGGAACTATGCTGGGAAGTACCACAGCCTTTACACAGAGCTGTATGCAGACATTTTGTATAGGATTATGTTGTTTTTTATTGTCTAAAGAGTGGAAGAATGTCTAATGAGACAAATAAATAAGGGAATAAAACCTGGCCAGTCATCTTCCAGCCTGAGGGAGTCATACAATGCATTTAGCTCTTGTTCACAGCCCTGTTGCCCTTTCCCTGAATGCTAGAGGAGGCATCCTTTAGTGGGATATCCCATACCCATCCCTGCTGATGACAAAGGAAATGGAATCCTCCTTTATCACACACGTGTATTGCCACAAGTAACCTTAAGCAAGGAGCCTTTATAGTCCTGGTATAATAAAAGAAATGAAATCTACATTAAAGCAGGTTATTTTTAGAATTACCTACCATCTCATCCTTTCTCTGCTTTTAAGAATTAAGATGTGAGGACATCCTCTCTAATTAAAAGCTCATTATAAATGAGCTCTGAGAATATAATTAATGTTCTCCAGGAGCGTATGAAGTCTGAAATCATCTATTGATGTGTTTTTAGATCTCTGTTGTATTGATTAAGAACTTACTGGCATTGCACAGATGATACACTAAAATTTATGCATTGTATCATTCATTTACAGATGTTTTTCTTTTATGCATGTCATTATCAACTGCAAGGTATACTTTTCTTTTTTATTTTTTCCCTATGTGGAGAAGTTGTGCTTCCTTTTCTGTCTCCCTTTTGAGAGGGGAAAAGAGGAGGAGGGAAAACCAGATCCAATATTTGGAGAGAATGGATCCAGGCACTGAGAACAGAGGGAGAACAGTTCTGTAGCTCTTCAAAGGGCTTGAGAAAACTCAGAATTTAGAGATGGAAATGTATTAAACAAAAGGAAGATTGAGGCTGGAATTGCCCTGTGTAGGAACAGTAACCCTGCATTAAATTTGAGCTATCATTTGTCTCCAGATCTGTAGAAAATTCTGAGGACATGATAAAGATAAGAAAGAAGTTTTGCATCTTTTTAGTGGTTTTGAAGAGAGAGTAACCAAAAGTGTTTGTTACAAATCCTTAAAGACTTCCTTGAGAATTTCTTCAGGAGGTAAATTCAGTATGTGACAGGATTGTCTTAATAGATGATGATTGTTTTTTGAGCAAGAATGTCTTTGATCATTCAAAGGAACACAAAAATTAAGAAAAGAATTGTCACAAGAGGAACAAAAGTATTATGAAAGCTGGAAGCAAGAAAAGAATATAAACAGAAGCATGTTACAAATTTTCTGACATGAAATTATGAAGACTTATGCCATGTGTCTGGCAAAGCACGAGACATTTACTGTAATTTATAACGATTGCCTTCTTTCTGATTGTTTTCCTGTTTGCTTATGGTACAGTGGGAATATTAATGTTAACATAGCTTAAGGCTTTAAATATGCCATTCTTCTACTCTAAAAAAGGGTGAAAATGTAATTAAATAGGAACAAAAGGGACACATTTTCTCTGGCAGTGAACTTGTGCACTCCCATATTTTGCTGGGCTGTCTCAAAAAATGTCCTGCACCCAGAATGAGGTTCAGTGCTTCTGTGAGTAATGTGATAGAGACTGGAGCTGGGAGGGAAATGAAATATATGGAATGCACAGTATGTGCCATATTATTATTGAAATATGGCATGGAGTGAAAGCAGCTGATCACAGAATTGCTCTGTGCATTCCCTCTGCATAGGAAACAATGGGAATGAAAGGGAAAAGCTTTATAAGCAAAAATCAGGCAGTATTCCCTCTGAGTAAAAATGAAGAAGTAATTTAGAAAAATGTGTTAGGCATGGTGAAATGATTAGAAATTAAATTAGGTCTGTTGGGATTGCTGAAAGAGCATCAGCTGAGAAACATCACAAACTTGTGCCTCTTGCAAGAATTTGCATCGTGGTCTTTGCAAAGCAGCAGAACTTCTTATGATAATGATTTAGAAAGTAGAGCATTTAAATGTGGAGGAAATGAAGCTCAGACTCAGCTTTTTCCATACCAGCACCACAGCAACAGTTCTTTCCCCTCAACAAGATTTAGGAACATTTCTTCCAGCAGCTTCCCTTTGCCATTAAGTTTGAACAATTGTGTTTAATAGAGGCTTGTCATTTGCATGCCATGAGTGAAGGAAAGAGGAATAGTTCTTGGAAAAAACAAACTCCAATTAAACACTCCAGGCCCAGTAAAACTGCTGGGCAGGTGTTTCATGTCAGGCTGATGTATAATCTCCCTTCTAAGGAAAGTTCCATTTTTAGGGAACTTTATTGCAATCCCAACTGTTCTCTGGAAGTGGGCAGGACAGAACAGCACCTGGTTCCTGTGTTCTCCTCAAAGATACCATGCCAGCTTGGCAGGTTCTGTTTTCCAAGAAAATCATATTGACTGGCATTAATTCTACTTCCTTTCTTTTATCCCCCATTAATTGAGACTTGTAGGAGTTGCTCCATTATTTTGCTAGGGTTGATTCCAGGTCTGTGGGCTCCCAATTATCCAGGTTGTCTCATTTGCTCTCTAATGGCACCAGCACAGGACCTGCTGCTTTCCAGTTTAAAGTTCCCTTGACATTTTGAGATCCAATGGAAAAAGAACAACAACGAAGAAAAGAAAATCATTACTGTAGTCTGCTAAATTCTTTTTCCTGCTTTTAATAAATTCTTACAAACAAGACTTTTGTGCTACCTTGTTTTAAAAAGTGCCAGTTTTTGGCATTTTGTAGCCAGTTTTTAACATTCTGCAGAATTATTCTGAGAGTAAAAATATTCCCTCAGATGAGGTTGGCACATTATCTTATCTTGCATTTTACCTGCTCAAACAGAGAATGCAAATGTCACATATTTACTCTTTCTGCATTGACAGTTATCTTGTGTTATTCAGAAATGAGCCAATTCCATTTTGAAATGTCTTTCTATTCTGAAATATGTTAATTTTTTTTTGTTGTTTTTTAATTTTTTTTCTAAAATGTTCTGGGTAAGTTGAAAAAATGTTTCTCCTGCTTTAATTTTCTATGTTTCTGTTTGCTTTTCTTCCATCATAAGGTATTACATGAACTTGAGAGACTTACTACATAAATGCTTTCTATTACACTTGTGATTTTATGCTCCAAATCTTTCAGAATTCAGGGCTATCTGATTGCCTACAACTGAGGTGAAATATTCATTTTCAGGCTGGAAGTTATCTTTAGCTACATTCCAACTTTATCATTTATTGTTCCTCCCTCTCTAAAGTGCCTGGAGAACTCCTAGATTTTACCAGTGATACTGATATAAAGGCAGACTCAGCGTGTCTGAGAGATTCTTGCTGTCTTTCAACTCTTGGCCTCCCCAGTGCACCTTTCCTTGAGTTCCAGCCTCATTTTGTATATTTTCTTACGATGAGTTTTCATTCCATGGCCTCCTTTGTGCCTCTTTCTATCCTGTGCCCTTGGGATACACCTTATTAGTAGCTGTAGGAGTGCTGGGAGTTTATTTCAGATTAGATCTGCCGCAGGCACGTGGCTGCAGTGACCATGAGCAGCTCTCCTTTTTCCAGGCAGGATCAGATCTGTGCCAGTCCCAGGGTCTGTGCCAGTCCCGGGGGCAGCACTGGCAGGGCACATTCCCAGCTCTGCCCTGCCCATGGAGCTGTGCCCGTGCTGACCTCTAGTGTCACAGCAGGCTCTGCCAGGCTCCACGCTGCCTTTTGAGCTCCAAGGTGGCACAGAGGCATGGGATATTTGTGTCAGGAAAGGCCTGGATCAGGAATGGTGTGGCCAGCAGGAGCAGGGAGGTCATTCTGCCCCTGTACTCAGCCCTGGTGAGGCCACACCTGGAGTGCTGTGTCCAGTTCTGGGCCCTCAGGCTGGGAAGGACGTTGAGATGCTCAAACACATCCAGAGGAGGCAACGGGGCTGGAGAGGGGCTGGGAACACAAACCCTGTGGGGAACCACTGAGGGAGCTGGGGATGCTCAGCCTGGAGAAAAGGAGACTCAGAGGAGACCATATCACTCTACAGCTCCCTGAAACGTGGCTGTGCTCAGGTGGGGTTGGTCTCTTTCTCCAGGCAGCACTGACAGAACCAGAAGACAGTCTCAAGCTGCACTAAGGGAAATACAGGTTGGATATTAGGAAAAGGTTTTTTATGGAAAGAGTGATAAAGTACAGGAATGGCCTGCCCCAGGAAGTGGTGGAGTCACCATCCCTGGATGTGTTTAGGAGAAGGCTGGATGTGGCACTGGGTGCCATGGTTCAGGTGAGGTGTCAGGGCATGGGTTGGACTCGAGGATCTTGAAGGTCTCTTCCAACCCAGTCATTCTGTGATCCTGTGTAATTCTGTGACCTCAGGGATCACTGAGACCATCCTGTCAGCCAGGCTGAGTGCCACCTCCAGTCCCTTCCTGAGCGCAGTGCCTGTGCTTATGTTTGGTATCCCTTATTCCTGAGTTTCCAGCAACTTGAAAACATAGTGACAGATTATCCAGGAATAGCAGAGTTCCCTTGCAATTTCTTTTTTACCTATGTAACTCTACACAGCTGTTAAAAGCAGAAACTGCAGCTATCCTTGTCCAGCATTCCCTCTCGATCCCAGAAGTTACCAAACAAGTCCAAGCTGTGTTAATAAAATGAATCCTTTTGCTGTTTCTGAAGCAGAGAATTTTCTGTTTTCCACATTCTTAGTTTTTAACGCCCTGTGCGTTCAGTAAAACCACATTTGTTCCTCATTTCCACCATCCCTTTTTATAATTAGCACAACACCTTCCCAGGCAGTTGAGCCAGCCAGGCTGCTAGAAAATGGAATTGCCTTCCTGCAAGAAGGAAAGATGCTTTACTGTGGATTGAGAGCTGACATCTGTGCTGGCCTTCCTTAAGGACAGGAGTCTTGCTTTCCTAAATTTGCTGCCTGGACATAATAGATATCCATATGTAAAACCAGTGCCTTATCCCATATAATTGACTCTATGATTCTGTGTTAAACACAGCAGTGGAGGGGGAAAAAACCAGATAAAAACCCTTTTTTCATCCAGCCTAAATGGCCCACCTTTTATAAATGACCCAGATTAGCCAAATTCTTTTTAACAAATTATTCTTGTTACGACTTGTTACGATGAGTTCTGGCTAATTTTAGCTAGAAAGGCAACTGAAGAATAAATAGAAATGTTGTGGTGATTATTAGAACTCTGAAAAATTCTATACACAAATAACTTTGGAAACCACTAGAAATAAGTGGGTTTCAATGAGACAGAGGAGATGGTATCTCACCAAATGAGCACCTCAAGGGTTTTGATAATAAATTTTGATAAATTCTCCTTCCACAAGATTTCACCTTGAGTAGAAGGTTCCTGTGTACCTGTGACAGAATTATTGTGCAACTTGAACTGTTTGGTGTGAGCAGCAGCAGTTAAGGACAAAACATTGCTGCAGCTGAAAGGACTAAATGGAGGCAGTATAAAAGAAATTTATATATGTAAGGGAAAGATATTTTTGTTGGGAGAGTTAATCACAAACATTGTCATGGCAATAGTGTAAGGAGCTAAGAAGTTCTGAGAGCTGGGATATATGGCCTGACTCCACAGTGCAGGCTGGACTCAATATGGCCAAGAGAGTATAAAGCCAAATTAAAATCAAATTGAAAAGGCAAGATTGCATCACTTGTAGTTGAAAAATTGTGCTGGGATGCAGATACAAAGGCAGCCATTTCAAATGGGTTGAAAGCTCAAGGGATGAATATTACACCTATTTATATTATATTAATTATATTATATTTTATTATATTACCTTACATTACATCACATCATATCATATCATATCATATCATATCATATCATATCATATCAATTTTATTATATTATGTTTATTATATTAATTTTTATTATATTATATGTATTGTATTATATTGAATTTTTAATCCCAGTCAGGCTCTGAAGGTTATCCCGTTGTAACCCTGGTACCCAGAGCCCAAGCTGACTATTCAGTCAGTCCTCCTGCCTTCAGGGATGTCATCCAAGCTGTGACCTCTGAAATACTCTTTCCTGCCTTGCTTCTGTGTTTTGCACAACCAGCCACCTGGCTTATGGGATTCTGAACAATTTCATCTTTTGAGGAGTGATTTTCTGCCACATAATATTTCCCATGGACAGATCTGTCATTAAAAAATTGGGAATGGATGACAACACAGTGATCATAGACAAAGATACTCTGTTTCTGATTTATCCTTTAGAAAGATCAGGAATATGCCATATACCATATTTTTGCTTAAACTGCATTCTCCTCCATCAATCAGTGGGAAAACTATATTGCAACCAAAAAAAAAAGAAAAAAAAATCTATGCAAAGGACTAGATGTGAGGTGCTGGCAAGGCAGCCCACAAAGCTTGGTGCAGTAATAATCAACTAATTCTGACATCTCTCTGTAGCTGAGGATGTAAATCAACCCCACTTTTTTGTCTCAAGTGATGGAAATTCAAAGAATGAACCTCAGCAAGTTTCTGCACTTTAGCTTTGCTGAGCGAGGCATTTGTGCTCCCAGTGATGACAAACAGCAGTTTGGGAAAAGGCTCTGGAATGAATCATCTCTCAATAATAAAGGCAAGGGGGAGGCAGAGGTGACTGGAGAGCTGTTTTTATCTGCAGGCTGGCTATGGGAGGGAGCCATCTGCTTCCCACTCAACCTGCAGGGCGTGCTCCCTGGCCAAAGGTGCCTTCAAAGGCCTTTTCTTCTTTCAATCTTCTGAGCAAGAAGCAATAGAGATTTCCTGCTCTAACAGGAGTATTCGTTAGAAGTCCTTGGGAACACTGAGTCCACCCATTTCTCAAATAATGATGCAGGTCTGGTTTGAAGGAAGAGTAAAAGAAAGGATTCCATGATAATAATTTCATCATTTGCCAAGGTTTTGAGAGCAGTATAAAACCAAAGCATCAAACAAAATTATTCAAATTAAAAAAAAAAAAAGGCCCTTGTCTAGAGCTTGTAGAGAATGTATGCCTGTCTGCATACTTATCTCTGAATAAGGAATTTTTAATTCATAATATTTTACTGTCTGGGATGCTCAGCTGACATGTACTTCATCCCTTTCACTCCCATTTCCATGCTTGCTAAGAGCCACTTAGGAATAACTCTAATCAGCTGGAAGGGAGCAGCACAACTCTCCAAAGCATTGAAATAGGCTAAAAATAAAATGCATAGCAATATAAAATGAGAGTTATGTGGTAGGAAACTCAACATTTCCAGTACATCTGGGATTGCTGCTGTGTGAAATCGGACATGCAGGTGGGGAGTTTTTCCTCTTCTGGTTCTTTCTGCACTTTTTTTTCCTCAAGAAATAATCTGTCACACCACAGAGGATCAAAGAAGTGCAAACTCTGAAGGATGTCTCAAGAAAGGAGTTACTATGATGGTTTATTCCTTTTACTTCCAGTGATGCATTCTCATTTTCTGTTCAAAATCACAGCCCATGGAATATTTTCAAGTTGAGAGCAGATAGAGACATCAGAGATGTCTAATGTTACAAATTACTGTAGAAGCACCAAAAAGTTAAAGGTATGAAGTGAATGATTTATGAAATGATGGAGCCTCCTGGGGAATTTAAGCCCAATTATTGGTTTAAGAGAGAGTACTTCAGCTTGTGGCAGAATTTGAGCAGCCCTGTTCTGCAACATGCTAAAAACCTAGGAGTAATACCTAAATTTTGATTCCCAGTTGTTCTTGTGGAAACTACTCATATAACATGGTTTTTTCAAGCCATTCAAATCTGTTTTGAGCCTCTCAAATTTTAACAAACCTGGCAGATCTTAATGACTGTTAGTAGACAGAAATCTGTAGCTTTTATGTCCTGGAATTCTGGAGCTTTTCAAATTTCATAAAGAATATATATTTTAATTATAGCATCTCTACACTAATAGTTTTTTGGTGATTTTTTGGTTTTTTTTTTTTTTTTGTAATTAGTGATACTTTGTAATATCTTATGAACCTATGATCAGCTATAGTTGATCTTTTTGCTCTCTCTAAGTATCTTAAATGACAGTAGCAATAGCTTTTACTTTGATTTAACATCCATTTTTTCCCCCTGAAATTCTGTTTAACCAGGATTCTCTGATGCACCTGTGTAAATATTATTTATATCAGAACACAACTTCTGTTGAAATCATTCTGGCTGTCTATCAGAATTAAATATAATGGCCTAATTAATCTAACTCATTACATTTAGAATGACCTAACACTTTTTAAAGTAACTTTGGAAAAAAAAAAAAAAAAAAAAGCAAGGCAAGCCTTAGATCTGTACATATTCCAAAAGTGTTGAGAAGTTATCTTTTTCTGCTGCACTAAATGACACATTGGGGCTTTTTTCCCCTTCTGATTTTTAATGGCTCAGATAAAAGGCCTGACAACAGAGGCTGAAAACTCTTTGAAACTCTCCCCAGCTAGTTGAGATCAAATTCTTCTTAATTTAAGGAAGATGATGGAGCAACTGCTTAAAGTAATGGCAGTGCTGGAGGTGATCAGGAAAATGATGCCTGAACAGAGCCACTGTCAGATAATCCATATTCTGTTCTGGAATCATGGCTCTGCTTTTTGCTTCCCTCCCTTGCTAGAGAGCTCAGCTCATTTGGTTATAGATCATACTAAAAGGATACTCTGGGGTCAGAAATAGATTCTTGGTCTCCAGGTAAAACAGACAGACCTGAGTGAATGTTCCCAATTGTGAACTCACAAAATGGATTGAATTTTAAATGGTAGTGTAACTTGGTTATGTTATTTACATACAAAAGTGTGTTTGTATTTGTAGCTGAGTCTGAAACTTGGGCTTTGCTTTCTGAATTGAAATGGAAAATGTCTATCAACTTTCTCAACCCTCCAGTCAGTCCAAAATTCACAAATATAAAATGTGGCTGTAAAAGTCAAACTGATTTTGTGCATGACTTACAAGCAAAAAGCACTTCAATGTATTGGTTTGGGTCTTTTTTTTTATAGCCAAGGGTTCAACTCTAATTATACAACAATCACTAAGTTTTTATTCTATGCTTGCAGTTATGTTTTGCACACATCAAGAATTAGTTTAGTGCTGTCTAGAGAGACATTGAAAATAGTTCTGTATTTTGGCTGCTCTCCTGAAAATAATGAAAGTAATTGTATTGGGTACCCTGTATAACACATTAGTAGTTTGAGGAAATGAAATATAACATGTCTTTATATCAAATATTGTTTGTCAGGTAAGTTATAAAGTTATTTTTTTAAAAGTTATATTAACATTTGTTAGTCAAGACTTTAAAAAGAATGAAAATAGTTACATTCCTGACTGTAAATTCTTATAGATTACACTTTTTCTTTCATGTTGCCAGGATCAAACCTCTCCTTTGGATTGATCTCTTAGGAGACTTTGAGGCTCTGGGCCACTGTTTGAGAGAAAAATGCAAATATAGATAGGAAAATTCAAGACACCTTCCCAAAATCCCCAAGTTTTCATGCTGAGATTTTATACCCAAGCATAAGACACAGCTACCTGCAGCAAACAAAAGATTGTCAGAAGAAATAATGCCAGAATTGCTTTATTTGAAGGAGCAGAGGATGTTTCTAATGTTACAGATTTTTGCTAAGAGCTTGCCCCGGAGAAAAGCAAATTAAAGAATCTTTTTTCATTTTTAGCAAAGAAATCTTAAGGGTGTAATTTGTTTTCAAATGGGCTCTTGAACCCCTTATATTAGTCCTCCTCACTGATTTAATGCTTTGCTTAGACATGAATTCCCATTTTCAGGATGAGCTGGTGAAACATTACCTGTATTCTGGGCAGCAGGTGGACAGATGAAAAAGGGAAACTATTATTTTCCTCCAGATGTCTTGTTTATTGGGGGCAAGGAGAGCAGGGAGGTGGAAATGCTTTTCAGAGGGGTGATACATCATTGCCCTGGTGGATAATGCACTTTTTGTGTTTCCTGAGCAGCCCAGCAGTGGGATGCTGCTGCTGCAGCACAGGGAGGAAATTCTGCTGTTCTCAGGAGTGGCTGTCCTCAGGTGCTCACTCCCCCGGAGCAGATTGCTCAGTGCTGGTGAGGACAGACAGCCCAGACAACTCGCCAAGAGTTATGAGTGCCTCGGGGGGGAAGGGTCTGTGAGCCTGAGCAGCAGGGAGGAGCACACAGCTGGGGACAGAGGGGCTGCAGGGGCTGCTGGAGCTTGGCTGTGCCACCACCTCCAGCTTTTCTCTCTCTGTGTTTTTAACTGTGCTTTTAGTGCTGCCACTGACCTGGGGAAAAAAAATATTTATATATATAACTATATAAAAATATATTATAATATATATCATATATATGATAAAATTATAAATATATATTTTTTCTATAGTGATGATATGATATTATATGATACGATATGATATATGATACAATACGATATAATACGATATAATATAATTAATATAATATAATTTAATATTTAAAACATAATTCTATAAATGTTTAAATTTTTTGAGGTTCGCTTGTGTGCAAAAATCTCTGCAAATTGTTCCTAAAATAGTGACTGCTGTGTCTAAAGTCTAAGTAATCTTGAACCCAAACTTGCATTTAATCATTCTGTGTCTGGGAAAGAGAACTGTTAAATATTGCTGAACTTTTCCTCATTAAACAGGTGTTGAGTTTATTATCATGTGTCTTATTAGCTGGCTAATAAATGCAGGTGATACTGATTATTTAATGAGAAGCTTTACCTCTACCAAGATGTTTTTAAGTATTCATTTTGATAGATGTTTTAGTGTTCAGTTCTGAATACAAAAAATCCTTCAGTTGAACTCTAATGAGTTGAACTACACCCTCGTTCCTCTATTTCGAGAGTCTACGAGGTTTCACCCTGTTGATAGAACTGGAAGACTGAAATATATCATAAATATTCTTGTTCAAAATTAAATATTTAGAATTTTTTTAAGTCCTGACCTTACTTTGGAGGATGCTGCAACTCATCTTGTTTAAAAGTTAAGTGGAAATACTTAAGTTAATCAGCCAAGCACTTCCGAAAGTTCTTGCAAGGCTGTTTTGATCCAATTTAAGATGTATTACTGAATCTTTTAAAGGTAAAGAATCAGTAAATACTTGATTATCCTTCTTTTGGATTGACCCGAGTTACAAATAAGGCAACATGTAAAATCTACCATCAGATCTGCTCAGCATAAAAAGCTATTAAGAATTTTCCTTAAAAAACACTGTCCAGTTTCTTAGGTTGTGCTACATGGAAACAATATTGATGAAGTGTTTCATATGTCATTAAGCATATGTAATTTTGGGATTCTCCTAGTGTTTTCCAGTACAGCTATAAACAGTGATAAATTTCAAGAGTTGTCGTGTCATTTATGAGGGACAAGCTTGAAAAAGCCTCCAATAGTCCAAGATGTTGGTAGAAGAGAAGGAAAGTAGTTGGCAGCAGGATCACAGGTACTGCCATGCACACAGGGTACAGGATCTGGGCTTTCTAACAGGATTCGCCCTGACAAGGATTTCCCTTAATAATCCTCCTGTTTCAGATGGCTCAAACAGATTACTCAGGCACTGAAATGGGTATGCTTAAAATACCACTTATCCCTGATGGCTGGAATCCTGTTCTGGGAAGCATTTGGGGGAACAGTGGTTGTTTTGTGTTTTAAACCAGAACTTGGGGCTTAACTCTGAAAAAACCTTTTATAGCGCAGACTCTGGAGTTTGCAGCCTGTCACTAAGGGGCAGATTTAGGGTTTGACTTTCAGTTCTCACTTGAAAGCACAGCGAAACCACACTGACCACAACAACAGAAAGTTTTGAATGGAAATCAATCAGCTTGAAGTGATTAATGCCTGAATATTATTTAATTCCCAGGCTGGTATGCTCACACCCAGCCCTGTCAGGTTTGGCAGACACAGACTGGGATGACCAAGAGTGTTGGGTCACTAAAAGGTTGTGATTGGCTTGAAAAGTAGTTTGAACTGCAGGTGAGAATTTAAACTGCTACAATCCCTGTCATTCTCTTTTTTTTTTTTTTTTTTAATCCATTCTAACTTCATATCTTTAGAGTAAATTAAATTTGTCCATTTAGTCTCCTGTAGTCAAGCTTTAAGGTAAAGGTTGCAAATATGTCGCTTGAAGGAGCATGAAAACAAGGAACCCATTTCACTCACCCCCTAAAATATGTGAGAGTTTATGAGAGTTTAATGTTTTCCCAAACACATATGAAGAGTTATGATATAACATTATTGCTGTTCATAAATGTAAGAGACCAATGATCTCCTGGAAACTGGTTGTTTTTCTGGGGCTATTTTCTGCATTTTTGTTGAAATGTGGCTGCTTCAAAGCATTAGGACACTTAAAATTGCATTACTGCTGATAAAAGATACTTTTACAAGTTTAATTTTAAAGGTACACGGTTTTTAAAGGGTTTTTTGTTTGTTTTTATATTTTGGGGTTTTTTTTGAGGAAAGTCTTGATCTTGCAGAGATACATTTAAAAGGTTTTTTCTGAAACCTGCAGTATATAATATTGTGGTTTTCCTCCTGTGATGTGTGTACTTACCATGTATATTTGAAGCATTCATTTTGGATGCCCTAAATCAGGTTTTACCTTATTTTGCAATATTAATTTTGCTTACATGATCAGACTTTCACATGAATAGGAAAACACCAATGATTTGTATTGATTTTTCTCTTCCTTGTTGGTTTTTCCCCTGATTTTCTTGCTGAGCTATTCTAAAGTAAAAAAAGTAAAAGATACCCTATAGGCCATTTTCCAAATGTGCATAATACATGACCTGGTGCTTAATGTTTTTCAGCATCTCAGAAACAAGAACATATTCTGAATTTTGATTAAATGCATTTGATGAGCCATCTAATGGTTTGATGACAATGTTTAAGTCAGGGTTTCTTGAAGTTAATATATTGTGTTGCACAAATCAATTCATTCCATTAGTATCCTAAAACCCCAAGCATCTGTTTGGAAGCTCAATAAATAGGACTGCCCTGGTATCTTTATCTGGGATATCAATATTCAAAAGCCTTCCTACATCCTGAACGTGCTGATTGCACCTTTTTTCTTACAGAAAATCAATTACCCTGCCCTACAGCAGCAGAATTTTAAAAAGATACAATCCAAACTTGAATCTCACTCTCTGATTTGATGTCTGGATGCTCTGTGTGTGTACAGCTCTTCTGTGGGCCTTGTTTATATTCAGGATAAGGTCACCACTGTGCACCTGTTACTGTGCAAAAGCTTTTCCTACATTTCCTAACAGCCAATATCATCAAGGGTGCCAAGGCTTTGGAGGAGTTTCTTTTGGCTGTCAGACTGGGCTCAAGTTTTCCAAAGTGTCATCCCTAGTGAGGTGTTTTTCTTTGACTTGGTCCTACACTCCTGGCTCACCAAAATTCAGGATTAGCATCCTTCTTCTCTCCCAGCCTGTGTCTGAGTGCTGCCAGAGCCTGTGCTCTGATCCTGTCGGCTGCCAGCCAAAAATCACTTTTTTCCGAGTAAATCAAAATTAATATGTATGGGTAGCAAGAGCAGACAGGACCTTCCCTGGCTAGGAAATAGTGGGGAACTGTGAATGTCTGTGTTCTGCTGTCTGGGGATGCACACAGTCTGCCAGAAACGTTCCCTGGGACAGCAGGGATGGAGAGATTGGAGCACGCAAGGAGTGACAGATGTGGGATGAGGAATTGATGAATCTGACTCCATGTTCTTCGAAGGCTAATTTAATATTTTATGATATTATATTATATTAAAGAATGCTATACTAATCTATACTAAAGAATAGAGAAAGGATACAGACAGAAGTTTGAACTACTTAAAAACTCGTGACTGACTCCTCAGAGTCCCAAGACAGCTGGATGGTGATTGTCATCAAGTAAAAACAATTCACATGTTGGATAAACAATCTCCAAACCACATTCCAAAGCAGCAAAACACAGGACAAGCAATCAGATAATTATTATTTTCATTTTTCTCTGAGGCTTCTCAGCTTCCCAGGAGAAGAATCCTGGGCAAGGGGATTTTTCCAGAAAATGTGACAGTGACAAAGGGATGTCCGTGAATAAAAGCCCCCTGGCTGAGGACATCACCCTTCTGCTTCTCTCTCTCACACACAGTGATGGAGGTGCCCCTCAGCTGGTGTGAAACGTGGGCTCTGAGCGGCGCTTTCGGGAGCTGTCCCTGCATTCAGGAGGCGGTCACTAGATGGCATCTTTGGGTATAGAATTCAGGGGAAAAGTCATCTCTAACGTTTCATTTGTGCTCAGCCTCGTTTCAGCTCACTCTTATTTCTGCCTGGATATAAAAACTTAAGAAAGGACATGCCCAGGTAGCAGGAGACAGTGGGGAAGGAAGCTTTTTCTGGATTTTTTTGTAGTTTCTGAGCAGTGGGATTTCTCTTGAATTCTCATAATTATGTGTAAACATTTTGCAATACTTTTCTAGGTGATATTTGTGGAAATTTTTTTGATTATGTATGAGTGCAGATCTAGGAATCTGTCATTTGTGGGGTTTTTTCCCACACTCCTTACAGATGATAGTCAATCACTTGGAAATATTCCAGATAAAATCATATCTTGAAAACACTTAAAACTGAAAGCAACCATTCAGCAGATACCAGCAAGGATTTCCAGGTTAAAACCAAAATTACTTCTGCAGCAAAGAAGAATATGTCCAGCACTCTAATCCTTACATATTAAGATACCTTTTTATATTTTTAAATAGAAATACATAAAAGCTGCCATCCAAATTCTCTTGATTTGAAGGCAATATTGATCTCTTTCCTAAAACCAGCTGAAAGTGAGGGTAATTCAGTAGGTGGCAGTCCTCTTAAACCAAAGAAGATATAGTGTGGCTATCAGAGATGGGATGTGAATGCAATAAAGTGTTTAATAAACATTTCCATGTCTTCCAAACTCAGGATGGCTTGCATTTTTTATTTAGAGTCCTCCAAGCTATTGACACTTTCTTTTTCCTATCTATAGCTGTTCTGTAAAATCATGATGACAACCCTCTAAATGTATTTGAGAAAAGTTCTTCTTGCAGACTTCTCCCAAGTGCTTGTCTGTGTGTCTAGAGCTTGTTTTGGTTCTTTTTCTTTTTTATTTTCTTGCTTCTCACACAAAAGGAAGGATCTGTCACTCACACATTACCCAGTGCTTTCGTCTGAATTTCTTATAGGATGATCCTTAGAACAAAAATCACTGTTCTCTCTCAATAAATGGCCTGTGCTGTTAAAAATCTCCTCTTGCACTCTTCCCAAAGAAGTTGAATCCTTTGGCAATAGTGTCAGCTGCCTGTTTCCCTTTCCCCTGGATTTGTATCCATGATGCATGCTCCTTGTCAGCAGCATGAGAGACCTCTCATTGATTCAGTTCTCTCGTTTGTCATGGCAGGGAACAGATTTTGTTTTTTTATCTTACCTACAGGGCAGATTTGTTACCCCAGAAGTGTGCAAATTTAGGCACACAGTTTGTGGGAACTGCAAGGGGGGCTGTGGCTGAGTATCATCCCCAGTGGCACAGCTGTGAGCAGCAGGTGAGCAGCACTGACAG
Organism: Zonotrichia albicollis; assembly: GCF_047830755.1. Lineage (NCBI taxonomy): Eukaryota > Metazoa > Chordata > Aves > Passeriformes > Passerellidae > Zonotrichia > Zonotrichia albicollis. Next base: position 49,646,927 of record NC_133824.1, read on the forward strand.
CAATGGGCCAGGGAGTGCCCAGGGGCACTGAGCAGCCCCAAAGGGAGCAGAGGGCACACAGGGGCAGGGCACCAACAGGGGGGGATGAAAGGCTGGGCTAAGGAACAGGAAGGGCAGACCCCTGCAGCCTTCTGAGGTGGTGAGGTGTTGCTCTGAATGGGCAGGACCTGGAGCCTTCTGATAAGGTGAATTGTTACTCTGGCTGGGTTGATGCTTTCTGAAATTGTGTGGTGATACTCTGTGTATCATGGGTGTCTCAACTGTGACATGCAAACTATTTGAAAAGTAATAGCACAAAAATACGTTCATTTAAAATAAAATAAGCCAGAGCTCTATTGGTGTAGAAGAGTGTGAGTTCTAAATCTGTTAAATATAACTCCTGTTGCCTTCTTCCCTCCTGTTTGCTTCACTCCCAGCCCCTTTCAAGGAGCCTACGATCACTCCCCCTTGTGTGAACGGAGTGCACTCAGAGACACTTTTTTAAAAATAAAGCCAAGGGAGTTGCTTGTTTTCCTGAAACAGAGGGTGTCAGAGGCAAAAAGCTCTGATAAACTGCTTAAGGTGCTCTAACAGTGTTAGTGGGTTCAAGTATGGGCAGGTAGAAGGGAGATTTTGATAACATTCAGGATTTTTTGACAGTGGCTGTGGCTTGTCCTTCTCCCATGTCTTTGATCAGATGTAGGGTATGGGGAGAAAATGTGGCAAAAATGCAACTATTTCCAAGGAGGCCAAAGAATGTCTGAGAGAAATGAATAAATGTTGAATAAGTGTCTTATACCAGAGGGATGGCGTAAAAGTGAGAATTCACATGAACTTTGCTGCTGCAGTTGTTTCCAACAGCTCCTGTGTGTGAAGGTGTGAGTGGATGACTTCTGTGGGTTTTACCCAGTTATAGATTGTATATGTGTGACAAATCATGGAAGAGACAATCAGAGAAAACTGTTGTGTGCTGGGAAGCACTCAGAGCAAATCTGTATTGTAGTGGTGTAAAATAAACAGTTGTGCGTTATTTTTTTTATAGTCTTGTCCACTAGGAATAAATATGTTTTTAAACGTAGTAGGATTCCATCACTTTGCATAATGTACTGGAAATACAGTCAGTGGAGTAGAAATAATTAAATGAAAAGAGAGTGGTTGATGGTCCTTTAATCTTTTTATGTGCAACATAAATGCCAAAGTAAAGTACACAACTCTAATAGCTACTTAATGGCCATGCAGGATGTTGTGCAGTGGGCAGATAACTCTGCAAATGAAGAGCTGCTGCAGAAATCCTTTAAAAAAGTGACGAAGAAAGTGGCACAAGCTTTGGCTGGGTGAAACCATGAAACAGATTGGAATGGGATATCACCTTATCACTGCTGTGCTTGACTGGGCAGAAATAACACAAAATCACCTTCTATTATCTTGGGAATGTCTTTGACATCTCTGGTGATCAAAGGCATCATTCTGGGCTTCCCAGTGTCTGTAACCTCGCCTGTGATCAGGCGAGGAATCACATTCTGAGGTTGTGTCCGTGGCTGCAGCTGCAGAACGCAGAGCTGAATAAATCTTGAGCTAAATTCTGCTTCCAGATTGATGTGTGGATATGACAGGAGATCTCATCATCTCTAATTGCTGTTGCTTATTCCAAGTGGTTCTTGCTGCTTCAGGATATTGAGAATGCCAAAAGTTAAGTCTGCTTGGTAGTTTGCTAAAATGTCTTTAGTAAATGCCTTTACAGAGGAGGGCAGCTTGAAATGTTGATTTGTGCAGTGGAGCAAAAATTGCAGTGAGCAAAATTTCGATCAAAGTTTAGTTTGGAAAAGTATTTCTTAGCTCTGATAATGGAAGGAAAGAAAATAAATCCATAAGTATAGTTTCTAAAATAGAACCAAAATAAAACAGGAGAGACTTTGGCCTGGGAAGTGTCCTCTGGGATTTTTCATCAATCAAAAATATACATTTAAATAACATTCATTTATATAATTTAGAGGGTGCTTTTCTCCTCTCTAAATTTTGTACTTTCCCCAAAGCTGATGAAGCTTTTTTTTTTTTTCTTTCTCTGCTTTCTAATCTCCTGACTTTTTGGCTAAAGAAGTCCATTTCATTAGATCCCTAATTATGTATTCAGGAAACTCCTCATTTCTCTGTTTTTTTTTGGCTAATGACCACCCTGCTTCGCTTTATCTCAAAGCAAAGCGTATCATGGCTTTTATTCGTCCAGGAATAAAGCAGATGGCATTTAGCACAACATCTGGGGGAAAAAGAACCCCTCAGATCTTTAAAGTGTTTTTTAGTAAAGTAAACACTGTTAAAATGGATTGATGGCTTTACCGATAATACCCCTGGGTGGAAGGCAGGTTGTTTTAGTTCCTACCTATTTTGAGTATTTTATATCTAGAGACAGGATTAGAAATTGATGTGTGCCAGCACAGTTTATGACATTTTGTGGAGAAAAATCTTCAAAAATCAGTGTTATTCATATTTTGGTTCTGGGAGGAGCACCCTGATTCCCAGTACTGAAAACACCTCAGTGGAGCTGGGCTGCTGCTGTCAACACACAACATTGCAATTGATTTTTGTGATTACAGGCCAACAAAGCAAATCAAAATACATCTAAAGCTGGCAGAACTGCAGTTAACTCTAAATCCCACACTGTGAATAGCAAATCTACCTTTATCTGCCACATTCCTGTTACCCATTTCTAGATGAGGCCTCTTCTTTTAAACAATATCATCTTAAAATTTTGACATCATAATGTTCTTGAGGTGACAAGTTGTCAAGTTCAGGTTATGTGATGAGGAAGGAGATTATCTAAAAGCAGTTTTGTCCATTTTCTCCTGAAATGGTGGTGGTGTATGACAATAAATAGAGGTGCCCTAGCAGTCCTGTGAAGAGTAATTAGACAGTGATGCATGAAAGAGTGATTGTTTAACCAGTGGGAACTTTCTGTGTGTCCAAAGAACTCTTCAAGCTGTGCAAATCATTGTCACTGGGAGGTGATTGTCTTGTGCTGTCTGTGTGCAGGATTAGGGTAAATAATGAAATGGGATTTTTTAATGATATATTCGGAGGATTAGATTTGCATGGCCTCTTTGTGGATTAAGTTTGGATATGCTGAGATGCAATTTATATGTGAGAAGGAGATAAAGGAGAGGGAGTAGGGGGAGAAAGTGGGAGTGTGATTATCAAGCACAGAGAGATGGCTAATCCAGGTGGGCTTAATACACTCAATTACATTTTTAGAAAGGAATAAACCTGCTAAGTAGAGATCTCAATTAAGTGCGTCCCATCTTTGAGACACTTTTTGGTTTTGTTTTTTTTTTTTTTGCAAAACAAAAATTCACAAATTGAAAATCTCTCTCACTTCTCTTTATTTGCCTTTTTCTATTCAAATCTGAGAGGTCACAAAGTCCACAATATAAAAGCTTCTAACAGGTCAAGGCTGTATTTTTACATTTTCACTTTGCAGGTTTGAGAGTGATTTTGGGAGGTTTTGTATGTCAGTTGAGAGGTTCAAGCTTTTTACATAATTTCTCTTTAAAAAGCACCCAGACTATTTGATTCCTTCAGTTATAACATTTTACAAATCTCATAAGTACAAAGATGCAGCATGATTCCTTTTTTCTTATTAGTTTATAGGCATTAAGCTGGGCACATAATGGAGTTTCAGGAATATGTCAGTCTTAGGAGAATTCATTTCCATATCACTGCTTGCTTCCAAGAATTAGTAATTTAGGCTTGCGGAAAACATCTAGAAATTACAAGTTGATTTTGCCATTCCTGCATTTGTAACCTTTGGGCACCTTGGAAATGGGTTTTGACATTTCTGTAGCAATCAAACAAATGTACATTTTTATCATTGAATTTACAAGCTAAAGCTCAGGTGCTTTTTCAGCTGCATGACTTTAATCCAGGTTTATTACCTGCCTTTGGTGTTTGCTGTGGTCTCTGGGAGGCTGTCTGCACTCCCTGTGCCTCAGGTACCTCATTCTCTGAATTGCAAAGCTTTTCTGAGGAGAAACTTCATGAATGTTGACCCTCAGCAATAATCTGGTCTTTTATGTGATCCATTTCAGGGTTGATTTTCAATTCTATTTAGGCAATTTCATCCTAATTGCATGATTTGAATTTTGTTTAATTTTTGTAACACTTGCATTACTACAAGTGCATGTTCAGATATTATTAAAAAAATGTGTAATATAATAAGTTTTTAAAACCTTCACTGGATTTTGGGGAAAACAAGACAAACCACCCTTCAATTTAACCAGTGCACAACTGAAAGCCATTTAATTTTCTAGTGATCCATTCATGAGAGTTTCAAAGTGTGTTATAAATAAAACTTCTTCAGTTTCTGTCATAGAAGAACTCAAAAATCTTAACTTTGAAAACAATTTTACTGTCACATTCAAAATAAATCCTTAATCTAGAGTCAACTAAGTGGTGAAAAATGAAACTTGAAAGGGCCTGGCTTGAGGTGTAGATAAAAGATTGTCAGATTTGAAAAGGAAGACCTATTTTCTGCTCCTTTTTGTGAAGACTTCAGCAGATGAAGAAAAGGCATTAGGTGAAATTGTAAGAACTAACAAACCAGAAGCTAACAGAAAGGATAATATATATATATATATACACATATATTTCAGGCTGATTTTTACTATGATCTTTTAGTGTTCTTAATGTATACTTATGTCTCCTCCCCTTTTTGCCTGCCTTGTTTTGGTTTTTACAGTTTATGAATTTGAATCTAATTAATTAGACTTTATTTCCAGTGGTGGCTTGGTGTCAGCAAGGAGGACCCCAAGCAGGTAAAACCCCAGTTCTCAGTCTCCTGAGTGCTTCCTTTAGTAGATGTTCCCAGTATAGATGGAGAGTGCTCAGCTGCAGTCTAGAAATACCACATTAATCATTTGAGAGGCCTTTTCCTGCACAAGTGTGTTTCCTCCTCCTCAGTTTCTCCTGTTTGAGGTCTAATTGCAATGTTTGTTGGCAGGAATTGAATTAATTTCAAGTAGATTTGGCATAGGGGCTGCACACGGCTGGTATACACACAGGTAGCACCATCTCCAGTGTGTGCTCCAGACTTTGGAGCAGCACTGTTCAGTCAGCCACCTCCTTTTTTATATGGAATGCCAACCACTTGGGAGACATGTTCTGCAAAATGTGACACAGTCAAGCAGAATTTGACAAAATTATCATTAGAATTTGAAAGCTGTGGTTTTTTCAGTGTTTTATCAGCTCATTCTTCAAGAGTAAGGGGGACTGGAAAAATAACAGGGTGGTAACACCAGGTTCAGATAGTCTGAAATAACTCTAAAAACTTTGTTCAGAATCACTAGCACAGTCCCTGTTGCACAGCTTTTGAAATTTTCCTGTGAGATGTAAAGTAGGAATAGGTTGAGTCCCCAGCAGTGGGAATGGGGCTTGGGAAGGGTCTGGAGTATCAGAAGTGCCTGAGGGAGCTTGGTGAGGGGGGGATGGTTCAAGCTGGGGAAAAGGAGGCTCCAGGGGGACCTTCTGGCCCCCACAGGAGGGGGCAAAGAGGTGAGATTGGGATCTGCTCCCAGGGAACAGGGACAGGACAAGAAGAAACAGCCTCAAGTAGTGCCAGGGGAGGTTCAGTTTGGATATTAGGAAGAATTTGTTCATGGAAAGAGTTGCTAGGCATTGGAACATTGGTACTGGAGCCTGAGATATTTAACAGCCATGTGGATGTGCCACTTGGGGACGTGGGTTAGTGGTGGCCTTGGCAGTGCTGAGATAATATTTTTTCTCAGTGAGCTCAGAGGGCCTTTCCAACCTTAATGATTCCATGATCCTGTGGCTCTGTGATGAGTAGAGACCCAGCTGTGCCTGAGCTGTGTGCTGTGATTGCACATGGATGTCTGCTATTGTATTGATCAGAATTCATAGTCGCATCAATTGTTTTAAGGCTCATTAGCCCTTTAATGCAGATCAAAGCTTTCACTGGCTTATTACTCATCAAAATGACTCAAGTGAAGTCTCTTTGACCAGAGAGAAGTTTTCAGGTCCTGTGGATTTTCACGGCAAAACAAATGTGTGGCATCACCTCCGTTTGTGTTTTGCAACATTTACTGTCTGACTTCATTGTGCTTGTTACGTGAGAAGTATTTTCACTGCATTTTCTGGGGGGTTTTTTTTGTCCCTCTCATAAGCAGCAAAAGAGTGGGTTTAAAAAAATATAAAGCAGTATTGTTTTTAGAACACTGCAACAAAATATAGAAATGATAGCTGTGGCACATTTCTAATAGCTGGGCTGAATCATATTCTGTTCCTCTAATGGCATGCGTAATTGCTCCAGGTTTTCAGGCGTCCTTCAGCCGCACTTATTTAGATTAGTGACTGATGCATTTCCATGGAAACTTGCAGCAGGGAAAAAAAACCCCTCCTGGTACAGCGTGGAGCTGAAGGGATGTGGGCTTTGAGCCTGGTGTAAAATAAGGCTTGCTTGCTTGTGGTCAGCTTGGTTTGGGGTTTTTGTTGCAAAGGGTGTTTTGTGTAGCAGCAATGTTTTGTATAGCAATCTGGAGGGCTTGTCAAATCCTGCATTCCTTGATAGGCTTCAACTTTTTGAGTGTGGTTGAAGGGAGTATATTTTGAAATGAAATGTCTGGGTGTTTTTCTCTGTGAGGATGCAGAAGCACCCAAACCCCAGGTAAGCTGGTGAGAAACTGGCTGGAAAGTCCAAGTCCAAGAATGAAGCTCATTTTGGAGGTGTTGTGCAGAGCTTTAATGAAGGATCACTGAGTTTTGAAGTGCTAGTGGCAGGAATGGAAAGGTTTTATAAGACCTCCATCAAATTACATTTTCTATGGAAAATATAATTGCTTCTAAAAACTTTGCACAGTACTGTTGCTCTCCTCAATATCTGGTGCAATCTTTATGCGCACTGCCTAACATTTAATATCTGATTTTTAGGGCTTTCTTAGAAAACTTGATTCTCAGCATTCTCAGCAATTTTTTTTCTAATTTCCAGCAGTGTTTAAGGTTGCAACATGGATTTTCAAATACATTCATTTAAAGTAATTGCCCTTATGTGTCTACACAATGCTGTAAGGCCAAGTGTGTACCATCCTTTTTAAAAGGTAGGAATATTCTTGGATTTGGCACCTTTCCTGCTGCAATCATCCTAATTATTTGGAGTACTGGTGTAGGTTCTCTAGGAGTAAGCTCTCAAACCAATGGTAATAGCTTCTTCTATATGAAAATTAATTATCCTGTGGCCTGGCTCTGAATCATGTGTTCCTTGGCAGTCATCAATGCAAAGTACCTCTAACCATATCTATAAATGATTTTGATTTTTTATATATGTTATTTATTTTATTACATCTATACCTAAGCATATCTGTATGTTCTGATACAGCACCACAAGTTCAGTTGCTAAAGTCTGGTACTCCTGCTAAAAGTGATGTGGTGTTTCTAAGTAATTTTTCTTTTGTATGTTTGGATTCGTAGTTGAATGTTGTATTTTAGACACTTGCAACAGCATGGCAAGGCAGGAATTCTTCCTGGTGAGCAGGGCACTTCCACATCCACAGTTCCCTGTTCCACCCTCATCTTCCCCTCCCTGGTCCTGTGTAAACCTGGGTATCAGATTGCTCAGCACCATCCTGCTCTGAGCTATTTGTTTGCTGTGATTGGAGTTATACCATTAAATTAGAAGTTATTCTGAGGCCCTTACAGTGGAAGTTGTGAAGTGTTCCTCTGTTGTTTGGTTTGGTCATGTTTGGTCATTTTCACTGTGCTATCCACAGGAAAATCAGATTGAGGAGTCCACATGCACAATCAAGGCAGAGGGAAAACAAGAGGCAGTGCTGTGGTGAAAAAGATGGTGAGGTTCTAGGAACGTCCCACGTATTTCCCATGTTCAGCAGCTTCTTATGTATTCAAAATTTTATCTATTATTGAAGGCAGAGAATTTGACAGATCATTGATCCTGAGTACAGCTGGTGAAGATTTAGACTTGAATGGAGCTTCTTGTAAGGGAGGAAATTGAGGGGAAACATTTGTATCACCATTGATGATAAAAGTCCATAATAACTCTTGCTGAAACTTGCTGTACATGAAAATTAATGATTTTTGAAATTGAATAGAAGAATGGCTTTCCAGGGCCTGTTTTTCCTTACTCAGCCCAAAATAATTCCCCATCTGTTCCTTCTAATTCAGAGTGCTCAATGACCTTCTCCCAAGCAGTTGGTTGTCTTTGTGGGGCTGTAAACACATCTCAGGTAGGAACAATCCCTGTCATGCTGAGCAGACCACAGCTCCTGCCACACAAGCAACTGCAGAGCTCCTTCACAAACCTCTAATGGAATTTCCCTAAATTTAATGCAAACTCTCTCTGTCAAGGCAAAGTCATTAAGCCAGGTTTCACCTGGCACCTGCCCTTTGCTACAGGCCATCAGTCTGGGTGGTATGCTGCTGCCATCGGTAAGAACACTGATATTTGCAGGCAATATTTGAACTATTTGCAGGGAGGATGAAAAATGTGAAATACGGTGTTATGATTAAAAACATTCATACCCTGAGTCAGCTCTAAGGAGCTGGAACATTACACCACCTGAGCTTTGTAAGTGAACAAACCACCCTGACCTTCAGGATAAATAACATTTGCAACAGATGATAGTGCCAGCAGGCAGCTCATCAAGACTTCTTTGTTCTCCCTGAATCTGAAAAACAAGAGGCCTTTATTTATGTGTGCAGGAGCACTTTGGGATTGACATGGAGAGCTGGTTCTTATGAGGCAGATACACATATTGTCAGGCCACAAGTTTTGGCCTAACTTGGTAAAAGCTGGGTATTTCAGCAAAGATCAGACTAGGTATATGTGGACCAAATCCATGTTCAGCTGCTAGAAACTCTGAGGTCCACATCCACAGCTTTTTATAAGCTCTTCACTCTTTTGCTTTAAGATGCATTTTACTCTGTAAAGCAAAGAGGGGGAAAAAATCTGTCCTCTGCCAATGAATTTCCTTTTATGAGACCACCCAGGGCTGTGGTCTGTGTCTATGCCTGTCCCAGACAGAGAGACTTAATCCTCTGCATTAGCTGAGACCATGGGCACAGAGCTGCCATGGATGGGTTGGAAATGAGAGGCAGAGGGAGTGAAGACCCTCAGAAACCCAACAGGAGAACTCAGGGCAAGATTATGCAACCATTACCACGTTTTGAAAATATTCTGCAAATGAGGGAAGAGCTGCAGAATCCCACAATTGTACAAAGAGCTGGTAAAGTTCTTAGGACAGTAACAAGCAAATGCTTGTACAACTGCTTGCTGGGGTTTTATTTTTCAGGTGTAAGTAAGCTTTTTTTTTTTTTTTTTTTTTTAATGAAAGGGAAAACTGATGATGTGGGAAGCACTGTTCTTCCATAACTGCCTCTCCAGCAGGTCCAGGCTGCATTTTTCTGTTTAAGATTTCCCTTGCAAACAAACTTGCTGATTCACTCCATTGATCAGCTGTTTCAGCATCCTTTGTGGGTAAAAGAATTCACTGTATTCCAGCTAATCTTCCTCTAAGGATGAAGGAGGGAATCAACACTGTCTTCCTTTCTTTTTCTGAAAATAAGATTTAGTAGGGGAGTGGGAAAAAGGAAAGGCAGAAGAATGTCCAAGGATTTGCTATTCCACTCAAGTTTTCCTTGAGACATTTTTATTCTTATTCTCAAATCTGAAAAACTTCAAAAACCACATTAGATTTACTATTTCTCGGCTTTAACTGAAAAAAAAAATATTGGTTGAAAACATCACATCAACTGAACACTGGGACTTAAAAAAAAACCCCAAAACAACTACAAACTGAAAGAGAAGAAAATGAGCCATGAATTAAAGGTTTTCATTAATTTACTATTTATAATGCCTTCATCATATGCTTCTTTTCTCTTGATCCTCACAGTTTATCCCTTCAAATGAAGCATCAATGTTTTTACCACCAATTTGCGAAGATATGAAAAAGATAATTGTAGTTTCTTCTGAATTCTTGGGTGGTACATACCTGCAGATCTCACGTTCATGAGTTTTTATAACCCTTTATCAGAATCAATGATCAAACAGGTAATAGGGAAAATCTCCATTTCTATTTCTTCATCCCATTTTTGGGACATTTTTTAGAATCCATAATCCTGCTCTGTGTGATTTGGAGGAGGATGCCTGAACTTCATCTTTCCTATGGCTCGAATGAAATGCTCAAAGAAAGCAATAAGAAATGTCTTGTAAAACAGTTATATCATAGGCTGGAAAAATCTTCTCACTTATCACCATTTTAATGTACCATATTTAATAGACAATCTAGTTTTGACGAATCTTCATTTTCTGAGGAGAAACAGGAATAAGTAAAATAAGTTACTGAGACTTCACAGTTTATGGTATGAAGAATATTTTTATCTTTTAATGTGGTTATTTTCTAGAGCATCGTTTAGTATGGCAGATATTTTGGATATACATGGTGTAGGGGGATAGAATACAAGAAAATAAAGATAGTGCAGAAAGTAATCTTACTCCTAAGGAGTTGCAGCTGGGGCCAATTATCAAAGATTGGGAGCAGGCCTGACTTTACCAGGCCAATGAGAAGAAGATGCTACAAAAGAGTGGGGTGGCTGGGTGAGAGGGGAATTGGAGTCAGTGGTTGCTCTGTGAAGAAGGAAGAGTCAGTGCTCTGAGGAGCTGTCCACAAGAAACACCAAGAGGGTATGAAACTTTTGTGCTAAGGAGACAACAGTATGGAACCCCTGTGATAAGATGGCAACATACTTGGGATAGAAAAAATTGTGCTCTTCTTAGTGGTGTTTTCAATCCCATGAACTTTTTCTCTGCTTTTTCTTATGGCCAAGTTTGGATCAATTTAAGGAAACACTCATAAGATAGGGGCCCTGTCTTGTTGCAAATCAGCACAAGTGTCCTTGAATAGTGAATATCTGCTGATTTTATTATTAGACAGCTTTCCTCATCTTTGAATAACTCCTGGTCTAACCCCCAGCATAAATGGTTGGGAAAGGGTTTTTCCCCCAGGAAGGGGAAGGTGCAGAGAGAAGGCCTTTAACTCTGCCAGCGTTTTGGGTGTTGTACCTACAGAGAGCTGTACTGCTCTGGCAGAGAGCATCTATAAATGTCTGTTGGGAGTGAAACATCTCCCAGGGCTGTCACTGGGGAAGAGGGAAGGCAGAAGGAAAAGCTGCATGTTTTGGGGTGGGGATAAAACTGCCGGTGTGTCTGGGGAGAGCCTGCTGCTCTCTTGCCTCTTGGTATGACAGCACAAATTCTGGCTGTTGCACTCCTGTTTCCTCTGTTCATCCTGTGGCCATGCTGGTGGCTCAGAACCTTTCCTAGAGTGCTGGCAGCTCTGGCAGCATCCCTGCTGGCAGAGCATCCTGCGTGGTTTCCTTGGAAACACGGCGCCGAAATGCCCTGCGAGGAGCAGCAGGGAGGGGACAAGGAGTGGAAACAGTTGCTTTGGGATTTTTCCCCCTCTGTGGGAAATCAGGACTCTTGGATAACTAACTAATATGATTAAGTAGAAGCTGTTTATTGTTTATATTATGTACTTGTTTATACATTCTAACTTTACTGCACGCGCTGATCACGCATCTCTTAACTGATGTCTCTCTCTTGTTCACGTGTTCTGCATGCACTTCTCAGAGCATGTGATTGGTTCCAGTCCAGCTGTTTCACAGCTCTCTGTCTAGTTCTCTGTCTCTCTTATCTAGTTCTTCTGGTCTTGGTATTCTGTTTTTCAGCCTCTTCTTTCTTAATTTAGCACAATTCATGTCTTAGTAACCTTGACGATTCCAGAGGGTGTTGATGAGAATGACTAGGAATGGTTTGCTGGGGCACACAGTGGCCTAGACCTTGCCAATACATTGCTGCACCCCTCCTAGTGCTTTACCTTCCAAAGCAATATCAAATATGTGAGCAGCCTAGTCCAAGCAGGAGTGTCAGGGTGGGAGTTGGGCTGGCTGCTGGAACTGAATGTAGATGTGGGCTGCAATAGGGCATGAGTGGCCTAATAGGAGTGGTTTAGAGTCCAAAATTTATTTCTTGCTCTTCATAGCAGTGATCTTTCAGCTTTTGATAATGTCTGCAAGATCTCTTGGAGTCCTGTGGTAACTTATGAGACTGGGACAGAGAATCTTCACAAAGTCCTATGTTTATTTGGAGGAAAGCCTTCACTGCTTCTGAGGTAGAGAAAGGAGGAAATGTTTTCCACCTACACTTTCTCAGTGCTCACCCCTCTTTGAACTCTATAAATTACATTCTGGAAGGGCAGGGTTTGAGCCTGTTGCTTACTGAGATGTCTGCAACAATAAATGATTCTAATAAAGCAACAGCTGGAGCTTTATTATTTTGATTGCCACTATTGCCAAGGGCACACAGCTTATTTCTGCTGCAGTTCCACAGGCTTCAATGGAAAATGGATCAGGAAAAAAATGTTGTGTTCTTATGGTATTTACTCTGGTAAAATATGGGCTTCTCAAGAGATGTAGAAATTTCAAGTGATGTCCCAACATTTCTGTCTTTTGTCACTGTAAAGGAAACTGGACCATTTTTGCAAACCCTGTTATTTTGTTCTACCTCTTAGAAAAACTTTTTGAACTGATCCAACTTGATGTAGTGACTTTTCATCTGTGGTGACAGATATTTCTCTCAGTAAGAATGCAGTATTATTGAAATAATTGACTGTATTAAAATAAAACTGCTAAGTAATGTGTTTCTAGACCTTCATGTCCATATCTTCTTGCTCGTCTTTCTAATCTGTCTGCAACCAAGTATAAGAAGAAATCCTCAAAAGATTCTATGGGTAAAAGCTTCTTAAATAATGATAGGGTTGTCAGTGCTAGGTGGTCCTAACTTGCTTCAAAGCATTCTGATAAAGAGTTCTGATCTTAAGAAAACCTGGGACATAAGAATGGGTACAAATCCAGGGAAACCTGGAACTAACCCCTTGGTGCAAATATATCTATAACAGTGTTACTGTGCTATATTTGGCTTGAATTCAGAACAGCATTTGTTAGGCATTTGCCTATGGGTTCTTTGTGTTCTTTTGTCAAGTCAGAGAATGGAATCCTTTTCCTTTTTCAGTCCCAGTTCATTCTGATGGCAGATTCGTGGCCCTCCCCCCTGCTCCTGGGTGTCTGTGCTTGTGCTGTGTAATAGGGCAGCCTGGGACCTGTGTGAGGTGAGGGAAAGAGGCTAATTAGGGAGCTTAACACAGCAGCCTGGGAAGCTGCCACTTAGCCTCGAGTTCAGCACCTTGCAAGGCTTCTGTTTTCCCAAATAATCCCTGACTGCACCCAGAGGAGTGGGGGGAAGCAGAGGGGAGCAGACCCAAGCTGCAGCTGAGAGTGCTGGCTCTGCAGTCCTGAGGAGCTGAACAAAGCTCTCTGTCTTGCTGTGCCTTCCCATCCCTCCCACCCACTTTGTGTTCCTTATAGCACTGAAATATCATGCTATAGAAAACAGGTTCTGCAGGGGGAACATCTGGCTCCTTAAGGCTCAAGCAGTTGCTTTAAGATTTCAAAATGTTCTTTGTCATAATTTATTTCTTGTAATAATTTCTGAGGGACTTCTGAGAACAGCCAGGGGGAAACTCAAAGTGGACTCCAGGTTTATGATTTTCTGTGTTTCTTCTGTTTATGTCTCTTGGTATGAACCTGATTTTTAGAGTAGCATGAAAAAAGAATGTTGCTTGATGGGGAACAGGCTGCAATTTGTGCAGTAGGAGCAGGAATTTTGGGTAAAGGAAAGGCCTTTTAGGCAGAAAATACACATTGTAGGTGAGTGACAAAGGGACAAAATAAACTGAACTATCAAGTAGAGTTCATATTATAATAGGAGATTTCTCCCTCTCTGGCCATCCTGTAGGATGGAGGCTGGCTGGTCTCTACATAATATATATAAATGTAAATCTTTTTGGTTTTTCCTAGCACTGCTTTTCTTGGGCCTTGCCAATTGGTGCACAGCTCTGAAGAAACAACTTTCTTACTCTTTTAGCCAGCTACAACCTTCAAGTGCATTTCCAGCTGGAATTACTCTGCATTATGGATGGATTTGTATTTATGCCTCCAGCTGGGGGCATGTTCCAGTTACATGTCAGCTGCACTGGTTAAAGCATGGAAATAGTCATTTTCCCCACCCTTCCTCCCAAGGTCTGCCTCCCAGGACTTTCTGCTGCTCTTTGGCTGTGTTCAAAGCCCTTCCATCCTGCTCTGAGGTTCTTTTTCTCTCTGCAGGCTTGCCTTTGGTCATTAGACCGCACCACTCTCAGTAATTTGTACCATCCTTAAAAGCTGTGCCACAGAGGTGCTGTGCCCTGGGGGCTCTGGCTGGCTTGGAGAATCAATAAAATCTGCTGGGATTGTGTCAGGCTGTTGTTCCATGGAGTGTCCCTCAGCTGTGCAGATGAGACTTTGATGGTCATAATCTAAACCAGAAACTTTCCCATCTGATTTCTGATGTCTCTTTGCCAAACCAAAGGTGATTTCATTGGAGGACCAGACTGTAGTTAGGCAAAAAAATATTGATTTGCATATTCTGGCTATTTTCCCAACCTTTCTGACATCTATTGCAGATTTTTCTTCTTTCTTTCTTCTTCTATCTTGCCTCTTAGCTATAAAAGACCCAAATATTGGACACAAAAGTTTTTGCTACTGAGAATCTGAGTGGAGCTTTAAAACTTGTGAATGGTATGATTCATGATCTCCAAGAAGTTCTCCTTATTCACTCGATGTGTCTGATGCCATAAAAGAATATCTCCAAAGCCAGCATTTTTTCCAAAATGCCTTGAAACTAGATTTATTCACTGTGAGGGAATATAAAGAAATACAGAAGTATTGAAAATTATTTTTTCTCTGTGCAGAAACGCGAGCAGATAGAACAAAGAAGCTGTTTAGACACTACACTGTTGGATCCTATGACAGCTTTGATGCTTCAAGGTAAGAATTTTTCCTTTTGGTTGCAATCTGTTTACAAAACCTTCCCTGGTTTTATTTAATTGTTAGTTTTGGTTTAGGCTTTGGAGGGGAAGAGGGAAGCAGATCACTAAACAGAACTTCTTAGAGTACCATTTTACTTTTAAATTGGTTTTTATTGCAGTTTTCTTTGTTCATATGGGATGGGTGTAGAAAATTCGGGAGCAGTGAAGTCATGAGTTTCACTGTTTTGTTTTGGGAGTGGTGAAAGAGATTTGTTGTTCTGAACAGTAACTTTGGAAGCTGAGTAGAACTGAAGCTGCTGGAAATGAGAAATCAGATTATTTATTTGTGGAGAATTCATGATTTTAAGCAGGTTCTTCTCCCCCATGGATATACCTTGAACATACAGGTGACTGCTGGTAGAAAGGATGATCTTCAAAACACAGAACCTCAGTTAGCTTTTGTTGTCTTCTTGAGGAAGTTTTGGTGGCACACTGAAATTATAATGCTTTTCTCCTGAGTGTCCAATTGCAGCTTGGGTTTGGTCTTTTTGTTTGTTTGCACGGAAACCACATTTATTGTAGGAGAAAAACTCTGAAATGTGTAAAGCAATGACAGAGTTTCATGTTACACAATACTAAATAAAATAAAAATATGGTAACTGTTGGTTTTGTTCTGTGATCTTAGACTTTGTTCTGAGGTTCAGACATAGCTTCTGTGTGAGTTGAAGGATTTGGGGAGGGAGTTCCAAGGTGGACATGATGTGATTGACTGGGGGAGTCGGATGGTGGTAAAGTTGTCAAGAGAAGCTGTGAGCCCATGCTCTGAGACCAGCTTTGCAGAGCAGACTCAGTGGTTACCAGGGACATCTGCAGTGAGAGGAGCTGGCTTTTTGCAAGGTTCTTTGTGGGATCATTAGTCTACAAAATCCATATCCTAGCCTCTGTATTTCAGTGTGAATGAATAGGGTTGTTCCTGCAAAAGAGAGAAGCTGTATCTGCTGCATGTTGCCTCAGAGATATCAAATAATTCCACTTGGAAACCTCCTGCTACTTTCTAACAAAAGATTTTTTTCATTAGAAAATGTCAATTCCATCAAAACCTTCCTTTCCACCTTTTTTTTTTTTTTTTGGGGGGGGGGTTGTTGGTTTATTTCTGTTTTGTTTTGAGATTTTTCCTAAAGATATTGGGTTTGTCCAGTGCAACAGTAAAGCTCTCAAAAATGTATCTTACCTGATTCAGGACTGAGCAGGAGAGATAATCAGGAAAAAATGAACTTTTGTACAGCCTTATATGAATTAGTTATGAAGTGTCTGCAGTTGATATCTGTTAATTGTCTGAGTAGAGAGAGGGGCAGCAGCAGCATTCTCCTGACAAGGTTTGGAAGAAAACTCTCCTTGAATTTCCACAGAGATTCCAAGACCCAGTGGATCCATTTGGAAGGGTAATAGTGGAAATTGAGAGGAAAAGGTAGGAGAAGGCAGAATTGATATGAAATTCTAAGAAATACAGTGGAAAAGTAGACTTGTTTAAGACATTTTTTCAGTAGAGAATGGTAAATCTAGACTTTTTGTAAAGTAACACCAGGAAAACTAAAAAAAACCAATAACACACCAAGTTGTGTTTCAGGTACCTGACTGAGGCTGCAAATCAGCTTTTTGTACCTCTGAATGGTAATTTCACTGGTGCTTGTGCATTGCTGCTAAAGCGAAGAGAATTTGCATTTCAGAACCAGTCTGGAGATTAATGTCTCTTGGTGGTACATCCAGATTTAATTCCTCACAAGGGCTTCTTCAGGGAGGGGAATTATTCAAAGAGGCAAACAAGGTGTGAAAGTGAGAGCAATTTTTGATATTGCCAGATTTGTATTGCTTTGATTACTTTCTCTGCTACCATTTCATATCAAAGTTGGGGAAGAATACGTTAGAACAGATTTAATGCTGGCAGCAAAGGTTTCACAAACATTTGTCAGAAGGCAATTGTGCCTCTGTGCTAAGAACAGCTCTGAATCCAAAGTACCAACAAAGCTGATCCAGTTCCTTTCCAGAGACTGTGTGGGGGAGTGAGGGGAAGTGTCTGCTCCCTTCTCCCTTTCCTTCTCCCTCCCAAAGGGCAAAAATTGCTGAGTAGAAACACACTGTTCAGAAATCTATATTAATGGGCTTATTCACATGCAGGAAAATACATTGTACATGGCATTTTTCATCTTGAGGAAAATGTGCAGCTTGAGTAATGGAGGTTCATTAAATCCTATTTAAGCTTTGCATAAGAGATCAGTTATCCATACATTAACTTTGGGAGAATGGGAAGGATGCTTACTAATGTGGAGAAAGGCACTGAGACTTGCTTGCCCGTGCAAATAGTCACTAAATATCATACGAATATAATGTATTATTTGAAACTACTAGGTCTGATGTATTATCTGTTTTAAATGCTGATGACATGCCCTCAAAAGGGAAGAATTTCTTCTTAATGTCTATCCTCTTTCAGTTTAAATCCCCACTCCTTGTCCTAAAGAGCAGATACACCTCTGAAACTGCACGGAGATAATGCAGAACTGCTCTGCCACATCTCTGAGGTTCTCTATCTTCCCTGCATTTGTCAGCAGTTAATTCAAATGAAATTATTTGTAGGGTGTAAATAAGTTAATTTATCAAGGTTGAATTCCAGTTTAATAATAAAGTATTGCTAAGGCATAGAATGGATATTTGAATTTAAAAAAATAAAATTATTTTTTAAAAACTTAAAGCTAAGGTAAACCTTTAGAAATTACCATTTTTTTATCTGCTTTTTAACTGAAGTGAGGGAATTGATTAATTCATTCAAGATGGGACAGTGGATTGTTCAGTCAGAGAAATATGTGGAATTAATTAGTTGTTAATTTCAAATATAAAATGTTATCACCCTTTTAAATGGAAAGAGACTTTTAATACAGTGATAACTTAGTTTTATACTCTGGAGACATAAATGATATGAGACATAGTGTGGTGCTATGTAAAAGTGATAAATTTGGTGTAGTGGAAAACATGATCCATTGCCCCCATGAATTTGTGAACTTTAGGACACGACAGTGGAAACTTTTCCTGCTGCATTCATTGCATCATCTCCCACCCCCAGCAGAACAGGGCAGCAGGAAAAGTCAATACCCAACTGAATGCCAACACCAGTGTAATCAAATCTGCACATGAAGGGGAGGTCTCCTGCCTGTTCTGTGTCTTTCCCCACAGAGTTATTGACTTTCATAGGGGGGTTTCTCCAGACTCTTTAACTGGTTCCACCCCTGCATGGCAGAAGTTTTCCTGGTGCCTTTCTTTGACGTCCCATGGCTCCAGCAGCGTTCAGGAGTTCACAGGAGAGGATGGGATGACAAATAACCTTTTCCAAAGGCTGGTTGCCACCACATTAATGACAGGACCAAATTGATTTGCCTTATGGTTTTTGTTCTGTTTTTGTGGAGGAAGACCAAGAGGAAAACAGGATGGTGTAATCTGTAAAAAAACTTAATTAATGGCTTAATTCATTCACCCTACTATCCCTACTTAGAGTCAGGTGGCAACATCCATGTCCCACGAGTGTAGAAGCTGACAGGAGCAGCTCTTCAAAAGCCAGTTTACATACAAACACCTAATAAAAAATGGAGATTCTTCTCAGAAGTTCTTTCCAGGCCATTCTCTGTTGCTGTTGTCATCTGTGCTGTTGGATAGAGCAGCATAAGATTTATTCCTGAGCAGCTCACAGAGACTCCTTGGCACAGCTGAAGCTGTCTGCCCCTGCAGCTCAGCATGCTGTAGAGAGCTTGGTTATATTTTTAATTTTTTAGCCCACAGAATGTGCCTGTTGGATACCTTTGTCCCAAAGTTGTGATGTAAATGGGGCTGTCTTGGTGGTTTAAGCATTGGGTGTGTTCCACATCTATTTTAGTGGGAGCTTTCAATCCTATGCAGAAATACTTTCATCTGGTTTCATGTGGATATTTCACATAAATAATCCTCCCTCTGGAGAAATGCAGTTGCTCATCTCTTTAAATATAGATTTTAAAATAATAAAATATAGATTTAAAACAGATGGAAAGTTTTAGTGGAATTCTGGCCGTTGCAAGTGGTGAGGAATGTAAAACTGATGGGGAGCAAAGGGATTTTCTCCTTGGTTATGGTGGCCCTGTGTCCCTGGGGTGGGGAATTTGGCTTATGTGCTTGCTGAGTGCTGCTTGCCTGGCAGCAATCCACCAAATCCTGGCAAATAGATCCTTACAAACATTGAGAGAGAAGGTATAAGAGCTGTTGTTATATTTTATATCCTGCGTCCCACGTTTTCACGTTGGTTCTGCCCAGGCAGAACAGTGAGAGAAATGTTGTTACATGGAAAATAAATGGGATTGTCTGAATTGGAGTAAGAACTAGATGATATGGGATTGGAACTGAATGGTCCTTAAGGTCCCTTTCAACCCAAACCATTCTAGGATTTTGTGAACTGCTATTTTGTTTGTTTGTTTTCTGTTGGATATCACCAGTTCCACTGTACTAATGTTTCCTGGGAAGTTTGTACTGTTCAGGAGATCTCTTGAAGGAAATGGGAATAAGGAGATTAAAATGGTGCTGCTCACTCTTAATAAATCCACAATCTGGGATTGACACATTGATAATAAGTGGAAAGTGATTTTACAGTTGATTTTATCTGCAGGTATATATTTTAAACATAGTCCTTGGTTTCCTCTGGTGGAAGTAAGTAAAACCAGCAGCATTTAATTTTTTTACCTATACACATAGCTCAGTTTTTGCCTAGAAAATGGTAACAAAAATATCTGAGTATGCTCATCATTGTAATTAAATATAACCCTGTGAGAGAGTGATGTGGTTACATCTGAAAGCTCTCTGAAATTTTAATAATTTAAAATCTCTGCAGATGTGATATCATGGTTCTTTTGGGCACAGAGAATGGTCAGCACCAACTAAATTGTAGGGGAAAAAAGTATGTAAAATGTTTTGTGTGCATGTAATCTCACCTTGATGTCTAAAGTTATTTTGTTGGACTTGTCTGATGTCAGTTCTGAATTAACTAACTGTGAGTATAACAGCCTGATAGCACTGAGCTGCTCTTAATATGAGGCAGAAAGTCAAGGGTAGCTCAATTTTCATACCTTGTGCCTCATCAACTTGAAGAGCATAATTTGATGCAATTTGAAGAATTGCATATGTATTTAAGCAATAATTAACGCATTGTGGCCTCTGTGGAGCAGGTGGAGATGTAAAATGTGAAGTTTTTAATTTACAATTATTCAGTTTCTAATGGAAATTCCTTTGGTTGCTAATAAACAACTTTGCACTTTGCCTCCCCTGCTGCTGTGTGATGCCACGATGGAGCTTTTTGTGCTGGTGGCTACAGAAAATATTGAAAGGAATTGCTGAAATAGGAGGTGAAAAGGGGGAGTGTGTGTGTGCATCTGAATTGTAGTGCCTCTCCGTCTAAACCTGTACTGTAATTGCACTATTAAGGTCTAATACAATTATGGTAAGATGCAAAACACTACCGTGAGTGATAAAAGTTTCCATTAGCTTCTAAGTGCATTTTTAAGTTGTTTGCAGCCTTAACAGTGAAGTTTGCTCAACCCACTTCAGTAAGATTCCAGCTTTTAACAGCTAATGGTTTGGTAACTAATGACTAAAATGCATTTTCTGGGCTAGATGTTTGCCTAAATTTTTAGTGATAAGTGTTAGCAAAGAGAGCTCAAGAGCTGAGGGGAAAAAAATATACAGCCTTTTCCAAATGTAGAATTAGAATGCTCTTTCTGAAAAACTTTTGGGATCTACCTCTAGTGCTAGTCCAGACTTAACTGTGTGCCTGGGGTAGAGAAGCTGCTGCTTGCAAGGGCTGGGATTTGGGGGCTGTGCCATTTGCTGCACAGCAATTGGTACTCCAGGCTCAGCAGGATTTCCTCTGCAACTCCTCCGGCCGGATGCTGGAGGACAGCATGGATTTAAATGTCACCACTGAAAGCAGCAGCCTGTGTCCTGTGCATGAGGGGGAATCAAGTGGGTTTTATTCTTTAAATTAGAATAGAGAAAATGAAAAAAAGAAAAGAAAAAGGAGTGGAGATGCAGAACAAGTTTTTGAGGTTGGTTAGAAACAGGAGCCTCATGTTTAGAGCAGAGGAAAACAGGAGATTCAAGTGGGATTTTTTTGGGGAGGGGGGAGAAAGGAGGACGATTAGGTTTCTAATAATTGGTGTTTTCCATTCCTGTGTCCCAGCCCCTGTGATGATTTAATTCCCTGCCCCAGGGCAACTTTGGCTGCCGTGCTGTCACCTCCTCACCAGATGAGCAAAGGCTCCATATGGTGCCTCTGGTTGGGAATGATGCAGTTGGCAGCCCCACATGGAACAAATAACTGGTGAACTCGCACTGTGGGCTTGCCTCCAGTGGGAGTGATCTAAACCACTCTTCCCTCATCTCACCCTCTCTTTCCACGCAGATTTTCACAAATATTTGTTGCATTTGGAGAATTTGATCTATGAGGCAACATTCTCAGGGTGGCTGGCAGGCAGCAAATGTGTTTTGTTCCTCTTGAAAGCTGAAATGATCCAAAATTGGAAAGGGGTGGATTTTCATGCTCAGTCTCTTTGGTGGTGCAAAAGGAAGGTGTGGGAGGAGGGTGCCTTGTTCTTCCTGGGACAAGCCAGATGTGCTGGAGCTGTGTTTCTTTAAGAAATGGAATTGAACCCAACAAAGAGGGAGCAGCAAAAGAGCAGACAGTCGCTGGTGGTGGAGCATTCACCTGGACTAAAGGAGGTGTGGGCTGAGTCCTGTGTGTGTCAGACTTAAATCCACAGCCTGAGCTGCTGCTGAATGCCAGGAGCCTGCTGGACAGAGCAGGGCTTTATCCAAGCCCTTTGAAAGTGTTCCTCCTTCCCCAAGCCAGGAGCAGATGCTCTCTCCATCCTCATGGATGTTAGGGCTGCTCCATGGCAATGATTGGCAGATGCACCAATTGAGTGGCTGGTGATGCTGCTGGGGCTCCCTGCTCTCTCTGACACAAAATGTCAGCCTGTTTTTGGAGAGATGATGTCTGACAAGCACTAGAATGTATCAACAAAAGCTTGGCTTTGAGGGATAAGTGTTACACAAAACTGAGTTCGTGGCAAGGTTCTGAGCGGAGGAATAGTAAGTGTTGAATATGTGCACTAAGAAAAAGAGGCTACTGCGTCTTTAGGAGGAAAAAATCCTGTTAGCCATGTGCCTTCTAATTTCTCTAATTTTTTATAGGGCTCAGATAACAGAATTAAGAGTTTGGTGCTCCAGTTGAAAACCAGGGCTGACACTGAGTAGATTGTGGAATCCTTTAGGCCAGCATAGTTGCACGTATAGCAGAGGTGGTTTATACCTCTACTGCAACCGCTTCCAGCACCATAAACTCTGAAATACATTAAAATCTATGCATCTGAAATGATAAACCAATATTTTTACCTTGTCTCCAGTACACAAAAAAAGAAAGCTTGATATTCCCAGAAATTCCACATCAGTGCAACCAACGAGCTGAATGTGAAAGGCAAGGGGGCAATAAAGACAGGTTCCAGTTCAACGTTCACATAATTAAGAGAAGTCATGACCAATTTAAATAAAATTGTAAAGTCAGTGATTTTTTTCACTGCTACCAGCATTTTGGGCTAAACTGGCCATGCTTGGACAGAATTGCTGAAAATAATGGTGTTGGGAGGCAGGAGAGCTGTTAAGATGGACATTTTGTCTTGCAGGTAAGCAAAATTTGGAGTAGACTTAAAATAACTCAAGAGCTTACTTCAATTAGAGAAATGGAGAGGGAGATGTCATGGTTTGAGCCTGGCACAGGGCCAGTGCTCCCCATGAAAATGCCCTCACCCTGGTGTCTGCTGTGAGATGTGACCAGGAATAAGCAAAACAGGCTCTAACTTAAACATAAAGAACACTTTATTACTTAAACTACAGGGAAATAGGGAAAGACTATAAGGAAAAGAAAAAAAAGAATTGAAAACCTTACAAAAACCACTTTCCCCCTCCCCACTACCTGACTTTCTCAATCTGATACATTCTCCTGAATCATTAACTGCCCAGCTTTGGCCCCACACTTTAGTATACTCAAACTGCAGTTCATGAAGAGGAAAGGAGTCCTTCTTGTTCCATAGGCTTCCCCTGGAAACACACTGAAACCTCGTGTGCTTCTCTGTCACTTCGGCACCGCCCGGAAAAAGTCCTTTTGCCGCTTGTGACATCTTCCTTCTATGCCCAGTGCTCTCACCACTGACGCATGGACCAGAGCTGCTTTTAGGGTTGTCTTTCAAGGATGCCTTGTCTCACTCTAAAAAGGCACAGTCTCTGCTTTGGGACATCTGTCTCCCCCATATTTTTCCAACCCCCTGGGGCCGGGGGGTCCTCACGAATGAACCCTCCTGGTTTTGAGGCACTGCCTCCCCCTAAATGCAGTCTGTGTCACAGGAACAACTGAGTCCATGGCCACAAGAAAAGTCCAGCCAAAAGGCCACTCCAAATCATCTCTCCCCATTCAATCATCTCTACGTTCTTCGGGCCAGGTCCTTGTCTCATCTCATCTCTTATCTCCCTTCTTATTCAGCTTCGAGGAGGATTAGCATTTTTGCAAGGCCCCAATCATGAAAGAAAGGGTTAAAAGTTTTCAGTCTCTGTCTGTCCCGGAATGCTAGTACTCCCACAGGTGCTGCTGCTCCGCCGGCCAGGCTGCACTCTTCCCTCCCCTTTCTCCTCCCGGGCTGGCTGCTATCACATTCAGACGCCGGCTCTCCTCTCTCTCCCTCCGGGGGGGGGGAATGACTGCCCGATGTCTCTTGGGGCTCTTCCACCTTTCTATCCTTGAGAGCTTTCTCACCCCTATCTCTGTCCAGGCCCCGGGCCTACCGCATGGCTGCCCCTCCCCCGCCCAGCAGCAAGGCTGGACAGGGGAGGGTGATCTGACTTCTTCGAAGCGACGTCCCAAGAGAGAGTGCCAAGGGCAGTGCCCTGCTTTTTAACCCCTGTGTATTCTCGGAGGTGTGTCCAAACCCCACTGGCTACACCAGGTGCCAGTCTCAAACCCAAAACCTTCATTGGTTTGACCACAGCTTCCCAGAATTCCCACTCCTTCCTGGTCAAACCACCACAGAGAATATATTTCAGAAAATAAGGTAGAGTTGCCACCTCCTTTCTGATGTTAATGAGACTGAAATAACGTGATTAGTCAGGATTTTTAAAGGGATATGTGAAAAATTCACGTCACCTTTTCAGCTCTTTAGTGCAAAATCCTAGAAAATCAGTTTCTCACTGTACACTGTATTTTTAAAGCTCTTGGGGAAGAATAAAGATGTTTTCAGAAAAACTTTGCCATTGGTGTGGCCTCATTTGTTTTGAGACAGAAGTTCAACTTACTTGTAAGTTATATACTAAAGGTATAACATTTTTTGTCATAAAAATTTGCAGCGTGTTTAACATTGATTTAATCACTGCTTTTCTGTACAATGCAGACTTGTAAGTGAAATAGTTCCATCTATTAAGCTGAATGTACAGGCAGGGCTACTCACACTCCTTGTGGTCAGGACTGTGTTTATTTTCCAAGGAATGCAGGACAGGAGGGTGATAATTCCTCTTGCTCATCATAGCAAACAGGATGGGATGGAAAACTTGAGGGATCCCTTAAAACTAATCTGAAACTAATATTTGGCACCTGTCCTGAAATCACCAGTTTCTTTCCCCTATTTTGTAGCTTATTTTTGTTTAGACTCTCTTGGAGCAAGTGGAGTTCTGATACCAAAATGTACTGTCAGTTTAATAATTGTTTTAAAGACTTCCAAGGTCAAACTGCTACCTTAAAGGGCTTGTAGCACATTTAAAAAGTGTTAATAGAACACCTTCTGTTTATTTTCTTTTAAATCCAAGGTGTGATTGAAGTCACTTCCCTTGTTTTGCCTTTGTCACTTGTCCTGTTTGATAACCCTGAACATGTTCCTCTCCTTGGTACTGAGGTTGTCTGTGATAATAATGACCAATTTAAGCAAAAACAGCAGGAAAATTATGAATTTTAAAAAAACCAACCTATTAAAACCCAGTGGATTTAACACCTATATTTAATTTTCCTTTTATCCAAACATGTTAAGATGATTAGGGAGAAAATTCCTGTTTCTCCATGGTTTGGTGGTAACATCTGAGGGTGGAACTGCAGCTGGTTTGGGGTAGGAAAATACAAACCTAAACAGTGAAGTGTTTATTAGATAAATATCCTGGTAACCTAAACATATGTGTGTTTGGACAGCCTGTTTGCCCAAGGCTCATCGTATTAGCAATGAATATTAATATTTCCACAGTCCAGGCTCACATTGCTCAAATGCTTGATAAATAAAACTGAAAATTGCTGATAAGTATCAGGTGCAAGTGGAGCGTGCTGGAACCCAAAACATTCCTGTGCTAGGTGGAACATTGGTGTGAAGGGGTTAGAGGGACTCTGGGCTATGAAACTCTCCTGTTCCATAGCCTGCATGTCTGATTTTTCACTTGGTCATGTGTGATGTTTGAAACGACTGCTTATTTTTAAAAGAAAAATGAAATTAATTAATACAGAGAAATTAAGCTTTTATTTTAAAGTTCATTTTGCCACTTTCCTCACTCACGGTGATTTTTTGTTTGCTCTCTACTATTGCAGATGTGAAAGAATAGTAACATTTCTCTTAAAAAAGGCTAAAATACTTGGGGTTTTGTGAATGTGTATGAATACATTCATACATGGATATGGTACATATATGCCCTATATATACATTTGCTTAGGATTATGAACTTACCACTGACTTTTTTTATTGCCTTCATATCCTATCCTGAGATTCCTACATAATAGAGAATCAGACTTTTACTGGATGATTTCTCTTTCCAGGAAGGTGACTTCCTGGTTTGCTGTATCAATATTTTACTTGTTGCAGTTTCAGCAGCTTAAGGTGCAACCAGGAAACAACCTACAAGTACCAATAGCCAAATCAATTTATTTTAAAAGTATTACTTTAGATTGGCTACTCCCTTCTCCTGCACACCATAAAGCATGATAATAAGCATAATTAAAATATGAGTAAAGGAATGTGGACTAAGGGGGAGAGAGAGAGACAAAGTTTCTCCTTGGCCCTACATAAAGAAATTGTGCAACTACTGTGCAGTTCCGTTGTGAAATTCAATATTTCTCTTTTAAGCCTATATTTTTTGGTAAAGTTTTGTAGCATAAACCCACTGAAGTGTACAGCACTGTTAGTCCCTTTAAGATAGGTTGCTTCTTGAAATGATGATTGATTTTTGATTTTTTAAGCAGCAACATCTTTCTGACTTCTAATTCTTACTGAATCCCTTCCTGGCTGACATTTGTGTGGGTTTGGGGAATTAGTGAAGAACTGCTCTTTTTTACCCAGGGTATCAAGTATTCAAAATCCAATAAAGATGGCTTGATTCCTTGTTTAGAAGTGTGAATGAAACACCTTTTCTAGGTGGAAGATGTGCTGTGAGGTTTTACTGGAGCCCGTGATTCCCTCAGTGTGCAGTACAGATCCAGAACTGGAGAATATGTCCATGTCTTTAAAACAGCCACAGTTTGACATATTCCTCTTTCATCAGCAGATTTCAAAGCAAAATCTGCAGCCTTGCTGTTCTCATGATCAAAGAGCTCCACAAGATGTTTACTAGCTCTGGAGAAACAGCATTGCTACAGGAGATTGGAAATACAAATATATGGATATGGGGAGGTTCCGGGAGTATTGCTGGAGCATCCTTTATTTCCTGTTCCTTTGTCTGGCTTGATCATGGCCAGCTGAGGAAGACACAGCTATGCCAAGTTTACCAAGGAGAAATTAGACCATGTCCTTTCTGTTGCAATTTGAAATTGTTTGCCAGAAATTATAAAGCCAGAGAGGAACACAGTGCAAGCAAGGGGAATGGTGATCTTGTCTGTCTTCTCTGGGTTTTTGTTGGCGTGCCAGTCATGCACTGACACACAACCAATTTTCTGTTTGTCTGTGCCTGTGAAGATTCTGCCCTTGGATTTCTTTGGGAGCACCTGTGAAGCTGAGTCCATAGGTAGTACTAAACATTTGGCTCCATGCTGCACTTCCATATGCAGCCCTGATTTTCCAGGTTTTTTTTAATGAAATAGCAGAATGACTTGGAGAATTTTTAGTTCTGAGTGATTCTCTTCATCCCTTCTCTGTCATATTTTAATTATTGTACCATGATTATACTCCTTGGACTTGTCTCTTCAGCTGCCTAGTAAGGAATTTATCAATTTACAGTTTGCTGCTCTCCAGTATTTCTATTTTAATGCTAGGTTCTATCTGCCATGAGGAAAGTGCTGAGGCACTGACCCATCTATTGGAAATTTTTTCTTCCTCCCAAACACAGCTTGCTATAAACTTCCAGATAAACATGTGTTCTAAAGGAAAATCATTGAGTTTGTCATATAAGACATGAGCATTGCTCAGCTGTACAGAGTGGGCCAGTCCCTCAATTCTGGGATCCTAGGATGCTGTGAAGGGAGAGGTCCCTGTGAGTTTCACTCTTTAGTTGGCTGCATCCCACTGTTTCTGTTTGGGCTGCCAGTGGGTTTTTTAGGGACAGGCTGTGTATTTCCCTGTCTGCTGTGCACAGAACCCACTCGCTGCTGGAGCTGCTGCCTCTTGAGCAAGTGATGATTGCTACTCTGCCTGACACAGGAGAGCTGTGGGAGCTCTTCTGTGAGACCTAAAAGTGGATGATTGATGCCTGGGAAACTTGAGCAATCACAGAAAGTGTCTTCATTAATCTTGAAGGCCTTAATTAGTAAGATTAGCCAATTTTCCTGAAGCCATTAGAGTAGTTGACTATAAATTGTAAGGTTGACCCCTTCCAGCAGTAACAGGAAATGTTTTCCTACCGAAAGTTTGCTGTATCCTACAATAAGGTTTGCTGTAGACATAATTTCCATTTTATGTGGTATCAGGACAGGTTACTTCCCAAAAAAAGGGAAAGAATATTTTTGATGTGCCTTTAACAGGGATTGACTGTTGGATAATGCACAAAGGACTCCTCCTGTTGAACAGATTTCCCAAATGCCCTTCTCTGGCTTCAGCATAACCACCATAAATTGGCCATCTTATCCTGGAAGGAATTAGTGTGACTGCTTCCAGACATTGCATATAAATTTATGGAATGATTTAGATATCATTTTATTGCACCTGGCAGAACACTTTATTCTTCTAGGATGTATCTAGTTGTGAACTCAGTAGATCTTTCAAAGAGATTGCAATTGCAAGAGTGCTGAGGAGAAGAAAAAAGGCTAATGAAGAGATTTAGATTCACTTGGCCAGCTGAAAGAAGTGAACCTGGAGAGAGCAAGATCCACTTCTCACTCAAGGGGAGAGCAAGTCCTTACTGAAGGGCTTGTGGGCTGCTGAAGCTAAAAAGGTTGGGTTATGTTTCCAGGGAATCAGGGAAATAATTCCTTTTTACATTCATTTTTTCCACTCCTTAGAGGGAGACTGACAATATACCAAATAGCCCGATAATGTTTCCCGATAATGGTGATAATTTTCAATGGATTGTCTTCTACTTGCTGTTTTTCAGATTGAAATCAGCAATGAAACACTTGATACAAACTTGCCTAAACACATCCTGTAGTCCTGATAGCCTCCACCTCTGTAATTTAGTATTTTAGCTTGTGGAATAAGTCATGCCTTAAGATAGGGTGTAGTTATCCCTGATGAGAACAGGAAGCCAGGTTTTGTGGGCCTGCCTCCAGCAGGAACCTGCACTCCAACCTTTATTTTCTTCATACAGGTCTTTATGAAAGACTTGACATTTCTCCTTCCTTCCTCAGATATTATCCTAATGGGCTGTTAGCAAAGCAGAAATTCCTGCTGTTGAGAAAAGCCCACACAAATGATGGTTGTTATGTGAAACAGTGCTGAGTTCAAAACTCACATATCTGTCTGACCACGGACAAATCCTTCTATTTCCCTTTCTCCATTGGTCAGTCTGTAAAATTATGGAAATTTGTACACCTCTGCACAGTTCTTGAGCCTTAGGTTGTTAAGGAAACTACATGAGCTGATGAATAAGCATGTTTTCTAATGTCTACTGCTTGAGTAAAGCAGAGATTTACATTGACTGTTATTTTGACCTGAAGTTTTATGATTGTGCTCCACACAGAAATGTCGTGCACTTGGTAGGATGCCTTTTGCATTTAACTTTGCCTGCAATGAATCTTGGCCTCACACAGCCCAAAGTCAAAGCAGCGTTTGCCCTATTTAAATAATGAGCTATTGATTTTAGAATTACTCATTTTATTACCATCATATGGAACTGGTCTTATTCTGAGGACTCATCTCTGAAATGGAAGCCATTGAATTTTGTTTGGGATGGGACAGAAATGGACTTCAGGGATTTTACTTATTGAAATTTGGCATATCACAGATAGCAGGGACTGCCTGGCCTCACACAGAACTGTGCATTTTACTGAAAGAGCCTGGGAAGAAATTCCTCTTCTTGCTTGAGCTCAGGCCTCTGAGCAGCTCCTAATGTAATGCCACCTTCATTTGTCACTGGTTGCTGTACCCTGTGTTCTGCTGCTGAGTATTTACAACACCTCCAGGATCAAAGAGATGCTGCCAAGAAGGCTCATGGGGAGAAATTTTGACCTAGTTTTACATTTGGCACCACTTTTCCTGCCAGGAGCAGGTGGACTGTGAGCAGACCTTCAGTGGAGAGTCCACCCTGGCTGGCACAGAGAGCCCTGGTGTGGCAAAGCCAGCAAAAAGCAGCACTGCAAAGAGTCAGGGGTTAAACCCTGCCCCTCTTCTGCTTCCTTTTCTTGGGAATGCAAATTTCCTGGGAGAAAGGGTGTGCAGGTTGTAAATTCAGTTCATTTTTTTGTGTTCTTGTTTGTCTTCCCCCTTTTTCCTGCTGCTGGTTCTTTGCTCTGCAGCACTGAGGTGTGTGGGGAGAATCAATTTGCTTTCTGTGGTTCTTGAATAAGTTTAAGCTACTCAAGCCATAGAGTTTTTGCAGGTTCCCTGCTTCTAGGGAGTGTAAATGAGAAGAAATTCTACACATCTGATTTTTTTCAAGCCTATCCTTTTACTTTCCAGGCTGTGATGCTGTTCTCTTTATGACTGCAACTGTATATTAGAAAGTTGTATTTGTCAAATAATAGAGATCAGTTTGTGTGTTTTCTCACCAAAAACCATGTTGTGCTTCTCCCTCCCTTCCCTCTCACCTCCCCCTTGCATGTAATTTTGTAAAATGTTGGCAATTTTGCATCCCCACTTTGAGTGCATGAACTGAAGTATAAAACTGGGTAGTTTATGGAATGGATGCGCTGTACATGAGAAGAAAATCAGGTGGTTTTTGTACCTTAAAGGTATCTGTACATTAGGATGAAGTGAGCCTGACTTGACAATGCCCATCCATTTCATTAGCTGGCTCTGGAAGGACCCTGGATGCCTATTTTTTTTTTTTTTTTTTTTTGGGATGTAGGCCAGCAGAATTGATCCTGAGTTTGCTGAGCTGATAAACTTCTGAATTCTGTATGGAAATGAACTGACACAAGGGTGGGATTTAGGGAGGGCACACAAGGGGGTTCTTTGAATCAAACTCTTGCTATAATTAGCATCTCAGAAGTTGCCTTCTAAGCTCTATTATGCTATTGATTAATTACAAGGAAACTTGAAGGGAATGGGTTTTATTAATTTGACCAAGTATTAAAAAAGTAACACTGTTGACTCTTCAGTGGATAAGTACAGGGACCCACCTTGAGAATGTGATGGTGAAATGAGGGAAATCAGCCAATGCACTGGCAGGAGCAGCCAGTTTCTAGAACATCAGGATGTTGATGGAGAGCTTCAGTGGGCTCTGAGAGCTGCATATTCCATCCCATCCTGATATCCCTGGGCAGGGTGTTGGGCTTTCTCAAGAAGCAGAAGTTTTTTAACTGTAAGAACAGGACATGTCCAAAAGACACAGTAAATTACAATGAGATGAGAATACAAAAGCTGTGGGTGCTGATGGAAACCATCCCTTGCCCACAAAGTCACCACTGTGGCAGCTTGAGTTCATGTGTAGTGTTAAACACTCTGCAGTTTGGAAGGCAACCTTACATCATTGCTTCAGCAGCCATGGGAAGTTTCATCCTGCAGAGTTGGAAAGACATCAAAAGGATGGTCTGTGATGCATGAAAAATCTGGAGTTTGGAGGCTGTCCATTGGTGTCCTGATATCATCATCCCTCTCTTTTGTTCAGAGCTTTAAATAAAAAGGTCACAACAATTTCTCTTTATTTAGTTTCCTCCTCCCCCTGGGGATTATTAATGGCCCTGAGGCAGATCCATTCTCTCCTTGCATTTACTGCTCTGGGGACTGGATTCTGTACCAGACCAGTGGGAACAGAAGTTGGCTAGTAAAAAAATTAAGGAAAGCAAACTTGCTCTTACTCCTTTCTATCTGAACTAGTTCTGTAGGTATTTTAAAGCAGCATAGTTTGCAGTGCTGACAATTCATGAAGTTAACCCCTGCAACTCATGCTGTACAATTCTACCTAAAAGAGCATTGATTTTTTTTCCTTTTTTTTCTTTTTTGCTTTGAGCTTATTTTTAGTAACTACATGTTTAATGAAAGATATTGAACACCTTAAGGCTTTTACGGATCCTTCCCTGTATCTGAAAGGTCCCATTTTAATGTGCGTTTTATGCATTTTCTTCATCTGCCTTCTACTTTTATCTTAGCCAATGACAGTGAGATTCCTAAGGCTACTTTCTCTTTAAGGGAATACTGCTTACATAAATAGCCCTTTATACCATCTCCTTGTTTTATAATATTAATTGTTTATCAGGAGACAGGAAATATTCCTTAGAAAATGTGTTTTCCTGCTTGTGCATGCCTTGTTACTATTTCAATTATGCAGATTCTTGATGCTGTGGAAATTTGTGCTTGATGACGCCAAGGCAGCTGCACGTTGTTAGCATTGTAGGCTGTCAGATGATCATGTGGGATTCTTGCAGCATGCAACATTCAATAGGATTGAAAAAGGGCTTTTGATGCAAGGCATAGCTTTCAGAATATATTTGTGCCTTTTAGTTAGCTAATAGAAAATCATAATTTATTATCTTTAAATTTAAAATGCTGCCTCATTTTTCTTCTGGTTGGTTTCATTTTGGCTTCACTAGAAGATGCATCTGGTACATCCACGATTGAGGAGTTTATTAATGATACTGTCGTTCAGTTCACTTACTTTTTTTCCTTTTAGAGTCCTAGCTAGCCCACAGATTACATGATCACATGTTCATCCAGTCATTCATATAGAACACAAACCACCATGCATGATTTCTTCTTCTTTCTTTTTCCTCTCTGCCTTTTTTATTCATTTTAAGTTGCTTTGTCATGTTCTCTTTTACCATCCAGCTTAGTCTTTGTCTTCCCCTCGCTGCTATTTGTTCTATATTTTCCCATGCTTGGTTACTGCAATATTATTTGATTAACGGGCTGTGATGATGATGAACCTGCACACTGGAGGAGCAGCTACTACAGTGGTGATGAAGGGATGTAATAATGGTCGCTATCCTCGGAATTCTCTCTACAGTGACTGCATAATAGAAGAAAAGGCAGTGGTCCTGCAGAAAAAAGACAATGAAGGATTTGGATTTGTGCTCAGAGGGGCAAAAGGTATGTGCTTCTGTGTGTGTGTGAGTGTGTGTGTGTGATGTGCAGTGGCATGAAGAAATTTATACATCTCAGAATATAAGCAGGAATTATTCTTGGTGCACTTGGTTGCTAGACAACAGGATTCTCTGTATGCTATACTACTCCGATGGATTTCGGTGCCTTCTCTCTGAAGCAGTTTGCATTTTTACATGGGAGAAGCACTGCATAATCGTTTTGGGGGGAGAAAGTTTTGCCTGTATTTTTCTCATGCTGGTGGATGTAGTATTTTGCCATTAATCTGTTCTGCTGTGCAGTTTACTTAACTGTGGGGAAACCTGCT
Source organism: Zonotrichia albicollis (assembly GCF_047830755.1). NCBI lineage: Eukaryota > Metazoa > Chordata > Aves > Passeriformes > Passerellidae > Zonotrichia > Zonotrichia albicollis. The sequence continues at coordinate 49,679,839 of NC_133824.1, forward strand.
TTCCTCATAAAAACTGCTGCTTTATTTCAAACACCAGCCTGATTGAATAGGGCTGTGAATAGCAATAGACAAGAGAGGCATGTTTTGTTTAAAATAGGTGTGGATCTTCTGCAAGGTGACATTGGTGCAGTTTTAGTATGAAAACATGATCTTTTTTTATATCTTGAGAAGCTGCACGTATGTTGCATGGCCTGTAGTGTGCTCATTTTTAAAGCTGTTCATATGTTAAGCTGCACGGCACTTCTCTGTAGGCTAAAATCCATCACAGTGGCATTTGTGCCAGTTTAAAAAGGCATTCTATTTAATGCTTTGCTTTTTAACTTGCAGTGCAGTTTGCTCCCTTTGTATTTTAAAAAAGAATATATGTATGTGATGGTATGTCCCATCTCTTGCTCCCCCTCATTTCACATGGGTTCTCCCTTGCCTTGCTTGAGCATGAAAATTATTCCATGTCTTCATTCTTGGGACATGGCTTTTGCTTTCCCTGTTCCCCACCCCTAAACTTAGACCGGTGCCACTGTGGATTTGCAGGGCTGGGAAAGCTTTGCCAGTTTTTTAGCCAAATGAAATGTCTGGAGTTGAAGCAGGGAAGCCCAAGGCACTGCCTTATCTCTGAGTGTTGGTGTGGGTTATCAGTGCTTTGAGCAGGGCTCACTCCCTCTGGCTGAGCCAGTGGTTTCCCCCAGATTTTCTCTGTAGCAGCGGGGGCAGCTCAGGTGAAAGACCCAAGGACTTTTCTGCCTGTGTGTGTACGTGACACAGAGGGGCAGGCAGGGCTGTCACAGGGTCAGCTGTGCCTCCTCTCCTAAAAAGTGGTCTCTTCTTTGTTATACACATCTAAATTTTGGAGGGGGAGAAAAAAAAACAAATCTGGTTGATTTTTTTTTTTTTTTTTTCATGCTTTGCCACCCATCCCATCCCCCTAGTTTGGCCAGATGCTCTCTCCTGGCTCCAGCACATAATTCATTTTGAGGTGGATGTTGCCAGCGTTACAGCATTCTGCCAGGCACACAAAGGGGTTACTTGAGCCAATACTGAATATCCTGGAATATCAGAACCCAGCTATTGCCTCGTGCAACTTGATTTGGTTTGTGCAAAGGAAAGGAGCAGGTATTTCCCCCTCTGGAAGGAAGACCTGTGGATTGCTATTCCAGGGGGTTGCACTCTGTCCCCAGCATCCTGATCTCCCGTGAGGCACATCCCTCTCACTTCCAGCACCCACCATTTTTTAACCCTAAATTGGAATGGCCAATGATAAGGCCTGTAGTCAAGTGGTATTTGCAAGCACTCCATAACTTTCTTTTTTTAATGTGGTATTTATTTTTAAAGCTGACACACCAATTGAAGAATTCACCCCAACTCCAGCCTTTCCTGCTTTGCAGTACTTGGAATCTGTGGATGAAGGGGGAGTAGCATGGCAAGCTGGCCTGAGAACTGGAGACTTTTTGATCGAGGTAGGAGATCCTGAAATTTGATTCTCAGTGCTCTGTTGGGGAAAGAGTGATGTTCCTGGTGGAGAATTGACTCTGGAAAAAGTGTGGGATGCCTCTGAGCAGCAAGTTCTGTGGGCTAACACCAGTGATGTGCTTCACTTGATCCATTTAAAACTTCATGCAGCGTTCAGGAAAGCAGTGACAGAGAACAATGGTCAGGTTGACTGGGAATTTTCTGGTTGCTCTTTTTGTCCTTTGGGAATACACTCTCAGAGATATCTGGGAGGTTCTACTCTTCTTCCAGTTATTGAAATTTAGATGAATTTCAGTATTTACTGTGGGCTATCAGCTGTGGTTTCTTCTAAATATTTTTGGGGGAGTAACCAAAATTAATGACTTTCTATGCAACTATTTCTGCTCTCAGAAATATCCATGGTCCAGTGGCCTTTAGTAACCATGAAGAATAAAGCAAATTACTTTGGCTTGAAATTGAATTTTTCCAACGCTACACGGAAATACAAAAAAAATTGCAATGAATGTTATTGCAGTATAAATTACTTTATAAAAAGGGTATATTTAAATTGCTCATTCGTGCCAAAAATATCTTCATGTTTTATATTTTGGAGGATTTTTGGTTGGCGTTTTAGGTTTTGTTTAAAAAGTTGGTTCACCTTTTGAGTGTTGCTGACCAGTTTACAGCAAAATCATGATTTGGGATTTTTCTTCCTCTTCCCCCCACAACCTCTTCATGACCAACAAAGGGATGCTGTGCTTCTGTGAAATTGGGTACTGAAAATAGGTCTTTTGGGATGGATTGGTCAAACCCTGTCTGCGAGATCTATTGATTTTACATTATTTGATGTCTTGTTCTTCAGGCCCATGTATGGTTTGGTAAAATACTTCTGGTGTTACAATGTTTATTTCTGCAGAGCTGGCTTTTGCATGCAGGAGAGGGTACAACACGCAGCTTTTTTTGGAGCGTGCCTTGAACTCCCATGGTGATTGAATTTAAATAGTTGCACCACTTCCTCACGCTGTAGCCGTGAAAGAACAGGCTTTGCAGGCTTCTAAAGTAAATAGATATGCATTTTTATCTCTGTCTTCAAGCACATTTCCCTTGCTGTTTGTTTACTTAAGGAGAAGCGTTCAGCGTTAGAGACCAGCTTACAAATAGAACTGCTGCGATCCCTGGGCAGGGATCTTGCCAAAGCTTTCCCTGTCCCTCTTAGGTGGGGTTTGAAACAAGGATGTGTTTTTAGAGGTGGGTTTCTTGTTGGGCTTTTAATCGAAGGGAATCATGAAGAGTCTGTAATGGCAGATTGCACAGATAGAATTGATGGTGAACAATGTGCAATTTAATTCGTTATGGAATGACAAATATGCTCATGGATTTTTTAAAGATCTCTGAAGGGGTGGAAGAAGGCTGGGTAGCTGATTCTGCACAAAGCTTTACTGTTTTTCTGGCAAATGAGAGAAGAATTATAATTAATTGTCTAGACAATTTACTCCTAGCTTTAGCTTAGAAGAGCAGCTAAACATGCACATACAGTGCTGAATCAGGAGGACGTTAATCCATACTCCAGCATATTTGTAATTAATTCTGAAAGAAGCCATTATTACATGCAAATCAAATCCATTTCTGTGTAATTTATGTTCATCGGGGTTATTCCGTTCTGAATTTTGCAACTTAATTAAGAGGTTGTGATAATCCTGAGAAATGACAACTTGGCTGTTGCAGGACACTTTTCTTTTGGAGAAAGGCAGGATTTTTTTCTGCTTTATGGCCAACATGCAGTGTACAGCACTGGCTGGATGGAGAAAGCCATCTTTAGAGGTATTTACAGTGATGCAAAAGACTGTTGAAATAGAAGTCCACCTGCACTTCCAGGAATGCCAAGCTACTTTGTCTTTTGTGTTGAACTAAAAGATTTAAATTTACACACCAGCAAGTGGTTATATGCCCTGGTGTAGTCAGCCTGCCTTGCTGCTAAATGATTTCTCCCATGACTCTGAAGTTTATGCTGCTGTGTGTAAGTGCCACCTCCACCATTTGTAAGTAATATCAGGCATTTATCATAAATGTCACATGAATAATAAAAGAGTTAATGTGCAACCAGGATCCTAATTAGTGCTATTTTTAACACTCGTGGCAGGCGCTGGGTGTTGCGGAGGGGAGAGCTCAGTTTGGCAGGGGGCAAAATGAGAGGCAGAGCAGATGCTTCATTCTTGCTTCAGGAGGTTTGGTGGTTCAGGGTCATGGAGGTGAGGGGAACCTCACTATGGAAAGACAGGTTTGACAGGGAGATAGATCCTTTGCAGAACACGAGGGCAGGAGGACAGGCCATCATTTCTTTGTGTGCAGTTATGGTCTGGAATCTTCTGGAGGAGGGAAAACTTCAGTATCAGCTATGAGGCTCTATTATAATTCATGTTTGGGGTTGATGTATGTGGAGCAGAACAAATAAAAGATTGATACAAAAAAGCAAGAAAAGGTTCTGTTTTGCTCCAGCAGATAAATGGAGTAGGGATTACCTGGAACAGCTGGCATTGTATCATATGGCTGAGTTTTTATCAAATGTGCAGCTCCTGATTTGTCCAACCTGTACAACTAATTTTAACATGAGACTTCAGAGATGAACATTACACTTGCCCTTGGAAACAGTGCTCACAGAGTCTCCATGGAAATTTCTGACAGTGTGTGGTTTGTCTCCTCCTTGCTTCAAACCCAGCCGTGGTTTTTGTGATAAAAATTGTAAAGTGTGTAGTGGCTTTCCTGGATAGAGCACAGGGCAAATGTACTGGAAAAGTGCAGGAGTAGTTTTAGAGCTGAAGGAGTGAGGTAGAGGCAGCTGTCAATAGATCGGAATTTTCATAAGAAATTTAAGAGATGCCAATACAATGTGATTTTTTTTCCCTTAGCTTTGATGAACAGTTAGAAAACAGGGATGGTGATGATTTGGTTGTTATAGCTGGCATTTTACAGCTTGCTCTATGTGTTATTTTTCACTATTTTTGTTGATGTTTTCTTGAATCTTGATATCAGCCTGATTAAAAATATAGATAAAAGTAAAGCAACATATTAGGCCAAGTGCTAAATACTGCAGTCTCCATTAGAAAGGGGTTTAAAAATTACAACCATTCCTTTGTAGGTCATTAATAACTCATCAGTGACTGGATTTCTAGACTATAACTGTTCAAGTTTGGAAAAACTCAGTGAATTCTGCCTTGAGACATGACTTAAGGTGGGGTTGTGTTGGAGATTTGCTTTGGTGACATAAACAAGTCTAACCATTTTTGGGTAAAGAAACCCATTAGACAGGAAGGCCTGTTTTACCTCAGAATAGAGTTTAGTGGAGGGTTTTAGTGTGGTAGGATATAGAATGTCTTTTAAAATTAACCCCCAGTGGATTACTAACTCTTTGTTCTTGTTGTCCCCATGAGTGTGCAGCTGTTCTGCAGGTGTTGCCTGATGTGGCTCGTGGGGATTTTCCCTGTCACACAAACAATAATGTTACACTATCAATACTCAGAAAGCCAAGTTAATTCTGCAATATTTTACCAGAACAATGCATTTGTTCTCTAAATGAGGCATTGCAGTTTGCATTATTGTGCCATAAAATCTCTTATTTTTCTAGAGAAATTGAAATGTTATTGTCTTTGGAATAGCATAGCTGCTTATTTACATTCCAGTTAATATGTAAACTAGATAAACCTGGTGAATTATTCATTTAAAAAATAAAAACAAAAGGGCAAAATTCAAGCTTTAATTTGAGGCTGAAAAGCAGAGATGGTATATGAAGAAATGTCATCGTTTTGCTGCAGAACTGGTACCTGTGCTAAAACATGCAAAATATCTGTAGTATAACTGCCTGCATTTCTTCATCCTCAAAAGCTTGTACTATTTACTAGTGCAAACTTTTCTTTAACTGGTTTTGGGTAGACAAAAATTTATTACAGCATTTTATCATTGTATTAAAGATATCTGTCCTCTGACTGCATGTAAGAAGCAGCAATAGACATTTAAAAAATCTGAAATATTAAAAAAAAAAAAAAACCTTCATACACAAATGAAGCCTTTTTAGGAATAGGTTACTGAGTTTATTCCAGTAAGCACTTTATGCAAACTTGAAAACAGCTGTAGGAAGCAAACTTTGGACTTTATTGTTGTAGCTTAAACTCTAGTAATTATTAATATTTTTAGCAATGTTATGCCTTGCATTGGTATTCAGTGGTGGGGTGAATTAGTGGTTTTACAAAGCCAGCTATTACTGATTCCAATCCTTTTAACAAGAGAGAAACCTTCCCATCCTTTGATAATCTTCATTAATTACCCTCTGGGTGTGTTTTCTCTTATTTCTAGTGTGAACTCTGCTTGCTTCTACCACCAGACAGAAATCTAATTTTTTTTTTTTTCCTCATGGGCAGACTCGTGAGAACCATAATACTTTTTTCTCTCTTGGAAATAAGTGGAGGCTTTGCTAATGGCTCTGTAAGAACCAGGATTCCCACGTTGCAGCTGAAAGTTTGCTCCTCTCCTCCCAGCACTATGGACACCAGCTCCATGCAGTGCCTAATAAGAGCGCTGTGTGTAGGAGGAAGAAAGCAAAGCCAACGTTCTCAGTACATTTCTGGGGGCTGGATTTTAGCTCTCACTCCTAGGCCTTTCTGGGGGACCAGCAGAGGCAGGTCCACATAGGTTCAGTGTCCTGCAGGAGGATTTTTTTGTTGCCAGCTTGGCTGCTGCTCCTGCCCAGCCAGGGAGCGTCCTGTTTGGCAGGAGAACAGCCAGGCTGGGAGCTGCTCTGTTCCTAGACAGCACCTACTCTGGGCTTGGATCAACTCTACAAACCTCTTTTTAATGATGAGGGGCTTGCCAAAGCTGCAGCAGCACTGCAGTGTTGGAGCTCCTGGAGAGGGAGTTCCTGGCCAGGGCAGGGGCCTGGAACTGGATGGGCTTTTGTTCCTTCCAACAAAAACCATTCTGGGATTCTTTAGGTACGTGCATAGCACCAGGCTGGGTGCCACTGTTTTTAAATGGCACACAGTTTTATTCACAGTTTTATTTAACCAACCATTAGAGGAAAAATCTGATTTCTGTTAACCAGTTACTCATCATCCTCTTGGTGACTTCTGTAAATTATGTCTCGTAAGCACTAGGAAGCCCCTGACACTGCCTGAAATGCAAGCTCTCAGACTCAAAAAAAACTTTCTTCCTGTTTTGCTTTTGGAATTCTCCTAGCTACAGAAGTCCTGGAGGATTGGGACAATGGGCTCTTGGAAAAAGAGCAGCTGTGGTACAAGTGCGGAACAGCCTGGTGTATGTGTGCAGCGTCTGACTGGGGGAATTAATTTTTTCACTTAATGGAGAAGTGTTTTACTTTCTCTCCACTTAAATTCGGTAACTGAGGGTTTGGGTTTGCTTGTTTTTTTTCTTAATTTGTTTTTAGTGGATGGTGGCACCGTCATGACACTGTCGTGCCCTCAGAGTGCTTTGGATGTGCACAAACCCACTGTACATAGCTGTTTCTGATTGCTATTTTCTGTTTTTCCCATGTATCCTCTAACCCATAGAAAGTGATCAGTGTGCTCATTAAAAAGAGGAACAAATCTTGGTTAGTTTTTAAAATACATTATTAAGACTGTTTTCTTTTTGATCTAGATGGAAATGGGCAGACAAAAATAATTTGGTTCTTAAAGGATCTCGGTTATTCACACACAAGCAATATGCTTAAAAATAAGAACAGAGAGCAGATAAAAATGAAAGCCCTTTGCTTTCCAGACTGTGAGCAGAACTAAGAAGCATTTTCCTTTAGCCTTGACTCTCCATGAGGTGTATACTGGGCTTCTGGTTCCCCAAAATTCAACAAATAGCTCTTTGAAACTCAGAACTCATTTTTATGCTTCTTAGAGAGGAGGATTTGCTAGGAATTGTGATGATAACAGCAGCAACGTGCCGAACTAACTCTGTGTCCATTCAGTTCTCCATTTTCAGTTTTAAGGCATTTTGGCCTGGATGCTGCAGTATTTTAGCAGAATTTCCTAACATTCCTATCCTGAGGGATTCTGCCAAAGCTCGTGGGACTGCATGTGGAGTGTGGAGATATCCACAGGGAGCTTTCTGACTCCTAGTGAATAAGAAAACCACTGTTTCCCCAAATTCCTACTACAAAATCCTCTAAAAATAGCAAATTTGTATAAAGTTAAGCTGCTTAGTATAAATAGCCAGTTCTTGGCAACCTAGAAGCCATCCAGTGGCATCCAGCCACCTTGGCCATCCTGTGATTCACATAAAACTCAGCTCTGGATGGTCTTCACTTGTGCAGAAATCTGTCCAGCCTCTCTTCAAATAGCACAGGAATAATGCATCTCTTCCATTTCCAGCTCTCAGGTGTTGGGGTTAAGTATTAAAACTAACACCAAATAAATAAATGCCATTTTTGTGGTGTGGTTGGGCAATTACCACAAGACATTCTATTAAAATTAATTTCCCTGAAGGCCGTTAGCTTTTTTTAGTCTCTGGATACTATGGAAACCTGGTTGCTGGATTGGAGCTATATGAAAAACACTACTTGTGCCTGGTATTTAAGGGGAGAAAATACCATTTCTTTTAATTGCAGGATGATGCTATAAACCTGCAAAACTGCAGGTGAGGGAAAGCAGATGAATTGCTTCAAATGGTGGAGAATGAAGTGGCAAACTCCTATTGCTTAGGACAGAACTAATCTAAAAATCTGGAATTTTTACTTCTTTATTTTCTTTGTTTTTCCTTTTTCTGGGGGAGGTGCATGCATCTTACAAGCAGGAGAAATACTATCACGTGTGTGTGTCATGGTTTCTTCCTTTGTTTATGGACAGCTATCTTTTTCCTGTTCTGAGGCTGCAAATCAATTTGGCTGACACTGAAATGCTCAGTTCACCTGCTGGTTGTGTTTCACGAGCCACAAGTCTGTGCAGAGGTTAAAAGGAAGAGTAGGAACATCTGATCATCATAGGCTTCATAAGCAGTAACCTTCCCTATCCCAAAAATTCAAGTTTTCTGAAAAAATAGCTTCACTCATGGACCCCTACTAGGAAAATATATCTTTGCTATTATCTCCAAATCAGAAAAAGCAAATGAGAACTCTGTAGGTGGACATGTACTGTATTTATGTAAGGGTTTTTGGTTGGATTTCCTCAGTGTCATCCCCTTTTAACCTTTACTGTGGAATGAAGTTCCTAAACTGTTCTTGAGATTTCAGAGAGGTTAAATAAATCCCCAGTGTTGGTACACACAGCAGGCTCCCCACGGCTTCTGTGTGGGTGCTAAGAACTGCAGAAACACTTGATTTGAAGACATTCTGAACTTTTGGGTCTGATCTAGCAGAAGCTCTGCATTCCTTTGATTAAAATTCCTTTTATATCCAATCTCTAGCATGTGTCCTCTACAGAAGACTGGGTTCAGATTTAATCCATTAATTGCTTTTTAAAAAAGGCAGGAGAAGGCTTCCTTCCCCATTGCTGTTCTCCTGCTAAGATGGCTAATGGTAAATACATGGGGATATTCAGTGTTGGAGTTATCCCCATAAAGGGTGGCCATCCCACTCAGAGCTGCTGTGCTCCTCTGAAATTACTGTGCCGCTCTGCAGGACACCAGTAAGGGAGAAGGTGGCTTTCCAAGGAATCCCTGCCTAGTTTTTTTTCTCTTCCTTCAAAGCATTTCCCATGCCTTGTGACTGTATGGCTCAGCAAATTCATCTAATAAGCAAATTGAAATGTACTTTAAAATCAATCAGATTAGAAAGAACATTTTACATCCTATTGTGCCACCGATAGGAATCTTCAGAGACTCTTGTATACAACAATGAAGAATAATAATCATTTATCATTACCTCATTTTTGCCTCATATATTCTGGCAGCTGTCTGGGGAGGTGGATTTCTTGTTCTCATCTTGTGGTAGAAAGTTTTCACTTGTTTGAAAAACATGATTTTTCTATGGTCAAAATAGGCTCTCCTGTGTTGTCTTCATGGCCAAGTGGTGACGCCTGTGTTTTAGGTTCTGGATGTGGCTGCACTTGAAGCTCTCTGAGAACTTTGCTGATCAGAGCACTGGAAATTGTCCTAGCAAATGCATGGATGTTTCTCAAGAATGAGTGTGTAGGATGATAGGATAAGAGTACATAGCCAAGTGTTCCTTTATTTGTTGCTGAAGAGAAAATTTGAAAGCATAGAAGTTCATAAAAAGTAATGGAAGGGTTTATTCACAGCCTTTTACAAAGAGGGTTGGTTCTGGACAAATATCATACAGAAATCTACAGAGCAGATACAAAAGTCTTGTGTTGATTATGTTGTATTTTATTTGAAAAAAATACAAGCAGCAAAATCCAAGAATCCTTTTTTATTTCACCACATCAATCTCCCTGGTATTTTTGCTGCAATTCCTTCTTCCAGAACTGTTCTCAAAACAACTGCTATTGTTTTTAATGGACTCGACCCGTGACTTTTCAGCACCAGATAGATTTGTGAGAAGCCATGGTCATTGCTGACAGGCTTGTGAGTTGTTAACTGCATCTGGTGTATTTATTTACACTGGGGATGATTATGGCTCACTTCAACTCCTAAATTAAAGAGGAAATTGTTTTTAAATGACCAGCAAAACATCCATTGTAATAATTTTGTGGAAGTTTCTTGGGTTTTTTGTACCAAAATACACCTTATTGACTGTGCCTATTTTGGAGCTGGCTTGTACAAAACCAGATAGATTGGGAATGAAATTGAAGATGGGTTTTGTCTGGGAGTAGCTCTTTTGTTCCCATAATTCCCTGTGCAATTTTAGAATAGTTTGGAGATATTTAATAAAAATCATGTGCACACCAAAAAAGTGGTGGTTCTTCCGAGCTGGAAATGATGGAGGCAGCTGTTATCCAAGACTCAAAGACTAGGAATATTCATCTCCAGCTCTCCTTTTCCTGCAATTTTTTTTCCTGTTTCTTTGTATCCCAAGCAAACCTCTGCAGAAGTGCTGTTCAGAACTTTGGTCCTTTTGCTCCTTTCTCATGGTATGGCCCCAAACCTGGGTGCCTGAACTCATTCCTATTTGGTCTCCCCAGGGGATTGATCAAGGTGGTTTTCTCTGGATGGTTCTTGCTCCATGTGTAAAGGTGTGAAAGCTTCAGGCCTGGGACTTGGTGTTTCTCTTTGGCAGCTCTGACAATAAAGAAACTTGCTTGTGCCTTGAATCATAGCAAATAATGCCAAATTGGGCAGCTGCTGCCATATGAAGGCTATGACTGCCACTGCCCCTTCCCCCAAGGGACAGGACAAGAGAGAATAGGCCTCAAGCTGGACCAGGGCAGGTTTAGATTGGATATGAGGCAAAATATCTCCCCAGAAAGAAGGGCCTGGAACAGGGCAGTGGTGGAGCCACCATTGCTGGAGGGATTTAAAAGCTGTGTGGAGGTGGCACTTGGGACATGGGTCAGTGGTGGCCTTGGCAGTGCCATGTTAGTGGTTGGACTCAGTGATCTTTGAGGGTTTTCCCAACCTAAATAAATCTCTGGCTCTATTCTTGCAAAGAAGTTGGGATAACTTGCAGGGGTTTAGGATTCTGTGAGGCAGTTCCAGCTTTCTGCAGTTGCCTTATCCAAGTGCTCATGTTTCAGCTGCCTCACTGGAACTGGAAAAGCTGGATTCAGAACATTCCCATGGTGGGTGAATCTTCCTTCCAGTTGTGGCTGGATCCTCTCTGAACTACTCAAATGCTCCTAAAGCAGCTACACTAAATCTTGTCATTCAGGCACTGACTTTTTCTTGTCCTTTTCCAAGGCAGATTGAAATGAAGGTTTGATTCACTTTGGGTAGATTAGGATCTTTTAATGTTAATATTAACTGTTGCTAGAATAGGAAGATTGTTTGGGTAGGTTTTTCCATTTCTGAAGGGATTATGTAATGGGTAAATTCCTGTCTTTAACCTTAGAAAACAAGGGAGGGTTTTGAACATAAAAATGGAACTGGTACGATATTTGACACTGTTGTAAAAGTCACCAAGAATAGGTTTTCCACTCAGGAATATTGCCACCTTCCTGACATTACAGAGGAATTTTTAATGAGTGAAATTCCTCCTCCATTTGCATACTCTAACCCATATCTAATTGCTGGATTACTATTGAAGCTTCAGCTTGACTCTCTGAATATTAAAAAACATTTGATATATTAAGCAGTTTTATATTTTCTGTTTTGCTGCTTTTAACGTACAAATGAATTTCATTAATCCAATTTACATATTTCTAAAGACCTTTTGATGTAGTAAGATGTAAAAGTTGTTTAATTTTTATTTTTTTTAGTGACAATCTTATATGCAAAACTGCTGCTGCCAGGCAATTATCCACCCAGATAGTTTTAACACAGTTACTCATAATCAGCACAGATCAGTGACATGACAGCAGTTATTGGGAGATGTATGACCTGTTCTAAGCTTTAACTTTCAAATTGGCATGAACGTGCAAATTCACATTTAGAAAACTTTTTCTTACTTATTTGTCTTCATGGGAGAATATCAGGGGTTTGTTGTTTTTTGCTTTTGGTCTTTTTTTGGCTTTGTTTTTTTCCCTTCTAATATCTCAATTTTATCATATTCTATAGACAAGGAACATTTTTCTTCCCGTTTTGGATTTTGGTTTCCAGTCCATGGGGATCTGAGTAAAGAAATGCTGTCTTCAATAAAATATGCCATGTTTGCACAGCAATTTCTTTATTGTTCTGCAGTAGTGTCTTTGGGAGAAGTGTCTCTTTTGAATTATTATTTTAATTAGTTTTGATTCACGTTGGTTCCTGTTCTCCCTTGCACACAGAAATCTCTCAGCACAGTTTACTCTGAAAACTGCCCTGTTACAGTGACAGACATTAAAAACTCACTTGGTCTGTAGTTGTGGGAAGGTTCCTGCCCATCTGGTCCTTCATGTACTAAATATAAAATGAGATCTTTGGTCTGCGGACTTGAGAATTTGCTTAATGGTGAGTTTGGAGTGATGTGTGCAAGCTTAGGCTCAATAACCCATTCCCAAAGGATGCTCCTGCTCCCTGCGAGCCCTGTCTGCTTCTAGCACAAGAAGGGGTTGATTTTATTTGATGCTTTCAGTATAGAAAATCTGTATTTACAAGATTTTGTAAGATCCAGTCTTGCTGCCCTCTGCTCATCTTTTGATAAGTTCAGCTTTGAGTGTTTCATTCTCATTTGGAGTAAGAACCTCCAAGTAGTGGATGAGCTGCTATCAAACAGGCAGAGAGACCAAAAATAGATGAAATGTAATCCCAGCATGCTTCTCTTCATTTGTCAATCTTCTTGCTAATGAGGAAAAATAAATCAGGAAGGAAAACTCTTACAAATGTAATCTCAAAAGTTGAAAGAGGTGGGGAGAAAACAAGAAAATGGGGAAAAAAGTGATTACAAATTGTGTTTTTTTCTATCAGCCTACTGAGACATTTTGATCCAATGATTTAACAGACTGAGATGTTTTGTGATGCAGAATAAAGATTTAAGATATCAGTCTGAGGATCAACTTTGTATTTGCAAGTTAACAACACCTTTGCTGAATGGCTCTCTTGGGATTTTAGGATATATTAGGAGTGGTTGAAGGAAGAAGCTTAGACTTAGACTTGGAATTAGAGAACCTCATTTAAAATGTGATGTTTACTAAACTTCCTGTGCCAGGTAGAAAATGTGTGGCAACTTATTTCCAGAAGGAATAAAGACTCAGAGCTAAGCAAATCAAAATAGTGATTTTCTTTTTCCTTCAGGAATTTTGTAGAAATTATTTGTGTGAAGGACTTCAGGTCACAGCTGGGCACAAAACAAGGGCCTGGTTGTCCCAGGATAGAGACACAAATGCTCAGAGGACACTGTGGGCAAGAATATAAGTTGGGCTGGATAAATCCAGTCCATGTGTTTCCACATAAATACCAGTAGGAGGGCAATGGCAGTACATGTTTTGAAAAATTGAACGTTTGAAAATTGTCAGATTTATGGCTTTGTATCAAGGCACTGAATCACTCAGAGATTATCAACAGTAAAAAATGGGAGTTAGGCTGGTAACATATTGTTTATATGTGGGGAAAAAGCATAAATCCAGCATTTTCCAACATCCGGGAAGCCTGGCCAATCTTTTAAAAATTATTTTGGTTACTTAAATACCTCACTTTTGGAGGAATTCTTTAAAAGGTGAACCCATTGATTGTATTTGTAACATTCTCAGTTCTCCATGCCTTGTCATCCTGATGTTAGTGCCAGATGTCTCCTCGGATTCCTCTGTCAGGGACTGCAGATAACCCCATGGTTCAAGCAGAGATGTCCAAATACTGCATCTCACGTCGATCCCAAAATAAACTTCAGAACCCAGCAACACTGAGAGAGCTGTAACAGAACAATGCCAGTCCAACTCCCTGAAGGGCTGTCACGTTTTCCAGGCATTCCTGGGGCTGTGTGGTCTGGAGAGATCCCTTTTCTCTGAGATCCCTCGTGGCAGTGGGAGCCTGAGCTGGCTGGAGCTGCCTCAGCCACCATATGTATCCATCTCTTCAGGCTGTTCATGTTTTGTGGCAGCTTTGGCAGCCTGCTGGGATTTTTCTGAGTAATGCAAGTGGTGAGGAATGATAATAATAATACTGTTAACCCTTTGATTTCTCAGCCAGCCAGGAGGGTGATTTTGGGGAGCAGAGCCTCCCCTACCCCCCTTTTCCCTGTGCCCCTCTGAAAATGCACCAAGGAATACGTGTTAGGAAGCCTAAATAGAGACAGGGATATGAATAAGCTTTCTAAGGAGGTGAGAATATAAAAAAGGAAAATGATATGATTCTCCCTCTGACAATTTTTTTCCAGCAGTTAGAAAAATACAGAGAGTGATTCGTTGTTTTCCCCTGTTCCCCTTCACTCCCAAGGTCAGATAAGAATGGCAACCGTGGTGGTTAATGCTGACAACCTTTCTCCATCCTTGTCTGGCTCCTACAAGGGAGAGATTTGCAGTGGCAATATAATACAGTACTGTGAGCTTTTTTTTCCTTGGCTGAGGCAAAAACCTTCCCAACTTCTGCAGGGAGTGATTTCCAGAGGACTCTAATCCTGCCCCAGGGGCTGGGAACAGCTGGGTTATGGTAACATTATTAAAATATTGACAGCACATCACTGCTGTGGGGAGAGGACTGATTGTATTTGGATAAAGGTGGGGCAGAGGAAGGATGAATAAACACTTCTAATGCAGGGAAATGAACAAAAAAGGAGAAGCACATGGGATTGAATTTCCAGGGAAATGGACAGAAGACCACAGATGCTGAGTATGAGAATCTTCATCAGATTGCTGGTCTAGTAGAAGGTGTCCCTGGTCTAGTGAAAGTGTCTCCCTCATGGCAGGGGTGTTGAAACTAAATGACCTTTAAGATCCCTTCCATCCCAAACCATTCCATGATTCTTTGAGATCTCTACATAGGTGCAGACAATTTTGCCCAATATCCTTTGGCTGGAAGGTGCAGGTTTTTTTCTGGGAAATGCAGATTTTAGGCTGACTGTGCTCGGTGTGCAGGGAATGGAAGGTCCCTGCTGTTGCTGTGCTGCCCTGGGCTGTTGAGGATCAGCCCCCCCAGCCCTTCCCATCCTCGGGCGGCTTAATGAGCTTCCCTGGGCTTCCTGCCTGGCAGCAAACAATGCCACTTCACCAGCTCTCCACTCACCGCTAATTGAAGCAGCACAATTATCCAATCCTTGGCCTCGTTCCACCTCTGAAATAAAACAGCTGTGTTATAATGTTACCATCAAATTCTTTCTCTGTTATATGACCTAATAAATTAGCGGTTGGGAATCGCGCATTTGTGGCTCAGTTTGTCACTAAAATATCCTAATTCCATCAATGGCCTTTTGGATAAATTGCACTGGGTTTGCTTGGTCTGAAAAGAAATTTGGCTGCTCCAAGCCATCCATTCTAGGAGGATTGAATTGGTGGTCTCTGTGATGTGGAAAAGTAGCAAAAAAAAATAGAATATAATGAAATATTTCTTCAAAGAATTGGCTTCACAGAGAAGTGCTGCCTCATCAGTTTAGTCAGAGACACAGGTCAGCTCCTGAGAGCTCTCAAAATTGTCCTGGGTTGGTGTCCAAGGAGCTGTCTGGATACACTTTATGTGGATTGATGGCTCTGCAGAAAGCCTGACCCAGCATGTGGCAGGATAAACCTTGCTACAACAAGCTCAAGGATGAAAAATTTAACAATTCCAGAGCAATACCTGATTTGCAAAATTAAAGCAATCTTCTGAATTGAGCTAAACAGGATTTCTCTTTGGTTCTCCAAGTATTTTTATTTGCTCTGAGACTGGAAATTTAGCATCCTTCTACATAGCCTGCCTTAGACACCTTTTAAAACAAAAGATATGCAATTTTTTTTTTCCTTCCTTATTTTTTGTCTATTAGGAGTGCAGCCACCAAAAAGACAGTGCTGTTAAATGGCTTCTAAACAGTGTCACTAAAAATTAGGAAGCCTTAGTTTAAAACTGGAAATATGAACAAGGGAGCGAAGACTTGAACCCTGCAGAGTTAAAAGTCTGATGTATGGCTCACCAAAATAGATTTCAGGGAAGAAGTAGCCAAAGGCATAAAAATCTGATGATAGATCTTTTTCTTTCAAATGTGCCAGAAACAGGGAGGTCTGCCAGAGGTCAGCAGACCTGAAGGATGATGGACCTTTAAAAGGCAGCAGTGTTGAAAGGGAATGTTATTGATGGAAACCTCAGAGACTTCTTAGTCATAGTCCATCTGTGGAGGAGTTCGGGATATGGCTGCTTCCTCAGGACACTTATGGAAACAACCTGAGGACTGAGTTAGAAATGTTCCCACAGCTGGGGAGCTGGTGCTGGTGTCAGAAAGATTAGAATTGCGAAAAAAAGATTAAAAAACCCACCAGCCTTTAGGAGCCAAAATTTAGCATTATATGGTTCAGAGGCATGGCAGTGTTCAGTCGAAGGTTGGACTTGATGCTCTTGGAGGTCTTTCCCAACTTTAATGATTCCAGAATGGGAAATTCATGTTTTTGGAAGAAATTGATGGTTGTATGAGTAACTGCCTTGGCAGTCTCAGCTTTCATTTGGACATTGGGAAAGATGTGCTTGAAAACCAGCTTATTGTGTAGGAAGAGAAAAAGGACCTCTTGGGATAAGAAATAAAGGGTAGAGATAAATGGACTTATTTCAAAATACAGGCAAAAGCAGCGCAGTTTTTGAGGGCTATGCTCTGTGAGTTGTCCTGTTAAATTGGTACAACAGTGATCAGATATAAGATCTTGGGCATAATTCAAAACCAGTAAAGCATTTGGAGCTTAACTAGAAGAGCAGGAGATGCCAGTATTGAGCATGTCAAAGGAAGTGCACCTGGGGAGGAATCCCCCTGGGCACCAGGATGTGCTGGGGCTGACCAGCTGGAAAGCAGCTTTGCAGAGGACTCAGGGATCCTGGTATTTCTGCTTTCTGTTTGTTAAATGTATTTCTGCCTCTATTTCATGGTTCGCTTAAAATACATGCATGCAAAGTGCCAAAGATGTCAGAAATTTTAGTGAGGATAAGGTGCTAAGGGACAGGAAGGGTGGCAGTAAATTAAATTCTTCATGTTTCACATCAGGTAGCTCTGGCACAGGGTATAGATGCATATGCATAACAGGGAAATGTATTTCATATATCCTAATACTGAGCAAGAACAAAATGCAGCTACTAATTTGTAAAATATGCCTTTTATTTATTGAGCAAGTGTATGAAATATTTCCCTCGTCCTGTATAATGACAATCTCCATATTTTCTCGTGCAACTAGAAAAATACTGTGAGCAAAATTCAACGGAAATGATCACTGCAGTTTCAGAAGGTTTAATTGGGTATTAAATATGGATCACAAATGTATCAGTGAGGACAGAAACCTTCCTAAGTCATTCCCTCGAAAATCTCTGCACCTTCAAGAGCAAGGAGAGAGCTGTGAGCAGTCAGCAAGTAAAAGATCCCCCCTGACAGAGTATCACCAATCTGTGCCCGTGGTGCTGTTTTACAGCTCCAGTTGACTTGTAGCACAGCAACTGTCTCCAAGCAACTGGGAGGAATACCGGGATGTGCAGCCAGGATACGGAACCCGGCGGGGACAGGGGTGCTCAGGCAGCCCTGCATCCATTCCCACCCAGCCTCGGTCCCTGCCCCCCGCTGGAAAAGGCTCCAGCTGCCTTGGAGGTGGCCTTTGCCAGCAGGAAGCAGCAATCCCTGCGGGTGGGAGATGGGATTGGGGCCGCCGCTGCCCACGTCAGTCATTCTGCCAAAATTACTCTTCACGCATTCATCGACTCCGCTCCCCTGTCTGTGCCAGTGGGGCTTGGCAAAATGGTGTTTTTGCAGCCAATGACTCCAAACAAGCTCTCAAAACCAAAACAAAGTAGCTGTAGATTGAATCTAATTCCCTGCAATCAATATACAACAAAGAAGGAAAATTTATATGTTTAATATCATTTCTCCCCAGCTGCTTTATCAAATTGCAAAACTAGCAATATATGTAGGAAACATCTTCTTTTAAAAGGTAATAATGTATATTTGCAGTCCTTGTCCTTCTGAGAAAGCTCATCATTTTGTTATTTGCTAATGGAACATTTTGTATTATGTTCCATTTAGGACCCATTCCAATGGTTTAAAAGCTGCAGGAATGTAGCAATCCACTCTCCCCAGTTTAATTCCAGCAGAATATTTGGAATTCTTTGTGGAAAGGAATTGTAATCTATGAAATTCTTACTACAGAACCTAGTAACCTAAGAGGATTTTTTTTCTTTTTATGGTATAATTTGGGTAGTCATTTGTTTGACTGTTGATTTGGGGTATTATAATTTTGAAGAAGTGGTTTGAGATTAAAAGCTTGAGTCTTTTCTTAGGGGGCATAAAGAGCTATAAAGAAAGGAGAGGAAAGGAAAGGGAACAAATATGAGCTTGCTTTTTGGTTGTTAGTTTGCCACTGTTTCTTTTCCCTAGGCCTAAATTGTCAGGGTTGTGGATGATGCTGGGACATGCACTGTAAGGTTTGCCTTGTTTTTCCTCATTTATTCCCTTTTTTGCTTCCTAAATTCTAAAAAGTCTCCAGTGAATGAGTGGTGTTAGTGACCACACATTAATAGCAGATGACTCTACTCCCATTTTACAGACACTTTCTATACTGTCACTCATCAGAGCTGTTTAAACCAGAGGTACTGCTTTAGTGATCTGAATAACTCAACCCAACAAACTCACTGAAACATGTTTATATCACAGATTTAATTACCTTCTCCAGCTGGAATTTTCTAAAAGGAAGTAAAAGCTTCTGGCTAGGAGAATGTGGCAGATCATGCTGCAGAAACATCAATGTGCTGACAGCCCTTCATGAGTACTAGCTCCTGTGATTAGCCTCTTGCATACCATAATTCATATTATTATTCAGTATGAATGTATTATTATTATTATTATTGTTATTCTCCTTTTTTATTATTCTGTTCATTTTTTATTGCAATGTAAATGGCACACAGTCAGCATTTGGTGCATACCCAATACATTGGAACTATCCATGTTTTCAAGATGATCCCATCACATTTGAGGGGAAATGGCCTCAAACTATGCCAGGAGAAGTTTAGGTTGGATATTTGGAAAATTTTCTTCACTAAAGGATGGTCCAGCCCTGGTCCAGGCTGCCCAGGGCAGTGGTGGAGTCCCCATGCCTGGAGGGATTTAAAAGCTGTGTGGATGTGGCACCTGGGGACATGGGTTAGTGGTGGCCTTGTAGTGCTGGGGAATGGTTGGACTTGGTGATCTTTTTCCAACCTGGATGGTCCTATAATTCTATGAATATATATATACACACACACACACACATATATATATATTTTTTTTTCTTTACGCTTGACAAAGAGATTTGAACTGCATCCCACCCATTCCATGATTAGATCTTCATCTTGAGAATATGAGATAGAGATATATATATATTCTCTTTCTGTGAATACAGATGAATCTTTCTCCTTTTCTTCCTCTGGAATATTTTCTGTGTCCCCCAGGAAAAAAGGCACTTCATTCTCTCTAGCTCAGGTAGCAGCAGGAGAGGGAAAGCTGCTGGCTCCTGGGGTGCCCCAAGGCTTGCTGTGAGGGATGGGGGGAGCTCTGGGGCCCCTCCAGGGCTGGCACTGCAGGGAGCAGTGAGGAAACTCAAAGGTGCTCCTCTCCTGCCCTGGTGCTTCCTGCAGGGAAAGCTGGAGAAGGTGCTGCCAAGCTGGAGCCCCCTGCTCCACCCGCACACTGGGAATGAAGCTGTCCCCCAATGGATGAGTGTCCCTCCGCACCAGGCCTGGGGGGAGCTGGGCTTGCTCAGCCTGAGGAGGGGACAGCTCCAGGGAGCCCCTGCTGTGCCCTTCCAGTGCTTCACTGGAGCTGATGGAAAGGTGGGGACAGATTGCTTAGTGGGGGATGAGGGGGGATGGTTTTAAACTGAAAGAGGTTCAGTTCAGAGTAGATGTGACGGAGAAGGTTTTTGCTGGGAGGGTGGGGAGGCCCTGGAATGGATTTGCCAGAGGAGCTGGGGCTGCTCCATCCCTGGAAGTGTCCAAGGGCAGGTTGGATGGGGCTTGGAGCGCCCTGGGATAGTGGAAGGTGTCCCTGCCCATGGCAGGGGTGGAACTGGATGACCATTAAATCATCCTGTGATTCTCTGATTTCATTTTGGACTCTCAGCTTTCACCACCAGTTTCATAGCAAACAGTGATTTTTTCCACACACACCACTTGTTTTAGTGGTACATGATGTAGTCGAATTCTGATTATTTTACTGTTCTGTTGACTGAGTTTCTATTTATTCACATAAATTTCTCAGCTTTTCAGAGACAAACTCTTGATTTCCAGGTACTTTCTGAATGTCTCCTCCTTTAATTAGTCATCTATGAAATTAAATTTCACTATTCAAAAACACCCTCAAAAATTAATATCTTGAAAGGTAGGATTATCTGTATACCATCCATAATTATTTTCATGTGTTTTTTCACAAAACAGATCTAGGTTAATGTCAGGTTCAGCTTCCTGCTATAATTTAAATTTTCCTGGTGTGTTTTTTAAAGACTGCAACTGATAGACATCTTTTATTGAAAGAGCACCAATTTTGCAATTGAGTGAAATTGTGAAATGCAGAGCAAACTGTTATCACCGGGGTCACATTGGCTGTGAAGATACTATTTCTCACTGAAGACATTTAAAAAGTAATATTTTTTAGAAAATACTACTATAGTAAAAAATGTGTATAAAATTATTAAATTTAATTAATAAGTGATATCCTATCTCATAAAAGATAACTGCAAGACACCACTTGAGTTCAGTGGTTGGCAGGGATACTTTATCAGAAGTTTAAATATCTGCTAAAATCATATTTTATCAGGATTTTTAATGTTAAACAGCATTTGTTTTACAGTTTTAATGCAATTCACTGGTGGCACAGTGTGCACAGTGTTTGCCTCAGTGTTTTTCTCCCTCATAGATATTAGTGACTAGAAATAATCTAGAAACACTTGTACTGTGGCATTTGCTTTGACTACTCCATCTTTTCCCCACTTTTCAACACTCAGCTTTTTCTGTTTCAACATCAGAAATGCAGAAGGCAAAGTTGTCCCATTAATTCAATTAAGCTCCTTGCTGTTTGAACTTTATTGGCTTTATGTGACTCATTTTGGAGTTTATGTGCATGTGTAAGCTTTGTCTGCTTAGATCTTTTTAAAAGAAATAAAATTAGATGTATCTTGAACTTATAAGGCTTTTCTATTATGGTTTTCCATGTAAAAGGAACTGAAGAAGACAAAAAATGATTCATTTAACTGCATAATTAGCTGGGCAAAGGGGCCAATATTATTATTTCAGAGCTCTGAGGTTTGTGTGTTGGCTGCTCTTGGTCTGTGACAATAATAGGGCAGATATTTCATTTGTATATGAGGTCATCAGCACAACTTTGGAGTGGAATAACCATTTTTAGATGAGCCATACAATGACAGGCAGTGTAGTAACAACTTTATTTACCCTGTTTTACCTTGTACAGCTTTTCCTGGATGAAATAGAAGTTTCTCACCAGAACCTACATTTTTGTATCTGCACACTGGAGAAGGCAAAGACCACAAAAGTTCACGGTGTATTTTGAAAGTTTTGCTTTAGCAAAGTACATTTGGATGATTTTACTCTCTCAGTGAACAGCAGTTGGAGTGGGAACTGCTGACAACAAGGTGACAGGAGGCCCACAGCCACTGAAGAATTGAGAAGAGGCTTTTGGGCTAGCAAATGTGGGATCTTAGACCAAAATGTGGTTGTAGCTTGAAGTGAAAGACAAATGTCTCCAAGGCGTATGGGAAGTGTTGATAGCCAAGCCCCACTGAAAAAAATCAATTTGAAGTCCTTTGTAAGCTCTTACATACGTGACCTATCCATAAGTCACTTGCAAGATCTAAATTAGCCTGCACTTAATGAACAAGTGGGATTTATTGCTGGTTTTCTGTGTGCAGCCTGTTATTTAGTATCTAGTGCCTTAATTTTTAGAAAGTTTGCCTCCCACACTTGTAACACCTCTGGGAAGGCTGCACCTTTTGCTTTGTGTTTCAGCTTGGCTCTGGGGGAATGTGACAGGAACAAGGCTGTTTGTCTTCTTCTCCCTTCCACCTCCCCAGAGCACTGTCAGCTGCTGTGGGGAGGGGGCCCAGGACCTTCCAGGGATCTTTTCCATCATTCCCTCCCAAACGCAGGGCTTGGTCACATTGGCTGCTCAGGCTGTATTTTTGACATGCTTATTCCATCATTTGAATGGAATAAATAGCACAAAAATTTGTAAGGGACTATTATGCTATGTAAATCTTGTGTTTATATTGGCCGTGCTTGGGATTATATGGGATGTGCTTTTTCCATGCTGATAAGCTTTTTTTTTTTTTGTTTTCTTCCTTAAATCTGAATGCAGACCAGGAGCTGATGTATACAGCCTTAATTCAACATCCATCATATCATAGCAGTAGGAAGCAAACTCAGATAAATATTATTTAAATGAGCTTTACCTTTCTTTTGGTAATCTGATCAAATATCCAGAGGTTTAATTACATTCTCCCAATCACTAACACTAATAATTATTTTAGTTTTATCATATTATTGGCCACTATCAAATGAAGTCCCTATGATTATTGCATTATATATAGTTATTAGGGAGCTGGAGAAAGTAGTTGCGTTCAACAGAAGCCTGATTTGATGGTATTTTTCCTCATAAATATCAAATTATTTTTTTATTAGATTTAACATGCATAAGGAAAAAAAAAGGACAGCTCTAAAAAGAAATAGATTTTGGGAGGATCAGATGAAGCAATCAGAAGTGTCAAACAATGAACTTCTGCTTCTTATGTAAAAGGATACTTGTTGAGAATGGTGTAAGGTATTACTTTTAAACTGATCAGTACATAGAGCTGCCAAGGACCATAGTTATTTCAAATTCTATATGACTAGTTGTTGGGTATTTTTCCCAAATAAATATATTGCTGAGATTTACACACCTCTAATTTGTAGTTTCAGCTTGTGCTCTGTTAAATGCACAATGCAAGTTCCAACCTCCTGGTTACTCTGAACAAGTTTTTACTTAGTGAAAAAATATTTTGTGACCTCGGTTTGTTTTACCCTGTAACTCCTGGATTAACCTTCTTTTGTAGACCAGATGTGCCCACTTAAAAGGCAGAGTTCCCAGTGTTTTGCTTGGGTTACCTGAGGAATTAGATTTTCTATGAGAACCTAGAGTGCAGGAGCATCCCATATTTTCTTTCTAAAACAGAGCACCATCCTACCCAACAGGATTTTATTTGGCTGCCTGTGGTCCAATGCCTGCTTTGTTTTAATGCATTTTGTGTTGAAATTCAGTAAGGTGGAGGCAGGCAGCAAATGGGGCTCTCTTAGCATGTGTCTCAAACCACATTTTAAATTGGATTAAGGTGAAAATTGTGCTTTCCTTGGAGAATCCTCCCTTGGTTGTGTCAGTGCTAAGAGCTGATGCTCACTCAGTGCTCAAGCCTAACCCCCACGAGGGGAACAAAGCCCAGAGTGTTTGACACACTCTGCTCCTGAGCCTGCCCTCTCACTCAGGATAACTCCATTCTGAGCATGATCTGCAGCAAGGACGGCCTTTTGAGGTGTGTGCACTGAAAATACTCCTGTGGGGGGATTCCCTGGGAGAACCTGGAAATGTTCCCTGAGGTTGGACATCACCGTGAATCCGGGCTGGGGACTCGGATCTGTGACAGGCTCTTGGTCATTAGAAACTGATGCCTTGTGAAGGCTGACCTAGAACAGAGGCTGGACAGAGTTAAAGAATAAAGTAGGAATTCATTAGAAAGCCTCAAGACACCCTGGGCAGCACAAGAGCCCAGCCAGGGCTGTGCTCTGGGTGAACCCAAATGGTCACAAAATGGACAACTGCTCACAGAGTTTCTCACTTTTATAAGTTCTGGCCCATTTGCATATTGGAGTTAATTGTCCAATTACAGTTTTAGATTATGAAATCCCATCCTGCTTGTTTTTCTCTCTTCAGTCCAGGTTGTTTGTCCTCTTGGGCCTGAAACTTGTATTGGTTGTCCTCAGTCCCCAGCTAGAGAAGGAATTGTTTTGTCTCCCTACTCTGTCATTTAGCTTACCATCCCCTAATATAAAACTCAGAAATACACACTAAAGCAGTGCAGAATCTGAAAAATAGAAGAGCTAAAACCTGAGGTATCCATGGAGCTGCTGCTCTGAGCTGCTACAGCAGGCAGGGAGAGGAGGGAGAGCAGAGCAGGGATGTGTCCCTCAGGCCCATCTCACACGAGAGGTCCGAGAGTCAGGAGAGGTCTGGGATCTTCTTCTCCTTGGAGGCTGGGTTGGAGTGTGTTCCCTGTGCTGTTCCCACCCCCAGCCCTCCCTGCTCCTGTGCCTGAGCTCTTTTTGCTTTGCTCAGTGATGTTTGCCACCAGGTTACCCAGTGCTTGCTGTCCTTCACAGTTCTAATTAGTTTGGTGATCCTGTAATGGTGATCCTGGTGCTTTTTTCTGTTTTTTTTTTTAATTTTTGCCAAACTGGAGTGACAACCCAGCTATTTTCCCGGTTAACTTACTGATAATACTTGTAACTGCAATAAGGCAAAATCCTCCCTGTCATCTTTCAACAAAAGAGTTCTTTTTAGTCATTAAATCTGCTAAATGAATGGTTATGTATTTAAATCTGTTGCCAGAGTAATTAACCCTGAAAAGTAATTCCCCTGCCAAATCAAATCAGGGTTGTTTTTTTCTGAAATTCTTTTTAAAAGACAGTAATTCCTGCTAGTAAAGACCAGGGTCCTTAAGAAAATTCAGAAAAGATTTTAGAGTTGTGCAGGTTTCCTTCTTTCAGGCTCAATGGAGAAAGCAATTGAGTCTCTTTTCTCAGTAAAGATATCCCAGCAATCATGGCAAGAGGCTGTGTAACTATAAAGGTGTAAATGGGAAAACAGCTCTTGTTGATAGACAGCTTGTTCCACCCCACACCTCAGCAAGGTACAAAAGTTCTTCAAAGAAAAATTAAATCTGGAGTTGTAAATACAGATGAATATGGAATTGGGCTTTTTTCTTGCCCCCTCTCCCCAAAAAAAAGGTTCATAACTCAGCTCTGAAGCAAAAATAGCAGAGGGGCAGCACATTGCAACAGAAGGTGAGGGTTCATGATGGCAAGGCAGGAGATCAGTGGGGCCAGAATATCTGCAGACAGCTGTTGGTGGGTCCTGTTTAGGTTTTTCTCTGGTTATGCAGACTAAAATATAATTTTTTAGCTCTGTGGCACAGTCAGGGATTTTTGAGTACGGAAACTTCCTGCTGTTTGTTTCTGCTGCGTTCCCAGGAAATACAGCTTAACTCATTGCTTTTGTAAATAGGCAAGATGATTATTCCAAATAGAATAGCTGATGAATTGCTGATACCTGAGCATACATATCCTCTTAAAGCCCTCAGGACTAACTGCTCACTTGAAGGAGAGTGTTCAAGCACTAATGGAAAGATATTCTGGGCCTCAGTAGGCACAAGATTTTCTTTAGTCTTCAACTGAGTCCTGGAATCAAGAATGTAATGAAAATTTTAACACTTGAGCTGTGGCTTTTCGTAGTTAAAAAACTTCCAAACCACAAACCTTTCTGTTTCCCTAGAACACAAATGTTGACTCCTGTGAGCTAATTGGAGGAATTCTCTCTAAACTTTTGCATTTTTTAAAATAATATTTTTAAATTATAGCAGCTGAAGTTTAAAACCACAGTAGCTGATAAAAAAATAGGTGTGTGGTGGGGGGGAAGGTCTGCTCTGGTTTTCTTTTTTCCTCTTTATTTGCACATGGGTAGGGTGACATTCCCAAGGGAATTTTGTGCTTATACTGCAATATGGCAGCACAACTACTAAAAGTGTCATGGCTTTAATCATGTGTGCTTTTGGAAGGACACCAGCACCTGATCATTGCCGTCCAAAAGAAACAAAAAGGCAGGAATAGCACAGCATTGCTCGTTCCCTCTGGCTGCTCTCTGTGCTCTGGCTTGGCTGGAGAATTTTCCCTCTCCCTGACTGTGTGTGGCTGGAGACCACTTACAGAAGGAGCAGCTGCAGTGTCAGCTTGCGCTGACATTTGCACTCCCAAGGAGCCTCGTGCATTGAGCTGGTGCTGGTCTCACTCACAGTGGCTGAGGCTAAGTGAAATCCTCAGGTTCAGCTCAGCTCCTCGAGCCAGCCCTGAATTCTCTTCCTGGTTTTAATACTGCAAAAGCTTTGAGTCTTGTTGAGCATCAGCCATGTATGTTCTCAAAGGGCTGGGACTGCATGGTCTTGAGGGTCCCTCCCAACCCCATCCACGCTGTGACTCTAAATGCTTTTACTAAAAGATTTGGAATTAAGAGTGTTGGTTTGGGGTTTTTTCCAGAATGCAAAAAATCAGAGCCACTGAATTGTTCATGGTGCAGCTAGCGCAGGTCAGGGCCCTGTTGGAAGCAGCACAGGGGGCAATGAGCAGGTGGCAGGACAGCTCTGGGATGTGCTGGCTCTGTAACCTGGGAACCATGTGCTCCTCAGGGCAGATACCCTGCAGGCTCCAGTTTTGGTTTGGTGCTTGCCTAAATCCACCTTATCCACGTCACACGAGGCCTCAGATCACTGCAGAGGCTGGAATCACAAGCTTGGAGGACATAGAAGGGGACAGGTCCATGGGTGAACCTCAAAACCTCTTTAAATGCAACTCCTGGAACAATCAGTGACTCCAGACTGAGGGTGAACAAGGGGAAAAGCATTGAAAAAGAAGTCCTGGGGAGATGGGATGGAGCTCTGGCTCCTCGTGGTGATTTCTACAAATCTTGCTAACTCGTTAGCTCAAGCAGGTAGAACACAGTCTCCTGAGAGACAATGACTTACCTTCAGCCCTCTGAACTCTTGCCCTTTTCTTCCCCCAAACTGGAATGCTTTGCCATTTTATGCAGATGTTTTTCCTTATTCTATTCAGTTATGTAACAGAACAACTGGTTACATCTGTTACTGTTCAGTTAAGCTTTTTAGGTTGCTTTCAGAGGACAGCAGTGCCTGAATCCATTGGTATAGCCTTGACTCAGACCTAAACAGGGGATTTCACCATTTTGTGTGGCTGTAATTACCATTCCATACAAAAGTGTATAAAATTGATGCAGTATTCTTTGCTATGCTGCCTGTTCTCCTAATCTTTGTGATTATGAATTTACAGTGCTGAAGCACACAAAAATAAAGTTAAAAGAATATAAAGGCTGCCTTTTGCTGCATTCAGCTATGAAGGACCTAATTAAGTAGGTGGTTAAGGATATACAAATTGTAACTTGTTTTTATAGATATTACTATGAGCTGCCATCTATGCCTGGAATGAGATTTATTCATAAAGATCTTGACTTCTACCAAATGTCTTCTGTTGGCCTAAAAACACATTATTTAACTTTGGAATTCAATGTGATTTCCTTTATCCACATCCAGCACATAACACAAAGAATCACTTCCCACCTTTGGTGTGAAATGCAGTTCTTTCCTTGAGTATTGACTTTGACCTTATCCCAACCTAATAACAACACCAAAGAAGTAGAAATGAAAGGTGTCACCCATGGAAAACTACACATGCTCAAGCAGTTTTAACTTGTGATTTCCACAGTTGTTAGCCCCTGGTTTTGACATTATTTTAGGCTGTCTTTATTTAAGGAATAACAGCCCTTCAAAATATGTCACATTTAAAACACGGGTGATAAAAGAGTTTCTATTTCCAGAAAAAGAACTGTTGGGTTTTTTAGGTTTCTCTGCACCAAAAAAATAATCATATAATGTTAAATCTTGCATGTCCCAAGCTGTGATTTGGGGGTAGCTCATTTGCTTTCACTGGCTTGTTTGGCAGAAGGGAAAGTCTTCTGGATTCTATTTTAAACATTAGAATGCTATTGTGATTCTTGCATTTAATTCACTACCTGGTGGGAAGAACATTGAATTTTTTTCCCCATCACTGTAGTATATCAAGCTTTTAAATGCATTTCTTTGGTGCTTTCCTGCCTAGAGATATTTGATAAAATGTGGATGGGTTGATAGACAGACAGACCAAGGGATTGATTTATTTGGGTAAACATAATTTATATAGGTCTTTAGGTACACTCCTATATCCACATGTGCATACATATATATCAGAGAAAGCAACACATGTTGTAGACAATACAAATTGCAGGGTTTAAATTTATCTATAATTGTAGGAAAGCACTTTTGCTTTTTGATTGTGGTCTGACAGCATCCCAATCTCCAGCATGTCAGGTTTTCAGGAGAGAACATGCATGTTCCTTGAGACAGCTGGTAGGATCTAATAATGTTTGAGGGCTAAAAATCTGAGTCTACTTAACAGCCTTCCCAGTTTGCTTCCATTCCCATTTCCAGGGTAAATAACATTTTAGCATTCTGATGCTGATGATAATTTGTGCTCACATTACTGCTTTACAGTGAAAAAGGTGATGATTATGTTCTTCTGCTCTCTAGTTTTACCTGTGCCTAAGCAGAAATGTCATTGAATGTTTAATTTTTGTCAGGGCTTTCTAGAGATGATGATGTATTGAAGCACAGCCTCAGCTGCATTTCTAAAGTAACCATATGTCCATTGAAGACTTGCATATGTTTAGCAAAGCTTGGTTGGCTTGATCCTTAAGCAAGCCTCAGCAGCAGTTTGTAGTAGAGTTTTAAATGGATTAAATGTGGGGAGATGCAGATAGTGGCTAAAAGTGTTGATAGTAACTAGCAGGGGATGGAAGGAGCTGACCCCATGGACGTGCCTTTCGAGTCTTGCTGGGGATTGGAATGTGCAACTTGACAGAGTGAGAAGACACTTTGAATATTTCCAGTTTGGAGGAGTAGGATGGTACCTAGTGGAGGTGGTTCTAGACTGCACATATTTTAGCTATAGCAACGCAGATTTTTGTCTCTTTACTCCTACCTCTAGTATTTTCTGAATACTCTGTACATGCCTGTGCAGCAGCAGTGAACCTTGATTAAGTGATGGCACATAACTGGAGAAATTAATAGTAATTCAGTGTACAAAGGCCTGACCTAAAGCTGAAGTTAACAGCAAACAAATGATTATTGTTTCCAGAGTGTGTTTTCATTGTAGGTGTGGTATAATGTGGATATTCTGGATGTGGATAATGACAGGGGAAACCTTTGATCTGCCACATTTTTATCAAACAAGCTGAAAGGGAAAGCTGTCTTCAAAGCTTTATGGCTACCTTAGTTAAACTGAAGCTTGCCAGAGTTAGACACCACCTGCTCCATTTTAACACTAATTTTACAAGTATTGTGTTTCCTACTAATTGCTACAGGAGCAAAACCACTTTTCTGAAAATCTAGACCTTTCCATGGTTATCTGTAACTGACTAGAAGGATTCTAAAAAAGAGGTAGCGCTGTAATTTTATCGATGATGTGCTGCTTTCAGGGGAGGTTTTACATTCTGTTCATGCACAGAGTGTTTTGCATGTGGAGGTTTTGGAATGTTTCTGTTGTCATTCCTTATAAAAAAACCCTTGTTTTCCAAATGGAACATGCAAAAACCTTAATTTAGACTGCTAAATACAGATGATTGAGTACGTCTTGAACATGAGGAAGTAACTCTGGCAGCATCTACTCTTCCCTCACCTGCACTGCTGGTGATCATCTTGATACCTGGTTTGTGTAATGAGTCAACAGACAATCTGGATTGATATTTCTTGTAATAGATGCTCTACAGGTCAGGGATGTACTGTAGAGGCTGCAGAGTTATTTTTGGTGGGGGGAAGATTTATGTTATTCATGGCTTAGAAACATCTTTCAATGGGTGGGAAGACCAGCCTTTGCTTTCTAAGGAAACAAAAATTTCAGCAAGAGCAGAATTTGTAGGATTGGCATCTTCAGATTCCATGCATCACCTTACACAGCAGCAGCAGTGAATGTCAGGACATTGGTCTGGAGCTGAGTTTTGGGGAACTGTTCATTTATTTGCTGTATTGAAGCTGTGGGGATTCATTTCCTTGCAGCTTTTGAGCCTCATATTTTTCTGTAGGGAAAGGAACTGTGTTGGAAGCTTAAATTGGCAGCTTTTACTTCCAGCAGTCAGAGGCAGGTTTGAATTTCACTGCTGGATTTTTTGGGTTGGTTTCACACTTGTTCCCTGAGGCAGGTGTGTTCAGGGGTCTTGTCTTTTCTAACATTTTGCCAAGTGTTAGGGGAAAACAACTTGTCTCTGTGTCCTGGAGTGAGATATTTGCTGCAGGAAGGGAAGGATGGAGGAAACAGAGGCATCTGGGACAACTTTCTTCACTGCTGAATGAAAAAAACCTCAGACTTTTTCTTTCTCTGGGGGATAACTATTAGAGCTGAAGGTGGGTTTTGTAGTGATTTTATTGATAAAAGCCAAGTATGCATGGAGCCCAGAGGAACATACAGACCATCTCTAAAGCAGGTTTCTAATCCAAGAAAAGGAATCAAACATTCCTTCATGTGTCAGGTACTTCAGATTTCCCAAATCTGAAGCTGACAATGAAATGCTTACTTCTAATATCCATTTCTTGGAACCTGACTGCTACTGTGGCAGTAGTTCCACTCAGCTGCATAATTTCATGCGACTTCTCCGGAATATTATAGCCTAGATTTTGAAGCTAAGAGCTCTGCTTCTCCTATTACCAAGAAGTCTGACTTAAATAATTTCACAAGAACAGAAAGCTTTTTGATACTTAATAGAAAGAGGGGGGGGGAAATGTAAACAAGTATTTCCAGAATTACTTTTTTTCCTAGGAAAATACCTTACAGACATTTCCTTGGATCCTGGAGATGCCATTTAATATTGGTCTGCATTTTAGCATATTTTCTTGGTCTTTTCATGAGAACTTGTTATTATTTTTGTTTCCCACAATTATTTGCCATTTTATGGGAAAATGAGAGGTAGGGAACCTTATTGAAATGCACTTCTGTTAATGGATTATGACATTTCTTCTTGTGGTGGCTTTTTGCTTTAGTTCAGTGACTAGTAGTTTAAAAGAAAGACGTTAAGAGCTTGGTTTTGGAAAAAACAGCATTCTCAAGTGGCTGAGGTTTGGATTATTCATATGATGTTGTTAAAACCCCAGATTCTTCTTCCACACATCCAAGACATTTGTAAAACTGTTGTGACATTAGCTTGAGCTCCAAGCCTTGTTTCTCAGTGAGTGTAGAAACACCAGCATTAATTCTTGGGTGAGCCTTGAATTTGAATAGGAAACTCCTGCTGCTGGTGTGATGCTCCTGTGCCCGTTGTGGTGTTAAAGGTGTTCCACAGAATAAATTCAGTATTTTCTGCTCTGTCCTTCAGCATCCTCATGCTGTGGTCACAGCAGCCGGGCAGGGACAGTCCTGCCCCTCACTTGACATTGATGCAGCAGCCACACTTTTGGTGCAGTTGCCACTTTGCTGACGTGAAGGAGCTTTTGTTTGCTCAGTGAGTCTGAGCTGTTTGCTCAGAGATGATGCTCCAGAGCCAGCAGAAAAGCTCCTCTTATCAGCATTTCCCATCTCTCTGCTGGAGGGGCTCTGCTGACGCGGCACTGGCGCTGCGAACCCTGTAATGGAACACAGGCAAAATTAAACTGGAAATTAGAGGGTCATGGAAGAATTTTTAGGGAAAGTGCAGCTCAGTGGTAAATAAGTGGTAGATTAAAGTCTGCCCTGTGCTGCTGTTCCAATAGGTTTAACAGAGGTTTGCATTTCTATCTCTGTGCAGGAGGTAATGGAGTGTGAACTGGAGCGTGCAGGAAAGCCTTCCCTGAACTCAAAATGCTTTTATTTTTTGTGGGAAAGGATGAGGGCAGGAAAAGCTTAAAAGTGTAAAAACCAAGCGGTAAATTTGAAGGTCTCATATGAAGCAGTCTGTATTTTCATACCGTTGAATTTAAAAATAAATTATGGAAAGAATTATCTGAAGTTCTGCTCATATCTGAACAGTGATTATTGACCTGTTGGTTTATATCTGCATTCCTGAGGGTATGTAAAGTTCTTAGATGACTTACTGGTCATATTATACTTTCTGGTATTTTTTTAGAACACAAATAGCAGTAGAGATTCAAAATCAGAGATGCAAACAGGAATTTCAGTATGGAAACTCAATTTCAATCCCAGTGGATGGCAAAAATCCTCATTTATGGTGAATTGAACTCAGCATGTGTGAGCTGGTTCTTCCCTGCCTGTGTGACATAATCAGGGGTATTTTAAATACACTTGGGATGGGATCTGTGTGTGTTTCAGATCACGCTACTTTCCACAAAGCCTATTTGCTTGGTATGAAATATTTACACATCATTCTACACAAAGATTTGTTAGTCATACATAATGCAGAGTGTTGAGTCTTTGGCTGTGTTAGCATCTGCCATCTTAGCTAGCAGTAGGCTTGCTAATTTAAATATTTTAATGAATGAGTCATAACCTTTGTGTAAGAGCACCAAAATTATAATTGTCATTTGATTGTATCCACCAAAGTATTTTTAGCAAAAAACCCCCTGATTTCAGTGATCAGTGTGAGGTATTCAGCATAGCTTCATGTAGGACCCAGCTTATAAACCAGTGGAATTCACTTTAATAAATGTGTAGGATGGATATATTAGATAATAAATACCCTACTACTGTATTTTCTTCAAATATATTAAATTTTCTGCTTTATCATCTGACCTTTGGATAGAGTTGCAAATTGCTGATGGGTGAGATTTGGAATCCTTCAGATCTAGATCTGAGGTGGAGAGTGGCTTTTTATTCAGAGGACATTTTTCCCTCTGTTGCATGCAGGAGCCAAGGAAAATGTTACATCCAAATGCAGCAATCAGCCTTTTAAGCCTCCTGAGCCTTAGAGGTGCCACCAGAAAATTTGCTGTGCTTGTAAATAGGTACAACAAAGCCCTCACTGTGATTAGCATGGATCCAACAGGAAGGGATTTGTACAACTCTCTGTTATTTAGGACTAGTGATGTAAGAAAAAATACTTGTCACAGTTATTATCTTACAGCTGAGCAGCAGAAGAGCCAACAAGTAGCACCTGGAGATTAGCCAAAATTTTAGAAAGTGCCTTTTATGTTGAACAGTTAGTTATGTTGTTGGCTTGAGCTGCATTATAGGCCATGGCATCTCAAGGATTTTTCCAAAGGACTGTTTGTCTCATTTGGGCTGCACAAATATGGAAGAAGCCTGTTTGTCTGGGAGCATCAGGGATTTATTCTGAAGGATGTTTGCAGCTTAATTGGCTTCCTTAGATTCTGATGCATAATTATTCCCTCATACCCCAATAGGTTTTGATGCCCCACTTACTTTAATTGTGAAGTACCACAGGCACTGCATAAATAAAAATAAATATCCAAAGGCAATTTATAAATACATCCTTACCATTAGTCCGCATAAGATTTAGGTGTCTTGGAATTCTCAGGCAAAACATAGTTAGAAATCCTGCTCTCAGCTGAACAGTCGGGCTGCTTTATGATAAAATTATTCTGTGAATCAAAAAATATTATGTTGTTGAACACAAATCTATACAATATTGAGAAATGCAACTAAGATTTGTTTCTGTCCTTTTTTTTTTTTAATGGGCAGGCAAAGTGTAAGCAATGGCTTTTCTTAGAGCCATAAATGTAATTCATCCTTTGCAAACACGTGTCTAACAGGGAGATCAGGCTTCAAGAACAATGTGGATCATGTAAAGAAAATGTACATTTCATTTATTTCTTTCCTTCTCAAGTTGTTCCTTTTACCATGTGGCAGCAGGTTTGATGATAACAAGGCATATGTGTTCTGGAGAGCAAGCTTAATTAGCTTCTGAAATTATGTCCCCTTGGTTGCTACATTCTTTTTTTAAATTTTTTTGATGCTGGGAGAAGAAAGATTCTGGCCTTGTTGCCCACCAAAGAACACCAGCAGGAAAAGATAAGGTTTTTATTTGCAAGTGCTTTTTATGGAAGATAAGTGGCTCAGACTCCAGACATCTGCTGTGGAGTAAATGTGAAGAGGGGTTCATGCCCTGTGACTGAGTTCCCCCCATGAATTTCTGGAAGGAAAGTTTGCAAACCCTCATGGATTTTATGTCTGAGTAGGTTACTGTGTTAGAATTCTCTGGAAAGAAGGAAAAAATGTGTTTAGGGAATAGGAAAGGACCTGCTGAGGAGGATGAGAGGATGGTGGCCTTCACTTCTTCACTGGTTCCTCCTCTGTCTCCTGCCTGAGCTGCCTTGGTTCAGGGGAGGAGGGGTTTGGTTCTTTGCTTTTCTCATGTGGGGCTCATTTCTGCAAGAGCCTGAAAAGTTTCAGTGCTGAAGTGCCCAAAGCAGGCTCAGAATGTGTGCACTGGATCTTGATGGCAATTAAAAAAACCCAGAGGTGGGATTGAGACACACTGCCTATCTCTATATCTTTGTATTTTACTTAACATGAAATCACGGTTCAGGTCCCATTTGTCTCTATCACTCATTTAAAGAACTGCTTTGCCACATCTGAGGGCTTTAACCAGTTCTTATGAGCAAACTCACTAAAGTTTTGTGTTGCTGAAATGATATTTTTGTTACAGCACATATTAGTGGAGGAAATACATTGCATTTGGGACTCGTCACAGGTATTCATAAATCTAACGTTGGGTTGAAAATTTTGTGAGAGTGATGGTTAATAAATGAGGGGATTATTATTAACCTAGCAGATGAATTTAGCTGTGTGTAGCATCTGTCCTGAGGAGTCACAGTTTCCTCTTATGCAGGCTTAGTGTTGTACATCTCATTTTAAAGATGATTTTTCTACCTTCTATATTTACATCCCTTCATCAGGATGAATTTCATTGGACAGAAACAGTTTGTGGCACAGTACCAAACGTGTGAGGTATGTGAGAGTGTGGCATTCCTCCTCCTGTTCCAAGTACACACTTCCTGCAACCCAGAATCTGTAATTTAGCAGAGGAAATTGCTGGCCAGTGGGATTATTGCTTCATATGCTTACAGGAGTAAAACCAAAGGGTGAGAAAGAAGGGGTTGAAAATTTAAACTACCTCCCATTTGCTTGGAGATGAGAGGGAGGAAAAAGGGAGAAGTAAACGCTTAAGTTCATATTTTAAGTGATGCCTCCTTGCCACTCCTACATGGGTTTCTATGGAAACAGAAGCAGAAACTGGGCCATTGGCAGCCAAGAATCCATTTACACTTTAAATTTACTGCTTGAGCAGCCATGCAGTTTTCTTGTCCAAATTAAATCATAATGGAGTAACACATGCTAAGTAAATTGGGGGTAAGTTGAAAACAGCAAATATTAAATATCTTCCATGGATATGCCAAAAACCCCTCCACCTTTTTTCCTGAAGGGCCATCAAGTAACAGGTCAGATTGTATTTTATAAAGAAGCTGCTTTCTTGTGGCTTTACAAATATTCATTGGAAGTATATTAAGCAGGTAATTATGTTCTCTCAGTTAATTAGGGATGTGCTTTACTCTCTTAGGCAATGTGGCTATTTCAGTGCTTGGGATGCAGGAAAAAACCAAGTTGCATTTTCCTTACTGCTCATCCTCTAATAAATTCTGTGGTGAGATTCTCAGGCACTGAAATGGCTCATGGATGTTGTACAATCACAACTAATATTTACTTAAGCCTGATTAGAAGATAAGGCCAGCTTAGATGGGTTCCTGAGCAACCTGGTCTGGTGGATGCCATCCCTGCCCATGCTGGGGGTTTGGGACTTGATCATCTTGAAGGGCCCTTCCAACTTAAATCATTCTGTGATAATAAAAATGCTTCTACTGCTTGGGGTAAAACTGTTGTCAGATACTTGCCACTATTAGAAACTTTGCTCAAGTTATTAAGCACTTGCTGAAGCTGAGCTGATGTTTTCTACTTTAGTTGGCTTTCCTCCTTTTGTTGTTTTTTTTTTTTTTTTTCTTATTCTGGTGAGATTTGATTAGAAAGATGATAGTGCTCCTGTGATTTTGAGAAAGAAGTTTTCTTCTGAAAACATGCCCAAATTATGTGCTGTGTTTGGTTCTGTTTGTCACTTCTCTAACTAGACTTGCTCCCTCAGCTGACTTTCCAAAATCTGGTGGAAATCCCAGAGATTTTTCTCCAGTGCTAATAAGGATGGTGGGTACACCTGGAGTCAGGGAGCAGGCTGGGCTGAAGCATGGCCTTATGAACAGCCATGGAACAGGGACAGGAACTGGAGAGAAACAGGGATAACACAAGGAACCTCATCTGTATGGAGGGAAGAGTTAAAGGAGAGAGCCTGAATGAGGGGAAGAAATAGGAAGAATGGATAAAGAGAAATGGGATGCATCATGAGCAGTAGAGCAGGTGAAATGCTCACACAACCAAGAAAAGGAAGTGAGGGTAAGTGTAGAAGATAAATGGGACCGAGGATAAACTGGGAGGACTGGGACTTGGCAGAAGATGGAGGCTAAGCCTGTGCTAAAATGCCTTAGGAATGGAGAATAAGCAAAGAATATGACTCTAGAATGAGAAACTGCCTGGGATAAAATTTGGCTTGAAGTATCTTCAGAGGCTGAAATGGCAGCTAAGAGAAATGGCAGAGAGCAGTTTAGTCTGTATTTGGGATCTCTCCCAGCCTCTTGCCTCATTTTCCCTGGGGCCTGGACAAAGAGAGAGCTGCAGTCCCTGCAGGGCTTTTCCCTCAGTCCTCTGACAGGGCTTCTAAAAGTGTACCAGAGCCATGGATTTCCTGCATGGGCCTCAACACGATGGCAAAACACAAGAATTTGTTTTGCCTTTGTGAACCTCCTTTCCATTCATACTTTTTTTAATTTTTTTTTTTTTTCCCCAAGCAGTTGGTGGCTTTTGGGTCTCGCTGACACCAGTGAAATCTGCCAGTCGTGAAGGTAGCGAGTGCTGGCAGGCAGAGCAACTGTTTTGACAGACCAGGAGATGTGCAAAGAAAGTGTTCCTCCATTTTCTCCTGTTCCTGGTCAGGGATAAACACTTGAATGGCACAGGGAGATTCCACTGTGTGGGAATTCCAGAGCAGCTGCTGCTGCTGTGTTTGGTTGTGGAGCACAGGGAATAGTCCTGCTCCTATAAAAAATGAGATGGAAAAACCAGAAGCACCTGGTGTGTGGAAGGAAAGAATGACCAATCCACGGAGATGAGAAGAGGGAACTCATTAAATATGTCCAGATCAGAGTCACAGGGAGC
This sequence comes from Zonotrichia albicollis, assembly GCF_047830755.1. Classification (NCBI taxonomy): domain Eukaryota; kingdom Metazoa; phylum Chordata; class Aves; order Passeriformes; family Passerellidae; genus Zonotrichia; species Zonotrichia albicollis. The sequence continues at coordinate 49,716,991 of NC_133824.1, forward strand.
TGGAAATGTTTTGAGGATCACTTTACAGGCTTAGAACCACCTGAGAGATCTGAGTCAGTGGGGGCTCCTGGCAAGGGGAGATAGATTTGTTAGGAGAAAACCTACACAGCAGTGTTGACAGCTAAAGGAGGCAATACAAGCCTGTGTTTGAGGAATAGAAAAGAGGCAATTTATTGTTATTACTGCTGGAACAAGTGGTACAGCCAGAGTCTTGCTGGAACAGGTATGACATGGTGTGAAAAATGCTCCAAGCCATTGCAGCTTAGGTGAACTTCAGTGGGATTCCTCTGGAGAAATAACTTGGAGTTGTGAAATGGTTTTGAATGTAGTTGTAAAAGAATGATACTGCTAGGAGAGATTTGGGATATTTTATTTTCTTGAGGAAGAGATGGCAGCTTTCTGTGGGGATTAAATATTGCCCAGATACCTGCAGGATTATCAGGCATCAAAATTAAAGGTGCAAAGCACATTTAAAATTAGAAACTCAGCAATGGAGGCTGTGGACATCTGTAGGATTTGTGGGGAAATTTTAAAAAATGTTCATTCCTGTTGATAATTGAGGTACATATAACACATTCATACCTCTCCCAACATGTAGGACCACTTGTTCTGTGAGTGTGGAGAGAAAAAGGAGTGCTTTGTGCCAGTGTTCCATGGGGTTCACGTGGTGCATGTGGGTGATCAGGTGCCTGCTGAAAATGAGCCTGGCAGCCAAGCACAGAGCTGGTAAACTGCATTTGTGCTGCTTGGGTTTCACAGGAGTCAGAGTGTGGGCCAGCAGGAGAGATGAGTGGTGAACATGACATCTGTGCTCAGAAAGAGGAAAATGTGAGGCAGCTGCTGGTTTTCTGATGGTCAATCCTGTGGGAAGATTTAACCAGCATTTAAAAAATGATAGGTGGGAACCTGATAATGGATGGGAAGCAAATAGGAACTGGTATAAATTGATTTTTTTCATGCTGGTTTGGGAAGACTAATGGCAGAGATTAGCTGTTTTTTAAACAAGATTAATGCAAGAGAGTCAATCTGTTTGGTTTGAAGCAAAACATTACTTTAGCATTCCAGGGGAAATGATTATTGAAGGTGGAAAAAAATTGCACAGGAAGATGGCTAAGGGGTCAACTACAAGCAGCTGTGAACAAAATACAATTTTCAGGATGGATAGAGATTAATGATTTTGTGCCATGATTAGAAGATATTATTAGATGTTTGCTCATTAAATTTTGGCTAATGTGAAATTGAGAGGATTTTGCTCAGATGGAGAAAAACTCATCATGCAGGGCAAATACAAAGGAATTGCCAGCTGGATAGGTGAATATGGAAAAGTTACAGGGCACTGGTCAAGGCTGTGCCCCAGTGATGAGAATTATAAACTGGGTGGTGGCTGGGGAGATTTTGGAGCTGGAGATACTGGGGGGGGGCTGCAGCTGCAGAACCTGGGGAGCAGCAATTCCTCATAAAAACAGCTCAGTTTCTGCCCTGCCTAATGCCCTCTTTTTCTCAGTCTGGATTCTGAGAAAAGGCTACGAGTTGCTTGGTCTGTGCTATAAAAAAACCTTTTAATTTTTTTCCCCCCTTTTTTACCTGAAAATATGCTTTCAGTGTAAGCAACGCTAAACCCTCAAGCCCTCAGAGCACTCCGGAAAGGGTTTTTAGATCCCTCCTGCTGCCAGCAGGGGCCTCCCCGCAGTCTGGAACTCACTAACAGACATATTTCACTTCTGTGATCATGTATTTACCTATCAGCAATAGAAGTAGACTTTCAGGTACGCTTCCTGTTCCTTTAGGAGCTCAGCTGAGCAGAAGGATCTGTGCAGTGCAGCTCAGTCTCCTTCAGTCAGAGCTGACCATCCCCTGCTCCCACGGATGAAAATGTCTGCTCTCAGAATGGGAATTCACTTTCCCGGCTTTCAGCCTCCTCTTGGAATGTCAGCAAGCTGGAGCTCTGACTAAGAGAGATTGTCTGCTCTGCTGGTTTGCCTCTCTCCCTCTCAGGCTGGCTGATTCCCATCGGGAAGAGTGGGACACTGCGCTTTCTTTCAATGCTCTAAAAGGGGTGACTCACTGCTCCTCTTTTGTCTGCTCCTTCACCAGCTTCTGCTGCACTGCTTCACCTCCTGCTTCAATAGGCTTCAACAGAGCTTGTCAAAAGGGTTTTAAACTCTGAGTAAACTCAGGGAGCTTCAGCCATCTGCATTTCACTCTCCTCACGTGCTCCAGGCTTGGAGTAGACACACACTGCTTTTATTTTCTGAGGATGCGGCCACACATCCTTAATTTATCCTTAATTATTTTAATCAGTTTTCTGGTCCCAGGTGAAGCATAGTGGTCTGAATGCTGAGGGTATTTTAAAATACTTTAAGCTGCAAAAAACCCTGGAGTGGGGCAGGGTTTCAATCCATGCATAACTTTATTATCTTTATTCCTGCACATTTCAAAAGACTTTTACTTGTTGCTTCCCCTGGCTAGAAATGCTCTACACATTGGAATTATATACAGATGTGTATATATATATGTGTGTGTGTGTGTATATATATATATATAAAATGCTGTACACATTGGAATTGAGGAAATACAGACCATACCAATTTATTCCTTGTGTTCAAAACAACTTCTGATCCTCATCTTTGCATCTCAACAGAAAGACATAATATATATATATTTATATTTATTAGGTTTATGGCTGTTTTTTTGGTTGTTTTTGGGGTTTTTTAAAGCAAAAAATAAAATAAACACAATTCTGTGAACAGGAGACAGAGGAACACATTAATTTCATTCCATCTGCTGAATAATTTTTGTGAATTTAATTGCACCCCAGTTCTTTCCAATACATGAAGACATATGTTCCTACACTAATTGAATATAGCTTCTGGTCTTGGCAGGGGTCCAGTACACTGTTGAATCAACAACAATATCAAGAATTTTTTTCTGTTGTAGTATGTTAAATGATCTCTTCACCATTTTCAATTTGGAAAATCCTGTGACAAAGTGAAATATAGGCTCGTAAAAAGCTGGCTGAATACCCCGAATTAGATACTAGCTGCCAAGAACCTTTCTGATTGAAATGGTATTTTTTTGCCATTTGTGTGTTTTGGCTATAAATTTTATATTGCAGCTCCTTTCAGGTGCTTTTATTCGGTTGATAAATGTGGCTGCTGTGGCCTTAAATTCCTCCCTTCCATTCTAAACGAAAAATATTTAAAGGTCATAGGATTTCTTATCTGTAAGATTATCGAGCTGGTTATCAAAAAGTGCTGAAAGTCTGCTTCCAAACTCAGATCTTGAGAACATTTACCAGCTAGAGGATATCCTCTGTGTACAGAATGCTTCCTTTTCCTTTTTTTCCTCTGGTGTTCACCTCCTCACTCCTGAGTTTTGTTGACTCTTCCTGGACCTGTGCAGTCGGACAAGATTGACAGCAGCCTGGAGTAAACCAGGAAAATGCAGAGTGGGAATCTGAAAGATCCCTGATCTTTCCCAGCAGGTTAATTATGGTCCCTGTGTAATTACAGGCATGTGGGATCAGCAGGAGAGGCTGAGCCCAAACCAGCCTGTGTGCTTGCTGCTGCTGTGTCAAGGAATTTCAATCATCTGTCCCAGAACTGCATTATGCAGATGCAAGTGTGGTATTGAAAGGGAAGAAATAGAAGTAATTGCTTCCTGCCTCTGAGAGGGGATGCACATCTGAAAGTCAAGGCACATGTTCTGGCTTGTGTGGTGAAGTTGCAGGAATTTTATTCAATCGGTGCCACTGGAGAAGTGCAGCCCAGTGCTTTGCACATCATGAAACTGAGAAATCATATAAATGCAGATGAGTTTTTTTACTGTGTACTGACTCTCAGCCCAGTGTTAAGTTAGCTAGAATAAACATATTAAAAACTGCTATTAAATATTGGTATTTGAAGGCTGGGAGGTGCTTTTAGTGCTTGGTCACTTCACAGGGTTGGTGAAGCTACAAAAATGTCCTGTGTTATATTTATCTGCCTAAATGCTGATGGACTGAGTTGTTTTCAGAACAGATTTAAATAATTCATCAGGTCTGTCTGAGTTAGTAATCTTTCCTTGCACAGAATCACAATGCATGTTAAAAAATTTCCTTCTGGAAGCAGGAAAAATACCTTAAAACTCCAACAGGCCTGAGAGGACACACTGGAACTCATCTGTGCCTTTTTACTTGTAGTTAATAGGCACAGAATTGGGATTCAGTGCTGGGTTAATGGTTGGATTCCAGGATCTCAGAGGGACTTTCCAACCTAAATGGTTCTGGGATTCTGGTGAAACTTCTGTGAAACCCACTCCTGCTTCTCACTGATTCAATCACCTTGTTGAGGAGTATTACTAATTCCCAGTATTACTAATTCCAGGGTGACAGTTTCCAGCCCAAAAGGTAAGAAAAAATGGAGACTAATTCCAAGCTTTTTTGTGGATGTCAGGGAGGTATCCAGTTGTGCTCTCTTGCCCCAAGGAGGGATGGAACTGTACCTAATGAAACAAGTTGGCATGAAAATGAACTGAAGGCCTTGAAGAAATGGCTGTGTTCACATACTAGAAATAATATATAGAATATAGCTGCAAAGTAGCATCTCTGAGGGAAGAGGGAGGGAGGAATAGTAATAATACACTAGTAATTTTCTTTATTTGAAGGTTAAAAGGATGCTGAAGCAGAAATTGCAGTGTTCAGAGCATCCTATTAAATGAAAAATAACCTCTTCCATGTCCCAGTTTTTCCTTCATAACCAAACTTTCCTTTCTCCTCCTATCAGAAGTGTGGATGTAATTCACATATTATGTGAGTAGAAGCAAAAGTGTATGACAGGCAATCCGGGGTCCTTTTTTTAACACAGCTTCAGGTCTATGGGAGTTTGCACTGGTTTTCATTTTTCCTGAAGTCTGAGCAAGTGGGAGATGCAACAGGAGGGGACAGAAGCACATTTATTCCCAGCTCTTTAGGATGAGACCTTAAAGGAATTCTCTCTTAGATGTGTGTGATACAGTGGTCATCAAATCTCCCAAAAATTCAAGCTTGAAGGTGTCTCACTGCCCTGTCTGGGATAAACTTGCAGAGGGGAGGTTGAGAATGTGTTTAGGCCCAGAAATTGTAGTGCAGCAGGTTTTGTTGCTCTGCTTCAGAACAGAGGGTTTTAATATTTTTAATTTGAAAGGTGCATTTTGCAGCACCAACCCAGGCAAGTGGTTGAGTTCACAGGAGGCAATTGGCATGGGTGTTGTCAGATGCTGTCCCTGAGTGCTTTGAGCCAGGATCACTTCCAAATTAAAAGGGAATTTTAGAATTTTAGCTAAAAAGCACCTGCATGCTGCTTTGTGAATAAGCAGCAGCTGCAATCTCTTGTGCTATGTTTCCCTGCATCTGGCCTGGCCTGCTCTACATGTTGATTCATTTAACCACCCTCAATAACAATAAATAATGTGCATCTGAAGTGGTATGTGCATGCTTTTCCTCTCCATCTAAAGAAATGTGACCTTTCTCTGCCACACTGATACCACCACTTATTACTCTTGTCACGTTCTATGATAGCTATCCACTGTTATGATTTAAAAATACTTTATCTTGGTTTTCCAGCAGCTTAAAAACTGGCCTAGTTGTGCCAGAGGAGTGTTAAACACAGAGATGGTTGTAATCTTTTTATTAAATATGGGATAAAACCAATCTAACTCCACAAGGTAAAATTTGTAGAGATCACTTTGATATATTTCCTCTCTTTGGTGAATTTTAAAACTCCAGTGTCTTATCAATGCAACCAGATTATTCTGAGCAAAAGAAGACTGAAAGCACAACAAATTCCCTTTAAAAGTTGTGGTGCTGCCAAGCCAGAATGGGAACTCCAGGTTTGGATTCTGCATGGTTGCCTCCCAACCAGGGTCTGTTACCTGACAGTCCAGGGGCCAGAATTTACTGAAACATTTGTCTCACCCAGTGCCTTGGGTGTGTTTTTAAATCACAGTGCTTTGAATGGATTTGCAGATTAATTCTGTATCTCTAATTCACAAAAGAAATCAAGTAATGTGATTTTTTTGTTTTTTTTTTTTTGCCTAGATAGATGAGAATCAGATAAACACAAAAAGAGGCCATTGTTACTATGCCACAGCTCCTATACCACATGGAAACTGATATTTTTACTTTGCATTTAAAGAAAAGCAGCATTTAAAATCTTGTTCCAGCTGCAGAATGTTTATTCAGCATCTAAAGGTTTCTGCATTGAATATGCATTAATAAGTCACAAGAATTAATAATTTACAATAGAATAGACATAAAATGATTGGGCTTCTACTCAGCTGCATGCAAGTTTGACTTAATTCATTCAAATAAGCAAAATAAAAAGGAAAGAGGCTGCAAGACAAATCTAAGAACTACACAGGGATTGGCTCCATCCATCTTTACTCTTTGTGGTTCTGGAGCAAAGAGATAAATAGGAAAAGGCACCAGGAAAAAATATGAAACTCTCTTGGTTTTGGGGAAGGAGACAGGACTTGTTTAGGAAACACTTTTAAATAAATGTTGCTGTTTGTTACAAGTGTCCAGAGCATCTAATTGTCTGGGTACATTTTCTGTGCCAGGAAGTTAATGAAATTAAATACATAACTAGATTTTGAACTAAACCAAATTTAATTTATGGCCATTAATATTAGAAAATTTAACTGTGCTAAAATGGCAACCTGAAAATCTAATCCTTCGAAGTATAAATTCAATTCTGAAGAAACTAGTTAATGGAAGGTCTACATGGATAGGGCCAAGTGCTTAATATCATCTAGAGTGTGCTATTTTCGGCCACTCTTCTTGTAGGTACCTTTTGAATTTCTGGCATTGAGACACTACTTAAATCCCTTTTCCATGCCAAGAACAGATCATCTCTCAGTTTCCTTTCTCAGCCACGGGTAAATCAGCAGGAGAAAAATTCAGTAGCAATGCCCCCCCCATTCTGTCCTTCATCCAACCAATCTGAACTAATGTGGGTTCTATCACTACTTTTGGAGAGAAGTTGCTTTAGTTTGGTGACTCCTCTTTTAAATTTGGGGTTAAATAGCTGACTAAGGATTTTTTGATGCTTAGAATTGCAAGTAATAATTATTTTAAAAAATTAAGCCTTCGGCTACGTAACCCAACCCCAATTTTCAACCTGACTTTGAATATGGAATGATAGATCTCAAATGTTTGTTTTATCAGCCTCTTCACATGGAGAGATTGAGATAAAAAGTTGTGCTTCTGGGTGGTGAAGAAATCTGGCAGATTACAGAATACTGAGTATTTATATCATGGCATTTTACTAAAAAATTCCATTGACACAAACCGTGTCTCAGAGATTCAGAAAAGTCTCCCTTCACATAGTTCCTACTTGTAGCAAGCAGCATTTTTATTGCCTTGTCTCCTGTGGGGAAAACGCTCATTAAAACTCCATTTAATTTGGTGCTAACGATGCCATTAGCTCCTCCACATGTTTCGTGGGAGGCCTCCCCCACATCTGCATTCTTTCTCCCAGTTTTCCACCATTCACTTGGTCTGTCCCCAGAGTCTCTCCTGGTGTGTTAATGAACACCAGGCAGGACCATGGAGCGTCTTTTGTAGGTTCAGAGGAAACGTGGTAAATACCCACTGAAAAGTGGGGGTTTTGTGGCATTTGTCACACGGAGGCCTGGGGAAACAGCCTTCCATCACAGGAGAGCTCTGGTGAGCAAATCACCTTGGAGAAACAGACGCCAATGTTCAGGTCTCTGCACAGAAAGTCTCTTGCTCTGCTTCCCATCTAAATTTTTAATGCCTGAGATTCCTCATGCAAAAAGAGAGTCTGCTTTTTATTCAGGCTTACTGAGGGTGTCTACAGAGTATTTTTTTATCTAGATACTTCCACTTCTTTGTTTTGTTTTCTTTTCAGCATCAATATTGGAATTTACTTCATTTAGATAAAATTTTAGTTAAGTTTTACGTTAGAATTACAATTTCACAGGTAGACTCAGATATTCCAAAGGACCCATTTTGATTTGAGCTTAAAGCCCTTTTCCAACGTTCCCAATTCTGTGACAGTATGAACAAATGAAATGCAGTGTATGAGAGATAAATGCATAGCCAGGGTTTGCTGGTAAGTGGAAAACATCTTTTCTTCATTACAAGTCCTCTGTCCTGCATCCCAAATTTGTTTTTCTACCTCCAATAATCTCTACCCAGTCTCCAAAGTGCAATTCCACTGCAGCAGCTTCTCCAGCAGGGTCCATTTCCATCTGTGTCCTACTTCAGCAGAGAAAGGATTTGGGATGCACCGTGTAAGACACTCTGTGCAATGAGGAAGGGTGGAAAGGCTCATAAATAGCAGGTTGGCTTAATTCCTGCTGATATGGAACTGCTGTAAATTGAACTTTGTTTGCTCACACACTTCAACTGGGGAGTTGTTGTCTGCTCTGGAGGGAAATGGTTGCCAGAGAAATTTAAATTAAATTGATTGTTCACCTAGTTGGTGTTTTTTTTGGTTTTTTTTTTTTGGTGTTTTTTTTTTTTTATTTTTTTTATTTTATTTTTAGCCTGGCTTCCTGGGGGACAAATTTTGCAGTCTCCATGTCTGCCTGCTCAGCCATTTATCACTACCCAGCCTCCTCCCTGCTTTCAACACATTGGTTAATTTAATGCAAATGTGACAGAGCCAGAAGTCATTAGATCTAATCGTTAGTCATAAGATCTAGTCATTATATTTAAGTCATTAGTCATAAGATCATCATTCCTACCAATTTCATAAAAACTGGTGGTTGGTTTGATGATGGAGACCCAAAGTACTACATTTTCTTGGGGGGAAAGATGGGCAGCAGCCACTTGGCCTCTCTGTGTGCATCATTTTTGGAGCTGGCACAGGGAAATATTTTACTGAACATTGTTTTCTGTAACAGCAAGATCCTTATTTTTCTTAGTCTTCTTCTTGGTAAGAGTGGCAGGCTTTCCAATTCCCTTTTGATACTTGTCCTCACTGTTCATCATCCCTGTTCCTAACAGGTTCCTCAGGGAATAAATTAACCCAAACTAACCAAGAAGTCCTTGCAAAATTTCAACAGCAGCAAAACTGGCCTTTGTGTAGGATTTTCTTTCCCAGTCAGTCTGATTTTGGTTATTTTGTTGGGTTTTAATTCTTGCCCTGGCAAAAAAAAAAAAAAAAAACCAAAAAACAACCAAAAAAAACCAAAAAGGATAATCAAGTGAATCTAGTTCTGAAAAGAAAGAGAATTTTGGTTTTCTTAATATACTATAGCAAGGTATTTCTAGGCAGACATGACAGTTTCATCACTGCCCTAATTATCTTTTTACCTGTCAGCTTCTGCTGACTCTGCCTATCAATACTGTGAGGTAATCAATGCAGTTTATGTTTGCCCTTCTGTGCCATAATAGTCTGTGATAAACCACAATGAGTGTATAAATTTGAATAGCTGGAGTACTAACCCAGAAAAAGAGAGAATAGTAATTTCTGATGGGCTTGGCTTTCTTTATTTTGTGTTGGCACGCACTCAGAAAGTATTTGGGACCATAAAATGTTAAATTCCCTATTTAGCTTCACTGGAGGTATTCTTGCAGATTATTTAGAAACTCTTAGAAGAAAGTTCAGAAAAAAATAGTATTTTTTCAGGCCAAACCCTTAAGTCTATATAGCTCCTGTAGGATATATGGGGTTTTCTATCAAGAAATCCCTGGTGACTCCTGGATTTTTCAGATGTGGCTTCTTTGTAGAATGCTTTCTGTCAAAGTATTTTCTTTCTGATTTTCCTTACCTCTCTCCCAGTTGTTTAAGCAAAGTGAGTAAGTCTGTGGGCTGACTGTCACTGCTTCACAAGCACCCTGTGCTTATAAATGTAAATACCAGTCCTCTTTTATTGTGCACCTTGCTTTAAAGCCACTGGTTTTGTCCCAGGTGAAATAACAAGATCAATGATGCCTTTTAAAAAGTTGTTGTCCAAGCTCCTTTTTGCTTCCTCCTTTCATCTTCCAATGAATGTACCTGAATTGTGCCATGCTGATTACATGCACAGGGGAAAATTTTGCTGGAAATCAAATTAATATTTAAAATTTTGCATTCCTGACAGTGGGTATAAGGTGATTAGTGGCAAAAGTGGCTTTCTTCTCAGTTCATCCCTTTTAATGGTTCTTTACCCAACTAAATCCGTGGATCCTGGGTTAATACCTGTCTCTGAAAATGCAGAGATGGGATCCTGGCTCCACAGAAGTCAGGGTGTGACAGATAAAGTGAATTTTGCATGTTCATTAATTTCTGCATTTAGTGCATTGGATTTTTCAGATGATTTTACCTCATTCTCGGGTATTTATTTTGGTTATATTTAGATGATCAAACAAAGTCAATTCACAGCTTGTTTGTAACACACTGACCTCTTTATGCTCTTAGTCTGTCACAAATCCACAGAGTTATTAACAGAAAATCAAACTGAACTGACATGGGAGGAACTGGGATTCTTCCATGCATAGGCTGGCCCTGTCTTTCAGAGGCCTCAGGCAGCCTGATTTATTATTTATTCTTTCCCTTCTTTTAGATTTTCTATCAGATCATCCTATACATGAAAGAAAGGAAGTTCTTACTGCCCTCAAAAGGGACTGACGCTTGTAGTGGAGCTCTGAGGGGGAACAGGGAAATGCATATGGAGAAATGAAGATCCCAATTCTGTTACAAGGCTCGAATGTGAGCTGGAAATGATTTGTTCAGACAACCTGCAGTGTTAAACAATGAAATATATGTGGCTGACTTAATTAGCTATTGATGTGTATCACATAACAACAACATCACACGTATGTCCTGCTTTTAGTGCAAAAATAAGTGCAAAATTAGAGGTTTTTTAAAAATTTGCAGTGATTTGTTATAAACACGAACAAAGCTTATAAATCATATAAAACACATGCTCTTGGGATTAGGTTTATACAATTTTTAGTGTTGATCTGGCGTAGCTCTTAAAGAAAGCTGTTACCACTTAACCTGGCGTTCAGCTTTGGCAGTAAGATGTGAGAAAGCATAATATTTGCAGCTTCTGTGAGCTGGGGAGACATAATGAATAGAAAACTGTAATTCTCCTATTTGAAATCTTTGAGAGTCCTTTCAGGATGCATCATGGTTTATCCCAGTTAAAGCCCATAAACGATCTAATGGAATGTTTCTGCTTTTTCTGTGAATAACAAAAAAAGACAGCTCATGCCTTAATTCTTTCTTTGTGAGACAAAGTAGCCCTTTTGGATTTGTTGTGAATTTCTGTGTATTATAGGGAGTTTTTCAGGTTAAATATTAACTTCATGAGAGGAGTTTGAATTACTCATGCTGTTGTTGTGCTATTCCTGGCACAAAATGTTTCCCATGCAAGCATGGTCCAATAATGAGATAATCAAAGGTGTTTTGCTTGTACTGAAATTCAGCTTTAGGCTCACATCATTTCTTCCCTGAGCTGTGATAATCTGAATCCTAGGTTTCTTTTGTGCCTCTGTTTGGGGATCTTGGCGAAACCAACCACAGGATATTCTTTTTTTTGTGAAGGTGAGCCCTTTGAGACAGCATGTGGCCCCGAGTTTAAAGGAAATCCCAGTGTCAGCCTGAAAGCCAGGCAAGGTGTCCAGTGACAGATGACAGGTTGGTGTTTGAGGGGAGTCTGAGGAACAGCTTCAATCTTTCCATTGAAAGGGAGAATGAGGGCAAAAAAGCTGAATTCAAGTAAAACCTAGATTTATTTTTCTGGAGGTTGAACAGTCCATGTTCTGTGTGGGATTTTATGCAGACCTAACAAGAAGAGCAGCAGAGTTTTTAACAGGGCTGAACCCCCAAGTGATCATCAAGTATACATTCAGCAAGTGCCGGTGAAGTATCTGAGACATATCTGGAATTTCACAGTGCAGTGTGTGGTGTGGAGGACTGTGACATGATTCACTGCTAACTTACATTTAATGGGGAATATTCTGACTGTTTCTTTGATCCCAGTAAAAGATATGTGGCATAAAAGGCACAGAAAAGAAGATCCCAATCTGTTTGTCCAAGTAATTAAAGGGACAGTGGACACTGGTGTTGGGACTTAAGGGATTAAATTAATTATTCATATTAGCCGAGCCTTAAAGCAGGAATGATTGCTGCTCTCCTAAGTGGATATGATGGAGACAACAGGGATAAATTGTTAACTGCCTGTGTGGGCTGCAGGATGATGTGGTTTGTGTAGTGATTGTCATAGAGATGCAGGGCTGAGCTGAAGAAAGAGAGAGCAGCACAAGAGATGAAACAGAACATTAAATATTTTCTTGCTATTGAGCAACATTCAGTTGTTCATTGTCACTGGAGCTGTAAATAAACAAGTTTATTGTTGTGCTATGCTTTTGCGTCAGGTTTTAGAGAAGAGAATTGTGGGAAGTCCTTAACAGGGCTGCACAAAGTTGTTAGGAGCAGAAGTTGTTGCAGAGGTGGGGTTTTCTCCATCTCCTTGGCATGTCAGATATTAGGCTGAACTGAACTTCTTAAAACGTTAACAACAGCACACAAAAATAGAAACCTTTTTGGGTTTTCTTGGGGCCTTGATACACTTATAAAATATTGAATCCCTTTCTTTTACTCTGGGTGCTTAACTAGGATGAGCCTAAAATGTATTTTGAGCCTGTAAGCAGGAGGTGCAGTGTAATGAATTTAATCCCAATCATTACCTGCTTCTCCAAACTCATTTCTGATTGAGCCACTGAGATGATTCCTCCTTGGGGGGCTCCTCTGGCTTGGCCAGGCAAAAGTCCTGCAGCAGAGGGGAAACCCCTGCCTAAGGCAGTCAGGGCAGCTGCTGAGCTATGAGGCGGCAATACTTGTGCTCGAAAAAATTGGACTGCAGCAAGAACTTTAATCAATAAACAGCAGAAGTGAAGGAATATATTTAGTGAATACTTCTAGAGAAGCAATTTTATTTCCTGGTATTGCTAGGAATTGGAAGGCTGAGTGTTGTCTCTGAAGAAAAACTCTGTCTGGGATGGATAATGGGGCTTTTCTACTTTTCCACATCTGACTAATTCACAGCTTCATTTTTACATGGCTTTTTTAATGGCTTGTATCTCTATGATTTCACTGAAGCAAAAATTATTTTTGCTGCAAATCCCAGAATCACAGAATATACTAAATTGAAAGGGACCCATCAGGATCATGGAATGCAGCTGAAATGTATGTTGTGCAGAAAAACTCACCTTTTCTGAGGTGAAAAATAATTCTAAAAGGACCACATGTTTGCTGTGAGAGAGTGATTGCTACCTCTCCCTTTCTTAAATTATATTTTAAGTGCTCTTCAGACAGTTTGGTGATTTCAGGAGTAATAAAGATAATGAAATTTATGTGAACTGTTCTGTGATTATGGTAGAGGAGCTGAAGTGCTCGCTGATGTTCTGTGGCATTTTTATCTCTGATTTTAAGGAATTGCCCATGATTCCCTCCTAACAAGCAACCCTCCTGAACGAGAGCAAGCTCTGCAGATTGGGAGCTTTGGGAGCCAGGGGGAAATGCTGAACCTGGTGGTGCTGTTGCCAGAGAGCTGGAGTTCATTGCTTGGCAGGAAATGAGACCAGGATATTTTTCATTTGTTCCAGACATCAGATGGTTTCTCAAGCATTTGACATATTCTGGGGGATTAAAGAACCTTCAGTTATCAGACACAGTCATGTCAACATGAAATGAAATACTCTGAATTCTGTTTTACAGATACCATGCTGCCAGCAACAGGAATACCAACTGGTTTTAGTGTAGAGGGAATTTGGGAAGGAAAATAGGATCCCAAGTATTTTATCATGTTACCATGGTGCTTTCCAGCTCCAATGGGCAAGAGGACTCCACAAAAAAGAATATATTATTTTCTGTTTTCTTCCAACACAGATTAAGATGTATTGAAGTCTTCATTAGGTATAGATAACAATAGGAATGATGAAAAATTCATATATCTGGATAAAATCTGTATATCTGGAGTAAATATATCTGTATTTAGTGCTGGAAACTGGTTTTCTGCATTAGGCCTTTTGTTATTAGACTGATCTCTGTTTAAGTGAATCTACCAGGCTCTAAGCATCAGATAAAATAATGTTCTATGCAGCAGCTTTGGGAAAGGAAAATTACAGTGACCTGTGGCACTTTGCATGGAATAGTAAATTCAGACTGTTGGGAGAGCAGACCTCAAAGGAGAAAGTCCCCTTTAGACCCTGTGGATTTCTATATAAGCAAATTTTAAGTACAGACTCTCCTGGAACTATCCTGCTAAGATGACGAATAAAGGAATTATTAAATTTAGGAGAGAAAGTCACAGTCCTTAAAATAGATTGCCCATCTCAAAAACTAAAATGGCTTTGGTCATTCTGTCTGCATTTGCCTTTTTAGAGAGGTTCTTGTTTAAATCAACTAAGGGAAAAGATGTCCATGGGTGATGGAGGGATTGACAGCATGGGCTGTTATAACCCATTTCCCAAATTTACCTCTACTGATGCCATATAAATGTATGGCCCACTATTCTATATCCCAGATATTTTTCTATAGATCTGGATTTTAGAAGTTAGTGACGAGTTCCTGCCAAAATATCACTAAATCTCTGCTTTGCATCTCACTAGTATTTTACCTTGACCTTAATCTTGACAAAAAAAAAAAACCTATTTTATTCCATTTAATAAATGAATGCAGTTTGAAATGTGTTCATTACACCAGGGTTCAAGAAACCAATGCTGTGTCTCCCTCTGCCTCACATGGACTTCAAGCTTTTTTTGCTTTGATTCTAAAGATCAATGTCTTGTGACCAACAGTATTAATTTAATAAGATTCAGGAGGAAAAAAATCAATGTCAAAAATGAAAGATGTTATTGCTGCTTGAATCCCCTCCATTTCAGTGGATCTTTTTTACACCCATGTTCTCTGCTGGTGTTTACTCTGCTTTATTGACATCTCTAAAATAATTCACATGCTGCAGTTACAGAATAATATTCAATTTTGCCTTTGTCACTTGGATTGAATCCTCACTTGGGAAGATGCAATCAGCTTCCCACTGCAAATTGAATGTGTCTTTTGTCTTTTTCTTCAAGCAATTCTATGTGTCGTCAATATTTTTGTCCTGATAACTCTGCTCTTTTTTTCACATCCAACCAACACCTTTGTTTTTCACCTCCAAATATTCAGAAATCTTCTCCCCTTTATCTTGACTGGCATATTTTCTAGCCCTTGACTCGTATCCAGAATGAGCAGTTGTGGCTTTATGTTCTTTTCAGAGGTTTTCTGTCTCTTTGCCTCCCATCTCTGTGATAAATTCCTGTGGCCGGATCTCTGCTGACCCTTGGGCAGCTCTGGCTGAATTCCTGGCTCACTTTAGAGCTTTCCTACCTCTGTCTGTGCATTTCTGTTTTGTCCTCGGAGCAACCTTCAGCTTTTATTGGCTCTCTGAGTATTTTTCACTCGTGACCATCTGCATTTTTGCATTCTGTCTCTTATGCTGCCCTTTCCCTTGTGCGGGGTGACCTCTGTTTTCTCTCTCAGATCTGCTGCTTTCAGCATTTGTGTGTTTACAGAGTCAGGTGGGGCTCCTTCGGACTTGGCTTATTTCAGAAGGAGGTTTTGGGTGGAAAACTGAGTTTTTTCCTTGCCAGTGCATTGAAAAATGGCCTAGGGAGGTTCTTCTGGAGAAGCCAATGCACCTAAAATGCCTAAACTCCACATTTTGAGGAAAACAGAGAATATTTGTGCTAGGCTAAGGTTTGGACTCAATGATCTTGAGGTCTTTTCCAGCCTAAATGATCCCATGATTCTCCAAGACTTTTTATAACACTTTTTGGATAAGGGCAGTTTTTTGAAGTCTGTGTTATCAAAGAGACACTCTGGTTTATGTGGGGGGTAATTTCAAACCCACACACGGGGTGCCAGAGGTGCCATCAACTATTGATGGATTTGAAAGGAAGCTTGGATATGTTCATCCTTGTGCTCACAGGTCATGGTTTCCCAGGAGATAGTGGGGAACCATCATGGTTTGGGGAATCACCTGCTGGATTTTCCAGCTCCTCCTGGAAAACTCTAAATGGTGAGGAGCTTCAGTGTGTGGCCCAGATTCTGACCATTGCTGAAGGAAACTGCAGCCTGTTGTGACAAAGATGAGCATTTCCATTTTTCCATGGTTTTACTGTTTGCTCTAATTAACAGCATTCAGTAGGGGATTATTTTGCTGATAGCAGTAGCTAATAGCTGCTTGCTTGAGGCTTCAGTCATGCACTTAGCATTTGGTTTCAGTACCAGGTTTAACTTTTTCCTGACTGCTAACAGAGAAAAGAATAATTACTGAATATTGCCATCATCCTCTTGGAATGCTAATATATATTATAAATATAGGTGGGAATTAATTGAGCTCCAAGGTCCCTTGCAACCCAAGCCATTCCATGATTCTGTGATGCAGACATATGAATTATGTAGATTTACATCATATAAAAAATTTGCAAAAATTGGGATTTTTTAAATAGAGATATAGGTACACAGTTATCAAAGAAGTGTTGAGCAAGCCAAGCTTGTTCTCTGTTTCTGAATTAAAATGGATGATCAAAATATACCAGCTGGATTCTTTGCTCTGCTGAAATACAATCAGTCTGCAATATTCCATGCTGAAAGAGAACCCAGGGCTATTTGACTGGCCACATACTGATTTGGCTACTGACCCACAAAAATGCTACTTTATCCAATGTTTTTCCACACACCTTCATCAGCATGAAGATAAATAAATCATTGCCTCATTAATTTTTTGCTGTTAGATTATTTTTAGCTCTTATTGACTCTTACTTGCCATCGCTCATTAAATTTAGATTAGTTAAAAAAGAGGATTAGCAAACTTCAACTCACAAGAGAATGATCAGCTTCTAATGACTACCTAACATATCAATAACTAGGTGAGTGTTCTTGCTTAAAAATAATTATAATTCAGGTCTGTATGCTGAAATTATTGTGTATTCAGTAAGCCTAAAATTCACATTTTGGTGCTTGCACAGGAGGGTTCCCTTCATGCAAATCCTGCTGTTATTTGCATTTCTGTCAATTTATTCAGCAGAATATCTCTGACTTTATTTATCAACATGGGAAAGTTCCAATTATTTGTTCCTTCGCCAGCAGAGTTTAGTAAATGCAACATTACTGTATCGCTGTAGGCCAAGTAAATCTAGCTAGACAATATTATATTGTTGTTTTTATTTTTAAGAATTCATTAGCTGAAAAACCTGAACAAAATCCTTTTGATTATAATTTCATTATATTTTTTTTATTTTCAAGGTATTTATAATTTCAAACAAGCTAATAAATTATTTACTTAATATACTGCATGAAATTGTGGAATAAATTCCTTCTCTGACTTGATTCTCTGAGTGAATTTGTCTCTACAAACATTCTCTTGATGTTTCTTCTGACCTTTCTCCTTCAGTGCTGAACTGAAGTAGGTGTCAGATATTTGAAAACAGTAATAGGCAAATGCACATACCTGTAATTGGCCATTTAGATTGGTCAGAAATATTCCCATCAAAAAAGTTCTGATTTGGATATTTTCTGGGTTTCCATGAAGGTCTGGATTCACTTTTGCCTTTTGGAAAATCAAAGTTGTTGTGGTCCAAGGCACATTTTGCATAATCCTGGTCTCAAAAGTTTCCTGCTAGGTAAATTGAAAATTATCTGCAATTTATCTTGCTTGGTAAATGGAGAATTATCTGCAAAGAGGATTAAGTCATATTCTGGAAGAAGATGAAACAAAGCTGCAAATTATTTCAGTTACTTCCTAAGTCAATACCACAGGGACTTCAGTCTTTTTTTAATCTGTTGTAAATGACACCTTCACTTTCCTGTGGTGGAAGCTGATGTAGCCAAGTTGATATGACATGCTTTGCTGTAGCTGCTGTCATTAATTTCTAACTAAAGTGGGGTTTAACAAGTCAAATGTGCTGTAGTGGGAAACAAGGACTGGTCTATAATAATATTCAAGAAATGAGGTACAAATAAATACATGGTATTTTATAATCTGCAGGCTTGCTTTGACACACTTGAACAGTGTTTTCTTATTCATATTTCCTCCTAATGTGATGGCAGTCAAAATCAGACCTCTGACACTTCCAGAAAATCTGTATTTCTATCCAGCATTTTGTATTCCTGCACAGACACTAATTGGAGTAACAGACTTCAATTTTTTAATGTGCTTTGACCCTCAAAACTTTTCCTTGCTCCTCTAGGAAGAGCTTGCTGTACTTTTGCCCTCCTGATCCCTTTTGTGTTTCTGGGAAATAACTTGAGTTTTATGCCCACAATTTACAGATTAAGTATATCTGTGTATATATCTTATGTATATTATATCTTATCTGTATGTTCTAAGGGCTGGATTTTCAAAAAATAATTTTGATATCCCCTCTAGCCTCTTCTGCTTCAAAGTCTGGGGAGCTGAAAGAGAAATAACTAAAAAATTTTCAGCCTTTTGCAGAAAATTTCTAGGTGTTTTTTTTTTTTTTCAAAAGTAGGGGCCAGCCTTAGAAGAAAATTTAGATCACAAGGGTCTAAAAATGCCACAGGCAGAGGGAATGTAGGGATGACATCATGCTGAGTTATTAATGAAGTTATCTTGCTGCTTCAGATGAAAGGAGCACCATCATTGGCATTATTAGGGCAGAGACAGGATCACCCATCAAAATCAGGTCAGAAATAGCTGAAGGTTTTGATCAGATGAATCCATGAGATGCAGGATAAGCAGGACAAGCAGGAAAAGGCTGATAAATGCTCCTGGATCCATGACAGGCTCACATCAGTGAGGTCCAACCTGGCCTTGGACATTTCCAGGGATCCATGGACACCCTGTGCCAGGGCCTGCCGCCCTCACAGGACGGATTTCTTCCCAATATCCAATCTGAGCCCCCCCAATATCAGCTTGAAGCCATTCCCCCTTGAGCATATTGAGATGTTCTTCTGGAATGGATGATCTCTCATGTTTTTCATCTTTCAGAGCCACAGACTTTACAGAATTCTGGATCAATACTTCAGGGGATAGGTATTTTTATTATTTTTTCATTGATTATATGCATTCTGTTAGTTTTTTGACTCCAGAGGCTTCTAATATGGATAATAATTGTCCAGATGCTGCAGAGAGAGAGGTTAAAAATGGATTATAGATCATCTGTGCCTTCCTCAGTGTGAAATGTCAGAGCTTTTTATCACTGGGTCGGTGACAAGGTAAAAAAATATTAAGGAAATTTAGGAAATGTTCTAATGGAAGCTGTCTCCTTTGGTTTATCAGTTACAGGGGCTGTGGAGAAAAGGGTGTGTCTCAGGAAAGATCTCTTAAAAATCATTGCTAAGGAAAGAAAATATTTCAATTTCTACCACTTGTTTGTTGTTCTCAGAGGGGTACAAGACTGTGCTGTTCCTTTCCATGTTTTTCACTTGACTTCCATCTGTTCTTCCAGAGAAGAGCTGGAAAAGAGGTCAAATAGCACCAGCAAAATTTTAGATGACAATAGAAGGAGGCAGAAATCTGCATTACAAATTTTGCTCTCTTTTTCTGCCATCTACCAAGGGATTTTTTTACTTATATTCCAACAAATTTGTGGGTTTTTTCCTGAAGTGCAACTTTCAGTTCATTTGCATGAGGAAGACTAGAGGTCCTTCTGTGCTCCATGTGTACATCAGGGAAAGCTCTTGGCTTGATTCCTCCTAGATTTTTCAGCTTTTGTTTCCACCTCTGTTGGGCAGCTTGCATGATGATCTTCCACCTCCAAATGCAGTGGGATTTGAGCACAGGTCCTGAAGGAAGAGTTTCCAGGATCCCATTCATGAATCCTTAGATGTTCCATGCAGCTTTAATCTGACCCTACACCCAGAGAGGGAGGGAATGAATATTTTTCATCACAAACTTGTGTTGAGGCAGGAGAAAAATGCCAGGATGGCAAAGCAGACAGTGGTGCCTCCAAAGAATAAAGCAAAAAAGGAGAACTGGAGAGGCCCTGATGGATTGTTCTGGCTGTTGGGATGTTATGAAATTTTTCCCTCCAAAAATGTTAGTGGGCCATGGATTTGCTCCTTTAAAGGTTAAGCCATGTTATGACTAATGCAGTCTGCAGCTCTGAGCAAAGCAAAGCCTCCAAAGTTGTGCCTGGTGTCACAAGAGTGAAGCTGTTTTAAAATGTCATTTGTGTACAGATAATTATTTCAATGGAACAAGACAGTCCTGGAGCCCTGGATCCAAAGGAAGGAACTCAGAGCTGCTCCCCACCATCCCTGCACACATCTTAATTTAACTCCCTTTCCCCCAATTTAGTTTTTGGCTCTTACTTCTCCCTCCTTCTTTTACAAAGGTATGAGCTGTCCAGACCCTCAGAAATCTGGGTTTGAGGAATTAGTGAACCCTTTAAGCATCCATCTGGGACACTGTGTGTGGAGCATATGGTGTGCTGGGAGAGCCATTTGGGAAGGCACGACCAGGAATACAATCCCCACTCCTTTGTGCCATGCAGGTGCCTTCCTGAGAGCAAACCTCCCTGAGAGCACACCTGGTAGTGCTCCACTGGAATGTTGCCATTTGATCCAGACTTATATTGTGAAAAATTTCTAATAACCTATGAACTCACTGCACTGACTTAGTTAATTAACCTAGGAGAATCAAGTTTTATATAAATATATGGAAACTTGGAATATTTTCTAAATGTGAGGGAAAGGGGAGCATGGTTTAAAGGCTGCAGAGGAACTGCTCCTGCTGCCAGGACTATTCCCTTTCTAATCTCAATGCCTCTCTTTGCCAGAAATAATTCAGAAGTGCCCAAGAAGCAAGATTAAGTCCTTTGGTGTCTGATAAAACACAACTGACATATGTTCCTAATGCCAGAGGACTGTGAGAGCCACGGAAGAATCTGTTGTTGTTTGGCCTTTCCAAGCTTGGCTGCATGATTAAAAGAACTTCACAAAGGAAATGAGAAGCTAAATGGGGTTTTTAAGTCTTGGAGAAGCCACCAACAATGTTTTTCTAATAGGAGCCAGTCTTGGTTGTCAGTTTTGAAGGACAATATTCAGTGACCTGACAGTTTGAGGCTTGTAAATGAAAGATCAGTTGTGTTGAACCTGCAGGGCATTCTCTAGTTTTTCTAAAAATTGCTCTCCCCCCTTGAACAATTATCAAATGTGCTTAAAATAATTATCATTCTGACCATCTTGAAATAACACAGCTCTGCTGCAGAGGTAGGCTCTAACTGGGATAAGTCTTCCCTGTACAGAGGGCTGATCCAACCCAGAACAAGATTCTTGTCCATAATGTCTCAAAGGATAACCAGCAATATATCAGGCTCATTGTCCAGCAGCTGTTTTAACTGCTCAGGTGAAAGAACAGGAGGTGATTGTTGTTGTGGAGAAGTTGGAAGGCTTGAGAGCACCTGAAAACTGTTTAATTCCAGGGAAACATAAATCCAGTGCAGTTGTTGAGGCATGTTCAAGCAGGAAGAGCCTGTCTGTTGGGGTAAGTGGGAAGAGTTCCTCATGGTGCAACTGTAACTCAGGGAAGTTTTCCTTTCCTTGGGTTTATTGGGCTTTGTTGTGCTGTGGAAGGGTTTTTTCCTTGGCTGGTGTTCTGCACTTGAGAAATAGCAAATTTTTGAATTTTCTCTACAAAAATGGTTAAACTCCTTCCTACCCAGTGGCACCTGAAAGACATGTAATGGTTTAATAGTTTCCTCTAAGTGTCAAAATATAGTTCATGTGTTTATTATGGGATGCATATGTTGAAAATATTTTCCCTTTGTACAGAATACTTCGCAGACATGATTTATGTTTTAGGAATAGGAAGTATTCCTGTTTTCTAGTCAGAAATTGAGCTTCCCTTTGGTATCAGTGGCATGCAGAGTTCATGGATGTACCAGTGTTTCAGGGAGAGAAAATACCCCAAAAACCTCCTGGGCTGTGATAAAGACGGAGAGAGATCCCTCACCAGATACTGTCACTGCCAAAACAGTCTTGATGTGGAGAAAAATTAATTTAATTTATAGCAGCTCAAGTTGGGGTAATGACAAATACAAAACAGATTTTAAAACTCCTTCCCCTCCACCCCTCCCTTCTTGTCAGGCTCAGCTTCCTCCTGATTTTCCCCCCCAGTGGGATGGGACTGGGGGCCATGGCCAGTCCATCACATGTGGTCACTGGGGCTCCTTCCTCCTCAGTGGCTGGACTCCTCACACCTCTCCCTGCTCCAGAGAGGGAAGGAGAATCCTCCATGAACCTCTCAGCATCAGCCCTTCCCATGGGCTGCAGTTCTTCCCAGACTGCCCCAGCCCACGTGGGTCCCCTCCTTGGGGTGAGTCCTTCAGGAACAGATCACTCCAGCATGGATCTCCTGCAGGATTGCGGGAGACTTCTGTTAGGAAAATTCATCCACAAACACCAGAGATTCACGTGCAAAAAGGAGACTGAGGAGTCCTTTGACTTCATTTGAATAAAGGGTGAGGCCATGGGGCATTCCCCTGGGATCTCTCAGGTATTTGGAGGGCACGGCCTCCCTTTTTATCCTAATTTCCCAGCTGCATTTCCCTTCTCTCTGTTTTCCCATTGGCTGAGGTACTTGAGAGGTACAGACTTCCCAAAACTACTGATACTGAAGATTTCCCCCTAATACATAACCCTCCCTTTCAATTTTTAATTCTTACATAATTTAGGGGTTTTTCTTCCCCATTGTTTCTTTCATCTTTCAATGTCTAATTTCATTTATCAGCAGACCTAAAGTTTATTTGTAAAAGCAAATATCTTTTTCTATTCATCAATCAGTGGCATCCTTCCCATTGTTTCTTTTATCTCCCAGTGCTACTTGTATCTACCAGCAGACTCACGGCTTGTTTGTAAAGACAAATCCGCTATTCCTCTCACTTCTGTGGGGTCACAGCCTCCCCTGGGCTCCTCCACGGGCTGCAGCTTCATCTCTGCTTCCCTGTGGACCTCCATGGGCTGCAGGGACACAGTGCCTCTGGCATCTGGAGCACCTCCTGCCTCTCCTCCTCCCCTGACCTGGGGGCCTGCAGAGCTTTTTCTCTCACTTTTTCTCCCTCAGGTGCTCGCGCTGTTGCTGGTGGGCTTGGCCATGGCCAGCATGGATTCCATCCTGCCATTGGCTGCAGCAGAACTTTCCAGCAGGTTCTCATGTTCACAGCAGCCACCCACACAGCCCTCCCTGCTGCCAAACCGTGCCACACAAGCCCAGAGGAAGTATCTGCTCTGAGTTGTCTGTTTTGATGCCATCAGACAGGAAGGTGCAGGCAGCAGAGGTAGAATTCCTCCCTGAGCATGCTCTGCTCCATACTACTGCTTTAGTAATAGAGTAGTTTCAGCTGGGGAGGACTAAAGATGTAGCTGCTATTATTAGCAAGGCTGCCTCTAAGAAGGTGTTTATTTTAGTCTTGCATGACTCATCCTTATTCTTACATAAAAGACAAGACAAAGTGCAGTTCACTGACTTTGGTCACTGATCAAAATACTGGCAAGCTCTCAAAGTGCCTGGCCTCCCTGTGTCTGTCTTTTTAATCTGTGCCATGCTGCATGACAAAGGGAAGGAAATAAGTAACCAGAGTTTATTCTTTCTGTGACTAAGTATTATCTAGGAAGCTTTTAACTAATCCAGCTTTTACAGTGAAAGTTCTGCACCTATATAATTCACAGTGAGGTTTTTTGTTGTTGTTGTTTGATGCTTCTTGCTGGCTGTCATGGTGCGGGATGAAATAATCGCTCTCGGCCACATTACATCTCCTGCAACCTTCCAGATGGGCTGCAGCTATGTCAAACAAAATACTTCATCTCTTCTTGATAAATTATGTGATAACCCCAGGGTGAGGCCAAAAAAAAAAAAAAAGGAGAAATAAATCCAGTTATGCATAGTTAAGTGAGGGCATTCTTCATTAACCCAAGGTGGGGATGCTGCAGTAGCAGGGAGAGAGAAGCTGCCCATGAGCTTTGGAAAGAGGTGGTCCTCATTTTCAAAGGCATGGAGAGGAAAATGTAAAAGCAGCACATGCTTCAAGGCAAAATGAATGTCACTTTTCCAGGGAGAGCAAAGAAGGCAATTGAAGCCACAGTTGATAATTAGGATTCCACGATGGAAATATTTAAGAGAACTTTGCTAATGTTTTGGCTGGAGCTGTGATGAATTCAGTACTCCAGACCTGAATAGAAAAATTCAAAATTATACTGCATTTTCTGCTTAGAAGACAAAACAAGAAGCAAAACCATAAAATATCTGACTTGGACCACACTGGTTTGAAAAGTGAAAGATAATTTTGTGTCTTTTCAGGTGGAGGAAACTAATCTTGATTTCTTATCACAGCCAGCAACCCATCCTTCCTTCTTATTCTTGGCTTGTAAAATTTATCCATTTCACTCTCTTGTTTGGGCATTTGCCTTTCTGGCTGAAAAGAACAGGCTCTGTCTAAGTTCTGAGTTATGCTTTGTTAGTGGCTTAACTCCTCAGTGTTATCAGAAACCTTTTCCATAGTTAAAGGATGAATGAGATCCTAATTCTTGCTCCATCCCTGTTTCCCTGATTATTTAGTTGATCTTACTGAAGTGGGTGGGAAAGATTTGTATTTTTCACATTCCTGCCTGGCAAGGGTGATCTAGAATTTGTGAAGTGTCTCAGTGCAGAGAAGCTGAGCCACCCTCAGTGGGAATAGACTTTAATGGCACCAAATTAGGGTTCTGATGAAATGCTCTTAGAGCTCAGAATCCAGGCAGACAGGAAAATATTTCCCATGCATAGCAGGAGCTGTGTTATCAAAATAAAGTAAAGGTTTAGGTGATTGATTTGTAGCTAAGAACATCACAGCTGCACTGTCAGGAAGAAGAACTTCAAGTTATAATCACAAAAGGTGCTGTTAGGCCTCCTTTGGATTCTGAAAGAGAAGTTTCAATTGCTAAGCAACTAACCCCTAGATCCTGCCTATTCTGGAGCTATTATCAGTTTAATCTTGGTGCAGATAGGTAATGATAGAGTTCTGAGATGCAGTCTTGGCTTGGTTTCTAAAGTTCCAATAGATTTGCTTTATTTTATCTGCAACAGAGACATTTATTTGCTTCTATCCTAAGGTTTGGGTTTATGGGAAGGAACTCCTGAACCTACTGAAGGATGTCCATGCCCATGGCAGGAGGGATTGGTTTCTAAAGGTCTCTTCCATCCCAAACCATTCCATAGTGCTGGGATTTTATGATAAAATTACTTATTTTTGAGCAGTGATAGAAATATATTAGATAGTAACTTGAGAATCTGATACTTTGAGGAGGCTGCATCCTGTTTTCTAGGTCTTTGATCTCTAACCAAAGTGACAAAATGTCTGTTTTTAGAGTTCTTGCATCCACACAGCTTCCTACACATGCCTATGCCATAGATGCAGGAAAACTTTCCAGAGAGTTGCTGCTACTTTCTTCCATATCCTCAAATTTCTAAGTACTGCTTTGTGAGACACTTTTCTTTTCTCTTTGAAAATAACTCTGGACCTGAGTTATTTGAAAATATCTCTGTCCACAGAGATCAGGAATTCCCAAACAAGCAGCCACCAGGCCCACAGGAATAGCACAGAAAATCAGGAAACCCAAATTATTTGCTCTAACTTTGGCATACAAACCCTGGTGAATTTTAAAAATTAGTTTTTCCTGTGTTGGAAAAACTAGTCAGCCAATTCCGGAATTAAACAATGAGATTCAGTCTCTCCAGGAGCAGAAAACTTCCAGCCCTTTCCTTCTGAGTAATGTAGACATAAGCAAAATGCTTTAAAGCTTTCTGCTGAGGAAGCATTTAAACTGGAGTCAATTTGTGGTTAAAAGGATGATTTTCCCAGTTCTTTGTGCTTTTGTTTTATTTTTAAGTAGCCCTTGCCTGTTGTACCAACATTGGCCATTTGATGGAGTCGGTAAAGTCTCTATCAGGTTAGAGCTGTTCTTCCCCACTTAGAAATTAGAAGGACTAATTAATGGCATCTTTTTTTCTGCCTGATTGATTGATTTATTTGTTTTTAAAGTGCTGCCTCGGTACCCCCTAGCTTTTTTCTGTCCCCATGCCTTTTAGCAGAGTTATTTCTAGTGCACACTCTTATATTTTTCTCCATTCCTCTGGACAAAACTGTGCTCCCTCAGTAAGGAATGTGCTCTGGGTGATAAGCATGTATTCTATATGTCTGTGAAAGGAACTATGTATTAGCAACAATGGCTCACTTAACTGTTTCAGACAGCATATATTTAGGGTGGCTAAAAATAGTTTTAATTTCAGAGACTCTCGGGAGCTTTGGTTGTGGATCAGGCATTCCTTGCATTCTGCAGGAAGATGCTCTGAAGGCTGACAGTCAAGCACCAATCAAAGCCAGTGGCAGAAGACATTCTGCCCTGGATTTGTGCAATTCCAGGAGCGCTACCTGTGCAGGATTTGGGGGACACAGCAGTAGGAGTGAGTAGCACACACTAAGGTTGCTTTTTAGAATGTTTCCTAGAGCTGAAGCTTTTATGTTGCCTTAGTCAGACTCCAGAATCTAAATCATGTCTTTCATGGCTGTCTTCCTTGTAGTCTAAAAAAACCCCACCTGGAAATCAATAAAAAGCATATTAGGATGCACTGAAATTATCCCTCTACCATTGCCAGACTTGTCGATGCCAGTAACTGGGACAAAGCTGATTTAGGTCAAGGTATTTGGAGAGAAATCTGATGTGATGCTACTGCAATTTGGGCAATTAGGCAAAGAGCTCAGAAGCTGGAATAAAAAAGAGGATGGCACTCAAGGAGAATCAATCACTACCTTAAAGTCATCTAAAATTTATACATTAGAGCTGTGAGTGTGCCTCCTTCTCACAGCTCAGTTTCCATGTGAGCAACGTGGCACTAAAGGAATTGCTCCTGCTAGCTGGGAAATGAAATTGATAACCTCCAGCAGGGTTACCTGGTGCATGTTTGGCAAAATGCAAAGTTCTTTTTCCCAGGTTTATCTGCAGCATGTAGAATTCACACAGGCTGGGAAATTGCAGTACTCCAGGTTCTCTGGGGGAATGTGTGGCCACTGGCAGGGAGCAATGTGCTGTCACACAGATGGAGTCAGGCTCCAAAGCAAGGCAGCTGCACCCACCCAGTCCTGGAAATGGTCGCCAGACTTTGCTGCTTCCCAAATCCTGCAGTGAGAGTGCCCTTGGAGGTGCTGGCCAAGCAGGATTTGGTAGCCCAGAAGAGAGTCAGTGCTCAGGAGGGGCTGGATGAGGTGGGTGACATTCCATCTGTCTGACATTCCATCCATTGCTGTCCCTGGCCCTCCTGGGATGGGCATTTAGGATGAAGTTTTGGCACATGAGGGGCTCACAGGAGTAATTCCAACACCTGGGGTGGTTTAATCTGCTGTGCAGAGGGAGGCAGGTTGGTGAGCACCTCGGGAATTTGGGCTCTTGGGTCTCCCTGAACTCAGCCTTCAAGGGCAGTATCCAAGTGACCCTGACACAGCTTTTGGCAATTCCAACTTTGTGGGAAATATTAGCTCTTTCTACAGTGCCTCCAAGTTTTAAACCTTAGCCTAAAAGATTGGTTAACATTTAAACTCCATTCTGCAACACTGAGATACAAATTTAATTTGAATTATAAGGGATTTCCATAACATTTGGTGTTCAAATCAAAGTTTCCCTCCCTTAGTTTTGAAAGCACATAGTATTTCGGCCCTTTGGTGTGGAGCAGCACCATCTCTTTCTGCTCTTCTTAACAAGCTATGTTATTTTTCTGATCTTTCCTTGTGTGCTTAAGACTTAGTTCACATTCCAAAATATTTTGCATAGACTCAAACTCAGTGGGGCTTTGCTGTTTGTTAATTTTGGGAGTTGGGTTGCAGAGAAAATTTAGGTGGCAGGAGAACAAGTCTGCAAAATTGTGATTTTGGACATGTTTTCAAGTGATTCTAAAATTACTGTTGGTACAAATGAAGCTGCTGCTTTCTGACTGAAAATCCTGTTATGTTGTCGTTGCTTGGGCTTTGTTTGGCATTCATGCTTGCTTGTCTCCCTCTCTTTGGTGCCTGTGCTCAGGTTTGGGGCATGCTTATCTCCACGGGGCTCTTCTGCTGAGCTGCTCTATTGGCACGAGGTTGTGCAGCTCTTGAGGGAAATGAATGAAATTAAATGGAATTAAATGTCAGTGTGCAACAGCACAGACTCACCCCCAGCATCCCCCAGCTGACCATGGTGCTGCTGGTTCCGGGTGCTGAAAGGAAGCAGGTGACAGGTTTGGCTTCCTTCTGGCCACTGGAAGGCAGGAAGTGTCTCCAAAGGAGTTTCCAAAGCTTTGCTTGGATACAGAGCCAGACTGTGGAGCAAATGTCCCCGAAGGAGAGGCTGCAGCATCTCTGGCTGCTGTGGCTGGGAGCAGTGCAGAAGGCAAAGCCTGTCTCCACTGCCTCTGCCTTTGGCTGGGAGGGGGTTCCCGCAGGACTGGAGCTCTCTGCAGCCAAGGTGGGGCCTCTGTAAAGGGCAGGAAATTGCCTCGTGCTCTGTGAGTCACCAGATCGCCCCAAAATAGATTTTTATTTCCAAAGTATTTACAAACAGAATCAAACCTAATGAAAGGTTTGTCGATGATTCTTATTCGCTGTGACAAAATGCTCTGAGGAATCTGCTGTTATCCTCCTCTGATGCTTGTTCACTCACCAAAATAAATCATTCCCTCTTAACAGAGGAGCTCTTTGCACTTGTACTCTTGCCTGAGAAGATAAAAAGTGGTTATTCTGTGTGGAGAGTAAGTAAATTAGAACGTCGCTTGTTTGAAGTGGTAACAAAAAGCCTTATTATGAATTAATGAAGTTGCTCTTATAAACAAGTTTGTTTTCTTTAAAAAGAGCTGTGAAAGTTGTCTTTGGCTGCTTTTGTTGAGTTAATGTTGTGTAACACAGTATTTGTGTCTCCTGTCTGTTTTACATTACAATTGTGCCTATAGATTTGGATGCTCTTTTGAGGTTGCTTTAAACTAAACATTTCCATGTAACTGTGCTGTGCAATGGCTCCACCCCTGATATCTCTTTTTGGGGTTTATCTCCAGTGTGGGAAGTCTGACATAAAACACACACAAAGCTGCAGTATGGTTGGTGCAATCAGTAATTTTCTAAATTGAAATAGGACACTTGCACATCACCAGCTGACTGATGGGTATTTCTTCATTCTGATCTAACACAGAAAACATTTTTTATGTGAGTTTGATTATTCTGTATGTGCTTAGACACTGCTCAGGCCCAGACTTCAGTCCTCCTTCCCATGGCCTCCAAATTAAACTTCCAAGGGATTCCAAGTTTAAGGCAGCCTTGGTAAAACTAACATGGCTTTAAGAAAGAATTATCGCCATCTGCTCTAAGATTAGGCTTTCCTGCATAAAGAGGGATGCATGAGCAATACATTTTTTTTTAATATTGTTCTTAGACCAGATGCATTTTCTGGAAAGTGACTGTATGTGGGAGGAGGAAATATAGATTATCAACACATGATGACAACACTTTCTGTCAATATATCTGTGTAATCTCTGGGAAGGTTTTAACAGAAAATCATTGAAATGTACAAAACCAGGCAGTTTATATTCCAGGTACAGGGTTTAATTTTAAATTGTGTTGCCTGACTTAGGGTGCTTACCTAATGTAAATGAATATTGGGCTGTATTATTAATGCTCATAAAGAGATCTATATTTTGATCCATATTTTAGAATTCTCTGCCTAATGGTCTTTAGTGTAGGGTATGCACAGCTTTAAAAATAGAAGGGCTCAGCCTGAGAGCTTCTACCTCCTGTAAATACTTATCAAGTGGTTCATTCAGAATTCAAATAAAGATCCATTGTCCTCCCAGTGCTTGCATAACAGCACTGCAACTCCCCATTTGAAAAAATATGATATTTTTAGGGTGGAACACGGCCTCCTGTTTTCCTCCAGCGTTGGGGTGGGAATTGTTTCGTGGGGGTCTGAAGCCCTCCATCCCTTTGGGGGCAGGGAGTGCAGGTGGGCGCTGTTCTGAGGGCACAGCGGGAATGGCAGTGCTGCCTCAGCTCCCTCTGCTCCCCATTCCCGTCCCACACAGCAGCACAGGAGGGGATGGAGCTGCTCCAGGGATGGGCCTGGCTTGGACATGCACTCTGCCCAAAGGGGATCCCGTTCTTGCTGCTGCCCTATAGGAGCTGTCCCAGAGGAGCTGATGGGTGCAACAGGGGCCGAAAAAACACCTGCTCTGCTGCCCTGAGCTGGCCCAGCTCTCAGATCACAGTGACAGTCTGTGATCCAGAGCAAAATTATCCTGTCAAGTTTTGATTATTTTTTCCCCTCTGGAGTCAATTTATCAGAAGGGTCTCGTGAAGCATCAGCGACTGCGCAGGAGGAGCAGCAAACTGGGATGTGGGTGGCTGGGCAGCAGAGTGCCTATCCTTTTCCTTTTCCTTTTCCTTTTCCTTTTCCTTTTCCTTTTCCTTTTCCTTTTCCTTTTCCTTTTCCTTTTCCTTTTCCTTTTCCTTTTCCTTTTCCTTTTCCTTTTCCTTTTCCTTTTCCTTTCCTCCCCTTTCCCCTTTCCTCCACCTTGGAGCAACCCCCAGCAGAGAAGGATGATTGGATGTGCCAGGAGAATGAGATGGAAGCAGCTCTGGTTGCAGTGGTCGAGCAGTTTTGGATTTTCGTGCATGCTTTCATCTGTGAAGGGCAGACATACTAGAGAGGTTTCTTTACCATATGGGTGACCTCTAGTTTGCTATTTTTGGTACCCTATTTTTGGTGCTGTCTATGTACCATAATTTATAGGCTATGAGAACAAATTCAGTATAAGAGGCATGTTCACAAGATGAATAATGTAAAGGTACTCTCTGTTGCACTTCAAACTTCTTTTTCATTTCACAGAATTTTAAACTAGTACTTTTTTTTTTTTGAGCATTGGAATGTGGGGAAAAAATAGTAATCGACTTATCCTCAGTGAGTTTATTTTAAGCAAAAAAGAAGCAAAACAGATGTGCCCAGCTCATTGGATATTTTTTCCCTGAGAGAAGTTCAAACATGAGAAGCTTCCACCTCTTGCACCTGGCAGACATTGGACAAATTCATCTTAAGTGCCACTTAATTGATTGCGGAACACTGCAGTTCAATCAACTGCAATAAAGTTAATTGAACCTCTCCAATGAAATTTGACTTAAACCAAAAGATTCAAAACAGGAACAGGTACTAATTAATGGAGGCCATTATTTTTAATAGAACAGGGTCCAAGGAATTGAGTGATGTTTAAATGTTCTGTGTAGTCTCATGAGGATGGAAGTCACTTGCAACAGCTTTCACGTTAGATATAAGTATGCAAAATCCAAAATTTTAGATAAGAGTGCTAATTTAACATAGTCCTGCCTTTTAAGTCATGCCATGGATAAGAGAGGAAAAGCAGCCCTTAACCCAGCTGCTTTTTTGGGGTATCAGTTTTGATCCCAAAGTAATCCAGTGAGTTTGTACTTATTAGAAAAAAACAAGTTGTGCATTTCCCTTGAGGAAAGTCAGACACTGGCATGGGGTCAGTCTTAGCTGGGTGAAACATAGATGAATGTATGACCATCTTTATAGGCTGGTTTGACTTAAGTTAGACACATTTTTAAAAAATTAACAAGGTCTTTGAAGGACTGACCGCTGTTATGCTCCATTCAGGTTTTCAACTTTGTCATATTATTAAAACGTGTTTAACCAAGGGAAGACATTACTCCCACATATGTTTGTAGAATGCTGGGAAAATAAGGGGCAAATAAAGTCTATTTATGCTTTTGGTAGCTTTACACAGGAAAAAAAAAATACAAACTGGATACACCCAGGAGAGAAATTACAAAAAAAATAGCACTTATTCTCATAGGTTCTGGGCCTAACAGGAATAGCAGGGACAGGAAAACTGAGAAGTTCCAAGATGGAGCTTGGCTAAATGTTAAGAAACAAATTTTGTGATGCAGTTGCCATGACAACCAAGGAGTCTGGAGTTTATGATCTGAGATGCCTCTTCCTTCAGTGCCTCTCTCAGAAATAGATGTTCCTGAGCACAACTGCAGCTTTGGTGCGACTCGTGGGGATGGAGTGGCTGAGCCCTTCCTCGACAGCTCTGCTGTCTCCAGGCAGAGACCACATCCCTCAGCATTTCTGCCACTGCTGGATCAGCTGGGGAAAGTCTTTGCCTGGCTGGGGCAGCCCTGCAGATCCCAGGCTCCAGCAGGCTCCAGCCTGTCCTGCTGGAGCACCAGGCAGTGCCATCTCCCTTTGCCACAAGAGCTGAGGCAGGGAAGGCACAACATTCCCCATGTGCCAACAGGGGCAAAGGTGGTGACAGGATGGAATCCAGAACTTCAGCACGCTGTCTCTCCACAGGGTGTTTTCTTTCAGGCATCTTATCTCTTGTTTGTGTGCCCCAATTATTGGAGTTGATGCCAAGACACTGTAGCAAGGCTACGAATTATTTTGATGGTTTTCCCTTAATTCATCTGTACTTTTTTCCTGAAAGGCTGTCAAAATCTTCCTTATAATATTTCTTCTTCTGGAGAAACCCTATAAATTACAGGATTCAGGTGGGAAGTTGCCTCCTTTGATCACCTAGTCCAATTCCAGCTCACTGGCTTCATCTTTGCATCATCCCATGCAGTAAGGCCACCAGGGCAGGCAAATCTTGAGCAAGTGAATTACTGCAAAAACATCATTAATGCAAGATGTCAGCTGGAATTTCCACATCCTTGTATCCCTGCTTCTGTGAAGCTTTTTGTTGTTTTTCTTTTTTTTTTTCTTTTTAAAGCACCTTTTAGATCAACAGAGTGCATGAAGCCTCTGAAGCATCTTTTACACGGGAGTAGATTAAATGGGATATGGTCAAACACCCGTGGGAATCAGTGATGTTTTATGTGGGAGATCAGAATGTAAACAAACTTCCCATTTGTATTAGAAAATCTTCAGGAATTTTCCAGAGACTCTTCAAGGTCTGTTTCAGAAACTGTTGAAATAAATGAATAGTTGGAGCCTGGTGGACTGAAGCCATTTGCTTCTCTCTATTTAAGCTTCTGTGGTGGGATGGGAATAATTGGGTTTGCAGAGACAAATTCACATACTAATTTCTATTATGGGTCTCATTTATATATCATATTATTACTTTCTATTTTAATCTAAGACACAGGTTAAAACCATGTGCTAACTTTTTGAGACAGTGAATCTTGGTATCAATTGTGGTGAAGTGTATCTTGTAAGCATATAAAATGTCATTACACCAAAGCATCTTTGGCTTTGGACCTTTTTGACTTGGCTCCTCCTTTGGATCTGTGGTTATTTTTGCATTCAGGCCTTTCCTGGGATGCTCAATAAGAAGTTTGCTGCCAACAGAATTTGTTGAAATTTACTTTCACAGAAACCTTTCTGGATTCACTATGTACCCTTGTGCTGCCCATGAGCCCCTTAAATCCAGCTTTAGAATGAATTTAGAGGATCAAGTAATAGAGTTTTTGACGTAAAATATGCTTTTCACGTGCAGATTTGGGACAAGTGTGCTGGTTTTAGCTAAATGCTGCTCCAGCCCCTCCCAGCAGGGCCACAAACACCACAAGCCCTTGCTGGTTTTCAGTAGGTGACCCCTGGGTTGGCACTGAGAGCACAAATCACTTCCCCAAAAGTCTCTGGGTCACTGTGTCTTTCTTCCTCTCACATTTGAGTCTCCAGATGGGAAACTCTTACTGGCTGCTGACAGGCAGGGCCACGTGCACAGCTCTGTGGTTACTTGAAATGCAGAAGCATCATTTGAGCCTGCAAAATCACTTGGGAGCTATTTATTTTCGCTGTTACAAATTGTGATTGGGTTTATGTGTGTGAAATATTTATCAAAAAGGGTGAATTTTAAAAAGTGTGTAGGCAGGGGGTTGTAAGTGTGTGTAACGGGTTTGGGGGTTTGTTGGTTTTTTTTTTCCAAGTAGTTCAGTGGATAAGGAAGAGCTTCTGAGAGGCTTCTTCTGGGAGGATGTGATTCCCAACTTCAACCATTCTGCAATGGGCATTCCAAGCATAAAGATGGTGTTCTGTTTACTTAATTGCTGTTAAAAATGATTGAGTGCCTTTTCCACTGAGGGAATGTTTTGGTAATGGAAGGATTAGGATGATGCATTGAAGAAACCAAGATTTTTTTTTTTTAAATTAATAGAACAAAGTCTGCAAAAGTCTATTTCTCTGGTATTGGTTATTTTTTTCCTTTTGCACCTTCCTACAGGAAGGCTGCTCTGGTGAATGTGTTCTAGCTCATGCACCTGCCAGCTTACAATGTGCAGGTTATTTTACTATGATATGATATGATATGATATTACATTATATTATATTACATTATATTATATTGCATTGCATTGCATTGTGTTGTAGTATATTAAATTACATTCTGTTATATTGTAGTATATTATATTACATTTTATTATATTTTATTATTTTTCAACCTATTGCATAACTGCATTTCAGGGGAAAAGAAGTTATCCAGCCTGTTTAGACTATTTTTAAAGACATTCATGAGATCATATTCATCAATTAATTCTCTCAAAATAATTTCCATCTCACTGCTCAGTAACCAGATGATAATAAAGGATGATTTTCAAAAATACAGAATTTGGAGGCTTTTCCCAAGAGTCCAGAATGGATAGAGGAGAGTTGTTGAAATTGTGAGGTGTCCCAAAGGATAGTTTTCCTTAGATTTTGTTTCTTGCATGACCAGATTTCATTGATAGCATAGACCCAGCCTCCTCACATGTCTATTTCTATTATCTATTTTCACTTATTTGCAAAGGACATGGCAGAAAAATGTTTTGTGGAATTGTAGGAGGAAAATAAGACCTCGGGTTTTGCAGTGAAAGATTGAAGAAAATGTGCAGAAAGATTGGGGTGAAGAAGAGGGAAAGACACAAATTTGTGCCTGCAAAACAACTTTACTCTTTGTTTCTACAGCTTCCTGCCAAACACCTAGCTGCTAAAACAAAAAAATAGTTTTTGAGTGTTTTAAAGAGTTTACATTACATTTCATACAGAGAACACAGGTGATTATGACATGAATTGGCACAGTTGGAACAGATATCTGCTTTACAGGTTTACAAAGTCCCCCTTGCCAAAGCTTGAAGTGGAAGTGGAGAGAGATTTGCCTCGAATTACTCACACCTAGAAAAGTTTTGCTGAATAAATCAAACTAAAACTGCCAGACAAACCTGCTTAAACTCTGGTGTCTCACTGCTTAACAACCCTTCCTGCAGACATTTGGCTTCTGGATGAAATATTGAAGAAGGGTAAAAGAAATAATGTCCCTTATAAGCTATTGACAATTCCCACGTTATTACTTTTTAAGCATGCTCCAGTTTTACCTGCTGAGGTGCTAAAGGCTGTGAGGATGAGGTTCTGCTCTGCTGGTTCCATGGTTCTTTTGTTCTCTAGTATCTCCATAGGACTCTGGGTTAAAGAACCTCCAGCTCTCCTATCAATATTTTTATTTTATTTATTTTCAGATCAATCTTTTCAGTCCCAGCTTTTGTAACTGTGCCTTTTCAACAAAGCTGCTATAAACAGTCATTTACAGGTTCTGTTCCTGAGGCAGCTTTAAAAAAATGTGTTGTATATATTTGCTCCTGCTCTAAATGTTAAATATCATTGCACAGAACGATGGGAACAGATGGGATGCTGCATAAGCTGTTTATCATATTACACATTTATCACTTTACACTAGTGAAGTGTACATGTGTTTGATTAATATTGACTTTTGATTTATTTGGAGGGCTCTATTTTTTGACAGCATTAGGGATTACATGGTAATCCTTACTGGCTTCCAAGCTTGAAATTTAATTCCAGTAAAAATAGAGTGGATGCATTCCATAATTCTTAATTACATGATTTAAAAAAAAAAAAAAAAAAAAAAAGAATTACCTGGTTGAAGCTTTAATACTGGAAGGAATTCAGAAGTAAATGGATAACGCTGTTTGCTTCAGTATTTTAGACAGATTAAATTTAGATGCCATTGGTCCAGCTAAATAAATATCTCTTGGAATTAAATACCAGATGCTAAGGAGGTGTAAAATAAAGCAAACCAGCAAGAGTCCTATTTAAATCAATATTCTTTTATACCCTCCACCTACAGAATGAGAGAACTTCGTCTTTGCCTGCTCAACAGGTCTGGATGTTCAGCATGTGTTCCACCTACGTCACAGTGCCTGGAACCAAAAAAGCATCTCCAAAAGTACCCTGAGCTCAGGCACAGAGCACACAGCTCGTCCTGGAGGCTCCCCACTGCAGCACTCTGCTGAAAAGATGGTTTACCAATGCACTGCCTCATTAAAATGCATTTTGGCTCAGCTGAAGCCTGAAAAAGGGAAGGTTTTCCTTCCAGACAATGGATGGGAAAATGATTTCAGGTTGGAGTGGGGCGGCTCGTGCTGTTTGTTCTGCTAAACAGCAATAATATTTAATGAGAGACTCTGCTCTGAACTGTAAATCCTTCAGAGTGTGAGGTGCTCAGCCTGTCAGAATAAATAGAGGAGGCTAAAAACACTTACTTTGAAAATGACTGTTCATTTTGGGAGGCATTGAGTGATCTCAGTGAAATATTACTGAGTCAGTGGAATTTTGGAGAGAGATCAACTTCCCAGCATGTATCCTGGCAGCAGCTCTTCCTCCATTCCTCAATATCTTTTATGTTCAAATAGCACAGGCAGCACTTCAGTCTTACATGTTGTCATCATTCAAATTTCAGATAACTTTCAGTGACTCCTTATAGATTGAATGAATAAATAAATTACTTTTAGCTGTGCTTATTTACAGTTTTTATGCCTCTGCTTTCTTCTATGTCTATTAATTGATATTATGGAAAGACAAATCCAGCAAAAAGGATGATTTAGCACTAGAAATTACTGAGAGTATATAGATTTTTTTTAAAATTTTTTTTCCCCTAAGCTAAATGTTGCAGTGCAGTTTGAAGTTTAATTGTCTTGACCACAGTAACTGCTCAGGGCTTGATGTATTTAACTCTTCATGCATTTAACTTTTCTTTTTCCATGGACACTCTTTGGGCTTCCTATGGCCCTGTTGCCTTTGCTTCCAGGACAGGAGATCCTTCCAGAAACTTGCAGAAGGAAAAATCTAGTAATTGTAAATAAAATGTAAAGGGCAGGATTAGGTTGAATTTATTTACATTGAATTTATTTACATGTGCATTTCCCAAAGGAGTAGTTTTGTTTTCTGATCGTCATGTCAGCTATGCACTGTTCCTTAAATACATATTTTCATTAAAAGGTAGTAACTAGAAATTCTGTTTCTATCTGTTCCTTCCACATTCTTTTTATAAAAATGATGGAACAAAAATTTTCTACATTTTTGGTCCTTTCTCTGCAGGTTAATAATGAGAATGTAGTGAAAGTTGGCCACAGGCAGGTGGTGAACATGATTCGACAGGGGGGCAATCACCTCGTGCTGAAGGTTGTCACAGTAACCAGGAATCTTGATCCAGATGACACAGCAAGGAAGAAAGGTACATTTTTCTCTCTTCCTAATGGACTCTTCTGCTCTTCCTTCACAGGAAACCAAGTATGGGCATGAAATTCCTGTTTTCTAAATTCTGATTTGTTAGACTTTGCTTCTCAAATTTGAAATGCCATGCTCTTGTTTAATTTGGAGTGATTTAATTCTGTTGGGTTAAAGGTTAACATGTGGCCAAAAGAGCAATATTCTCTCATCATGCTTGGTATTAATCTTTATGAGTTTTTCACATGTATATGTTTGAGGATCTTGTTGTAAAATGTCTTGCAGTAGTGAGAGAGGAAAAGCACTAAGAAGAGAAGACCTTTTATTAATTTCAAATGTCCTTGAAATAGGGGTAGTTTAACAGTGTTTCTCACACACCCATCCAAAAAAACCACCATGAAAACTTCACAAAAAAAAAAAAAAAAAAAAAAAAGAGGAAACAAAAAAGGAATTTACACTGTTTCCTTCACCTTAGATGCCCCAGGGTTTGGTTTCCCAGCTATGCTGGGAAGTCATTAGGCCCCCATAATTATCATTAAGCAGGAAAGATTGCTGCTGCTCCCTGGTGCTCCTTGCAGCTGCAGCACGTTGCTGAACATTCCTGTTCCTGCCACAGTGCCCTGAGCTCTCCCTCACACACACCTGGCTCTTCAGCACGGGGCAGGTGAGGGGCTGGCACTGCAGGATCCCTCCTGCTCCACCAAATTAAAACTTTCTGTCTCTGCTGGAAGTGCTTTTCACATCCACTGCTTGTTAAAAATAGTAATAATTAGAAAGCAAAAATGAGTGAGACCAGCTTGTGGGGTGGAGAGGAAAGGCTGTATTAAACTAAATCATGTCCCAGCATGGTCCTGCATTATATTTGGCTTGATGGAAATACTGTTCACACATTTTAAACCTTTTTACCTCTGCCTTTTGGTATGTATCATATTGACCTAAAATACAGTGACAGGATAAGAGGCAATGCTTTAAACTGAAAGGCAGCAGGTTTAGACTAAATATTAGTGGGAAATTCTTTGCTGTGAGGGTGCTGAGGCCCTGGCACAGGGTGCCCAGAGAAGCTGTGGCTGCTCCACTCCTGGAAGTGTCCAGGGCCAGGATGGATGGGACTTTGAGCAACCTGGGACAGTGTAAGGTGCCCCTGCCTGTGGCAGAGGGGTTGGAATGAGATTATCTTTTCTGACCACCAGAAATATTTGTTACCAGGATACTAAAGCACAGATGGTAGTTTCTGTGCTAGATTATTGCCTGGATACTTTAAGACCTTATATATTCTGAGGATCACCCATTTCCCTTAGAGTGACCTTAACAATTCAGATCCATTTGAATGTTCTTTCCTGTATTTCTCAGATTGAACAGTTTCTTCAAAGATTAAATTAATCTGCCAGAGATTGGCTGGTGCCCAGGAGGTTTTTATCCTTGCATGTTGCTCAGAGGGGCACCACTGCTGCGAGGTCCTTTCTCTAGGAAGCCCTTTTCCTGCTGGGAAACAGAAGTGCACAGTTATTTAGCTTTAAATGTTTCTATGTATCCTGTTACATAAAAGCTTGCGGATGTGTCAAGCAACCTACGCTAGAGCCAGAAACAGTGGAGAAATTCAGTCCATGAAAAGCATCTCAGGGCTTTTTCCTCCACATGTAGGTATTTATTCTCGCCTTATTTCATGGAGCTTATTCTTTTAAATGGCTGTGGAGCTGTGGCTGTGAGCACAGGGCTTCCAGAGGGTGTGTTTTGGCTGACACCTGTGTGTTTTTCTGTCCCATGCACAGCCCCACCACCTCCTAAGCGAGCTCCAACCACTGCACTGACCCTGCGCTCTAAGTCCATGACCTCAGAGCTTGAAGAGCTTGGTAAGAAAGTGTTTTTTGGCAAGCATGCTGGCTTGGTGGAGATGTAAATATCTATCTATATGTCTCTGTGTGAAACTGATGAAGGGAGCTGCACAGTGTGTACAGTGTCTAGAGCAGAGGAGGTTTTAAGAATGCTGCATCTTTGGAGAGTTCAAAATGTGCATGACTCGCATGAATGATTTTTGTGGAGACTTGTGCCTTTACTGCTGCGCAAGGGAATGTTGATACATTTTATGCATCATCAAAGTTTGGCACCTCTACCAAAAAAGAAAAAAAAAAAGAAAAGAAAAAAAGAAAATAATGCTGTATCATGTTTTGTTAGCTTTGCTTTCTAAATTTTCAGTTCATCTAATATTGTTTTATTTTAAATTTCTGTGGCCTCTCATTAGTGGATAAAGGTAAGCTGCCAGAAGCTGTTATTAAAAGCTGACAGTGTTAAAGCAGCTTCAACTTCAACTTGTTTCATTTGATCTGAAAAAGTGCATATTATGATATCACTTTGACTTCTGTGCATGATATAAACTTAATTCCTCTCACTACTGGTAATAAAAATTATTGAGCATTCAGTCTTTTATTTGCTAGTTTTGAGAAATGTGGTTGTAGATTCCTTTGCTTGATCATCCACATTCTAGATATGCATAATTCTTCAGGAATTTGTATTCATTTTCTAGAAATGAGGAAGGTAATTGTCCTTTTCTTCCTGGTTTTAATCTGTTAGGTCATTAAAAGGTAGAATTTCTGCAGCTAGACTAAGACATGGAAATATGAATAAATCATATCTAAAAAGAGAAAAGCCCAGTGCATATTTCTGTGTGGCTATAACAGTAAAACAGTGTGTTTAGCAAGTGAGAAATGGGTATGAAACCAAACCACATCCCTCACTGCAGAGTAATAACTGATAATAATCCACACAATAAAACCATTTTTCCATGTAATTCTACAATTAAATAGTTAATTTTATCATTTTGGGGTTTTCCTGACATGGACTCATCAGAAGGCCAACTGGAAGGAATCATAGCCTTGTGGCCCCTTTTTTCCCCCTGTAAGTCAGTGTTTTTTGGGGCAGATGGACCCCATCCATCTTTAGTGAGTCAAGTCACGTAACTCCAGTGGGAAGTCTCCCAGCAAAGTGGTGCTGAAGTAGGTAGTGTCTTCTCTATGGTCCAACAACCAAATGAAGACCAAAAAAAACCACCCCAGTCTGATTATTTAGCTCCAGCAAGTCTCAGAAAATTTGGGTTTTATGTACAAGGAAGTTTAGGAGCTTAACTCAAGGTATCATCAGCTTGTGAATGCTCCATCATTTTTCTTCCAGGATTAAAATGTAAAATATTATTTCTGGAGCACACTTTGTGGGTCTGGGTGTTTTTCATTTGCTTTTCTTTCATGGAGTGCTGAGAGCTTGTAAAACTTTGCTGGTTTATCACCCACCTTTCCCAAGGGGACAGCAATACTTAAGCACCATTTTTGACCCTTTGTTATCCTCTTCTGCCAATTGCTTTCAAGCTGAGGATATTCTTCTATTTCTCTGACTTTTCAATCCTCCACAGGAGATATTGATCTTAAAGCAGAAGCAGCACTTTCCTAGAGGAGAATAGCTTGTTAATAATAATATCCCCAGTGGAGACCATCCTATTTTAGCTTTCCCACACCCCTGCTCCAGCTGTGGCCCTTGCTCTGCTCTTTGTCCTCACCAAGTGGCAGAAACCACTACAACTCCTTTAACAAGCAGCCGAGGGACAAATTTCCATTTTTAAGCACTTTTCCCATTCATGCCTTTATCCAGATGGGGCAGACATTGCAGTGGCAGGAGTTTTCTGTTCTGAGAAATAGTCCTGTGTCATATTCCAGAGGTGTTTGTGCCCTGGGAAAGCTGTAGTGGTGGCAGAAATTTGCTTTCTTCCTAAAAACGTCTGTAAATGCCACTCCTGTGACACTCTGAACATTTGCCACCTTAGCAAACAAAGTGACTGCTGTTCCAAAGAACATCTGTGGTCTACCTGTTTTCATATTTGTCCTGGAAAGGGGCTATTATCAGAAGGGACAATAATTCTTACATTGCACAGCAACTGAACAAGCTTCCACAGGGAAAGTGTTCTCCTTATCATCAGTTAAAAGTTGTCTCCTAACATAAAACACAGCTTGTATGTGTGTATTTATCTATAATTTATATATCCCTCTATGTATTTGTGTATATATTGGACATCTGTGAGAGCTATGAGAACACCCACATTTTTATAGCCATTAAACTCTCTAATTAATGAGCATTCCTTTCATGCCATATATGTGCAAAGCAAATAGGAAGAACCTATAAATGAGCACTGTGGATGTTCTCATCAATACCTATGTGTAACCCTTTTTCCTCAGCTGGAGAAGCTCGTGGTCTCAATAATGTCTAGTGACAAAGAATCCCACGAGCTAATTATGTGCTGTGTACAGATGTATTTCCTTTTTATTGGTTTTGAATGTGATGCATTTAATTTTATTGAATGTCCCTTGTTACACAGTAGAAGAAAAATGTAAATAGAAAATCCCCATTTGTTTTCCCTTAGAATGCATAGTTTTGTAATATCTTCTAGCTAAGGTAAACATAATTTTTTTTTTTTTAATGATCCATCTTGCAGTCATTAGAGTCACTTTCTTTGCCTGGCTCTGAACCCTACTTACAGATTTATTGACATGTTTTGAGCTATTCTGTTCTTCACAATACAGAGCTGACCATCTGAGCTGTTCTCTTTGAAATTAATTAATCCAAAAGATGGCAGTGTGCTAATGATTCCTTTCCATTTCAATCTGCAAAGATTTGGGAATGCCTGATGTTGTCATAGTTTGACAGCCCTGATATCAATAAGTTGCCCCAATTACTGCTTTTAAAAAAGAACTTAGAAAAAAAAATTCTGCATGTATCCCTAATAACTGCAGGGGAGAAATTCCTCATAAACCCTGATAAACAGCTTGGCAAAAGCAGATTTTATCTACTGTGGTTTGAGAGATACCTGTTTAGCAGAGATGAGCAGGGAGAGACTGACATCTTAGAGGGAAGGATAATGTTTGCACTCAAAATGACAGACAAGGATTTAGCATATAAAAAATTACCTTCAGAATTGATTCACAGTTCCTTCCCTTTCTATTTCCAAGCTTCAGTACGGAAGAAGAAGGGTAAGGGGAAGCATTTTGTCTCTTGTTTAACCTGTTTCTCACCTTTCCATAGTGAAGGATAATAACAATGTAAATGTTGGCATATGGTCCAGTTTATTTTATGGTGTCAAATGTACATTAATTATTGTATATGTTTTTTTAGTTATTTAGTTAATAAATTGCAAACACACTTAAGAAACTCAAACAGAAGACCACATTCGAAAATATCCCCTGCATTTCTTCCTTTTGTCTCCTTTCCTTCACCTTGCCTTTTTTTTCCTTCTCTGTACCTGACTCTTCTCCAACCCCTTCCATCTCATCTCCTCACAGTTCCTGTGCTGAGTGGCAGCCACAGAGAATTAGTGGCCAGTGACCCCCCAGTGCAGCCCCACATTAGTGACCCGCTCGTGTCCCCAACGGCCACACGTTCTCCCACGCCCACACTGTGTCTGGCTCAGGAATCAGGGATCTTGCACACCACACCTGAGCTTCTCACCCTCAGAAATGCTGCTCTGTCTGGTAGAACATCTTCCACGCTGTCCTGTATGCATGGAGTGCCCTCCCTGGACTGATTCATGAGGCCACCTACCACCTTCTCCTTGAAATCTCTCCCAAAGACCCACCTTCCCTAGATCCCTACTGAGCAATCATCCCAGCACTGATGGCGAGGCAGGGGGGCAGGTAGAAATAGCAGTGCTATTTTAACAGTTTTCATGAATGTATTTTTGTGTACAGAGAGTTCGTTTGTGTTGAGCTGTACTTTTTCCATGCTCCTGTACGTCATTTTGCTTCCCTAGATTGTGAGCTCTCCCGAGCAGGGGCTGTTCATTTCCACCTTCTCATGGAGCCTGGCCCAAGGAAGAGTCTCCCACTTCCCTGAGCCCTTGGGTGGTAGCTGGTGAAAAACAGGCTGTGTCCTGCTCTTGGATGAGGTTCAGTGTCATGGAAAGGAAATCTAGGCTGTAGGCAGTGTCTTCTCTCAGCAGGGAAGCTTTTCCTTTTTGACATTTAATAGGATGGAATTGGGTTATTTTCCACTCTTTATTTTCCTGCTCTTTCCTGACCTCCTTTCAGGTGGTTAGCAGAGGTTCCAGCTAGGGATATTTGCCATTCTCTGTTCAGAGATTATGACAGAATAAACCACATTGCTACTGAAAAATATGTTTTGGCAGCATATAAAAAAAAATCTTTGTGTTACTGTGTAGAGTCTTCTGTCAACCACAAATTCAGTTTTCTGGGTCAGAGATGAGGGAGGCATTAAGATAACAATAATGGCTTCTGTGGTTCTTGTCTGACTGGTCTTGTTGATTATCTCTGGAGATGAGTTCTGGTTCATTGGGAAAGCAGGGGAAAGGCAGGGCAGGACAGGACATAGGCTGTATTTTTTGATACTCAGGATAGAAGATAGGGTATTTGGGTGTAAAAATGTGATAAAATCCTTAGGTTTGGATCAGCATGGCATAGGCAGTTCTGTCATTTTACTGCAGTTACATAGCATGAATTTAACTAAAATTTAACTTCATCTGTGCCACTGAATTTCTGCTTGCAGTAGTTGCCTGACTCAGAGGTAGCTTCCCACCTTGAAATGTGTGTGTGGAAGGGTTGTGTTTCCAAATTACTTTCTGGATTTTGTGGGATACCTGGGATGGGGGAGAGGTGTTCTTCTTTCCTGTGCCTTGTAGTTTTCCAAGAACCATTGTATGAGTAAGCTATGGCAATGTGTAAACCAAGAGTTGTAGCAGCAACTTGTTGGAGGCAGCACTTAAAATGTG
Organism: Zonotrichia albicollis; assembly: GCF_047830755.1. NCBI lineage: Eukaryota > Metazoa > Chordata > Aves > Passeriformes > Passerellidae > Zonotrichia > Zonotrichia albicollis. Next base: position 49,761,238 of record NC_133824.1, read on the forward strand.
ATTCCATTAATACTGAACAGTAACCAGGATATTCCTGCAGCAAATTGAAATGAAGGTTTGAAAACACTCTGAAAATGAAAGATTAAGGGAAAAATTTGAGGTCATAATTTTCATCATTGACAGGAAAATAGGTGTCATTAGAGCTTCAAAATTAGTATTTTATAACTTTAACTCTGTTCATAATAAGTTTATGCAGCTGGTGGAGAGCTTGGTTTTAAATGGCTTTTCCTTCAGTTTTTGCTTTGACTTATTCATAACTCCTTGTGGAGGGAGAATTTGAAAATTATATGATCCTTAAGGAACACATCCATAAGCTAAGATCTGTAAATGTCTAGATACATGATTTAAAAGTTTCCTGCTCCTCAGCTTTCTTTGCTGCCAGGAAATGGATTTGATTTAGTGAGTAATTTGGGATTTTCAGTGAAAGCTGAAGTGGACAGTGTTGAATTTTAAACTACCTAATATAAAACCCTCTAAGAGAAAGGACAAAGTGAAGAACAGAGCAGGTTAAATTTCCACAGTGAAATGGAAATGACAAATAATTCTTCTGCATTAGTAAATAATCTGCTGGCAGTGTCACATGGGTGTCAGTTGTGAGCTGGGGTGGTGCTGTTTGTTCCTAGATTTGATATGGTAATCAATATAAAATATTGATACATACCATATACTGATAAAGTATGTGTGTTGGTCCTGGTCTTTGGGCTTTGGTGTGGGCTGCAGTGCCAACTACAAATAAAGGATTTTCTCCTTTGAAGGGTTTAGATTCTATCACCACCTCACAGATACACAATAACTGTGGTATCATCAACACAGAATATTGTTACCTGGCATCAAGTCTGACCGGCATTTGAATAGAAAAATATCAGTTGATGGCATTCAAAAGAAATATTATTAGCTCGGTCTGCAATAAGCATTCCCACTTCATCCCATTCCTGTTGTCCATTGTTTCAAAGGTGGCACCTTCCAATGGCATCTGAAACAATGAAATTGCAGAGCAAATACATATAAATGAATGCCAAGCAGTGGATTAGCTCACAGTGTTCTGTTCTGTTTGAAGAGACCACTCCCAAAGCCGTCTGGGTTCAAAACTCACTCTCTTTATTTCACTGTGGTGGAGTTGATGATGGAGATTTGTCTGCAGGGAACAATGGGAATACCACCAAAGCAACTTTTACAGCACTCACCACGGCAGCTCCTGAGGTAGCTCCCAGCACCTGCAGCACTTCTCTGTAGGAAGAAGGTTTCCAGATCTCCGCCAGACACTGTTTCAGAAGATGAGAGCAAAAGGCATGAGGCTTCATGAAGAATTCTTGAAGGTTATCCCTTGTAAGTAATTGATTCACATTACATATTTGAAATTCTAATGAAGTGGCAGTGTAGTAATGAGGAAGAGGTTGTCATCGGGTTGTCATTTATCTCAAGCAGAAAGCAGTGACTCTGGGTGGAATTTGTCAAGTCTGTGTGAAGAAATGCCAGCCCCATTTGTGGCTGGTGCAGCAGAGCTGCAGATTTTTTGGCTTGTAGTGTGACTTGGGGAGTCCACAGCAGTGTAAGTGTAGGATTAGGACCATGGCTATAATAGAAGTACTTGTAAAACACTTTGTGAGAGCAAAGCATTGAAAATTGGCATGTTTCAAAAAGGGAACAATGCTAAACCTGTGTTTTCCACAAAAAATAACTTGGCAACGTGCTGATTAGCAATTTGTGCCACAGAATCCAAACTTAACAGGTAACTCCTGGTACTGAAGAGTTCTTCAGACCAGGATTTACCTTTCATGAGATGCTTTAACATTTTGGAAACACTGGGAAACCTGAGTAGAGACTGCTTGAGTCTGTATGGGTATTCCCATCTACACCATTATTATTTTGAATTTATAAGCTTATTCTTGAGGATGTAGTGCCCTGTCATGATACTTGTTTTTCTTACTACAGGACTGTAATTGAAAAGGTTTTCAAAACCTTTCTGCATCAGCCAAACAACACAATGGTACAAAAGAAGTTGGAAAAGGAATTGTAAGTGTTACAGAAAATGTGGGGTTTGTGGCATTTGCAAAGAGACACATTAAATACGTTGGTTTATGTGAGTGTGACTATGCTCAGATATTATCAATTTAATATCTAAGCACGTATTCAAAATCATGAGGGCTTGAGGAACAGTTAAAATTGCATGTGTTTCCCAATATGGCAGTTAGGGCAGTGGAAAACTCTTTCAGCACTTTTAATGTGTTCTCTCTCTTTTTCAGGAGCCAGGGAGATGAAGGACTTATCTCCCTCATCTCAAAACTCCCTTTGCTGCTATTATTTTTCTTTTTCCTTCAAATGTTCACATACCCATGTTGATTAATTTCGATCTAATTAAAAATAAATTGTTTTAGATAATTCCTCATAGTTTGTTTGGTTTTTCCCCTCGGTGTGGAAGCGTGAGAGTAAAGTGTAAGAGCAGAGAATGCTGTAAGTGTCTTAGATCCTCCACTTTCTTTTTGGTTTCTTTGATTTGGTTGCCTTTCTTTTGTGACTAGGCCAAATTTTCAAATGCTGTCTCTTAAACAGAACATCAAGTTGCCATTTAAATTCCACCTGGCTTGCAGGGTAGGAGTGGGTATTGACTATATTCTCTGCTTTGTTTTTGTTCTTGAACAGAAACCACTGTTAGACAATGACCATTCCTCTTTCAAGGTAGGCTGAATTGCAAGGCTTCAGCATTGCAGGTGTATTTTAAATGCCTGTATCATTATTTCCTTAATGATGAACATGCTGTTAAAGAGCTGGTACTTGAAAATTATATCTCTAGAAAGAATTTGAACATATCCGTTTTCTGCCTTCCTTAAAAATTACTTTTGATGGTGTGGTTATAATGTGTAAATGTGACTTGTGTAATAATGTGAAGCTATTTTCAGCCCTAGAAACACAAATAAGGCTTTCCTTCAAGAAAGTTTTGAGAGCTCTTCATTGTGAATACCTACAGAGCATTTTCATAAATCATGTAATGGTATTTATAGATACTCAATTTTAAATGATTAATTTTAGTAACTAAATTTTTTATGTTTTGTTGATTTATTTTATATATTTTATTATTTTATTTAATTTTAGAGTACTTTGTAGAATTTACAGTATCCCAGAGAACAGACAATTATTTTTAGTTCATTTTCATAGAAGGAAAGTGTTTCAAGTGCCTTTTGTGTTTGACTCTATTGCAAAGCGCTTTTAATATTTCCTCATTGTACTGACTGCTAAAATAATATTCTCTGCCTGGTTGTTTGCAGTATGGTTAAATGTGTGCTTTGGGCATTGTGATTCAAGCACAATCCTGCAAATTGTTAATTTGGGGTGGAGCTGGAAAAAGGTAATTCCAGATTAAAATATAGTGGTGGCAGATTGATGAGGATTAGCCTAATTGTCCACATGAAAACTCAGGTCATTCCATTTCTGTATATTTTTAACTATATATTTACAGGAAATAGCTGTAGGCTTTACTTGTTGTTTCTTTCCTCTAATTTTGATCATAAACAACTAATTTGGATTTCCAACTTTACCTTTAATGTTCTTGCTCTGAATCCATGCTTCAGTTAAGGCTAGTCTTTAAATGCTCAGTGATGTGTTGAAGGCCTTGTTATACTTTACCTACTTTTGGTCTTTGATGAATTTTTACACATCTGATCCTGTTTGAAGAGCTGGAAAGAAAGCCATTTGTTCTCAGCAGGCACAGATCCATTTTTAACCATTTTAACCAAACATGAGTCACCTGTTTTTCCCCCAGGGACGCTGTCAGGTGAAATTGCTTCTGTGCCAAGCAACTTTATCAATGAACTCCTGTGCTCTGACCAAGCTCTCTTTTGAAGTCAGTGGGTTCTCACCTGCCCATTAGCATTGGGAAGGTGGTCCAGAATTTTTGTCCATCTGCTTCTCTGAAAGCCTTGCCCAGATCCCCAGACCCAGTCTTTGCCCAAATTGTCATTTAGTAGCTCTCCCACCCACAGACATTCCCCCTGAAGTTTTTATCCAGTTACTTCCCAGCTATTCTTTTACAAATTAAGCAGGGCAAGGCCTTTGGCATATATATAGGAAGTGCCAAAAACCTAAAAGGAATGCAGTGCAAATAATTGCTCCTACTTGATTTGGATGCTGGGGTTTTTTTTCCACCCAGACATGGAAACTTAATTATATACATAATCACTCCTGGTCTTCATGCTAAAAACAAACTACTTGTAGTTAAAAATAAAATAAATTGGGATAAAAAAAATTAATCCAAAAGATGAAAGCAACACCACAGCCATATTTAAAAGGCATTTCAAATGGGCACATGTGAAGACCACCCCTTTAGTTTTGGTGCAGCTCCTGTAACCCGTCTTTGCAGATTATTGACAAGGAAGCAAATTTTATTGGCCAACAAAGGAAATTAAGCTAAATCTGCACACTCGTATTTAGGGGAGGCGATGGAACAAAACCCTTGCATGTGCAGTGCCTGACACTCAGGGCTGCGTGCCCAAACCTGTTGCCACCAAGGAAGAATGAATGTCCTGTGTTCCCATCACTTTTCCAAAGGAAAAATGCATGTGCCCAGTATTTGCCTGCAGATGCTGGACCAGGTGGGTGATCTACAGCACTGAGGTGCCATTGGCATTGTCTGAAGTGTTGCATAATGCGCCTGGTACAGTTTCTGTCTGTATCTATCTTAGGTATTTACAAGGCACCTATCACCTTGGTACCTAAGCAGTTTGAGAAATGCACCCACCCCAGGAGGGATGCTGAGATACAGACAGAGGCCCAGGCCCAGAGCAGCAGAGGCAGGGCCCGGGAGGCTCCCCCGCTGTGTTCCCGCTGTTGTTGGGCTCCTGGCCCTCTTGTTGTGGCCAAGGGACATCTCCAGCCACCTGTCTGTCAGCAGGAAGAGACGGTGCCTGCCCCAGCCCTCCCGTGCAGCTCCGCTGGTGGGCAGGCTGAAAAGGAAAGATAATGGAAAGAAAAGGCAACGACTCGGTAGCAGAGGTGAAACAGGAATGGTGGGATTTCAAAAGGAGGGCTTCTTAAAGAGAGCAGCACATCTCAGGGGAGGGATCAGCTGCCAGTCCAAGTGGCAGGTAAGGCACAACACAGGCATAAATCTCAAATGTTCTTCAGTGACCAAAAGTTTAAGAAATACTTCTGATGTCTCTAAAGTTTGTGTATATCCAAAGCCCTGCTCTGTTCTTGGCCTCTGTCTCAGTCCTCTACCCCTGCAGCTGAATCAACCACTCAGTAATTCTCTGTGTATCTCAACCCAGTAATTGCTACAATCCTAAAAATGCCTAATGACCAACACAAAGGACTCTCAGTGGTGATGAACGTTGTTGTGCAAGGAATAGCATGGAATAGCAGTGCTCCAAAATAATGGACATATTCATGTACCTAAAGGCTGGAATAAACTTGGCTTTGATCAGCATGCTCAGGGCAGGATGGGGCAAACCACAGCTCTCCCCTGCAGGCACACCTAGAGCAGCTCTCCTGTGGCCTCCAGGAGCACCTGCTGATCCACCACGTCAGACCAGGCTCTGTGTCAGCCCAGGAGAATCACCTGGCTAGGCAGCAGGAACAGAGAATCTGTCTGGCAGATTCTGCTCCTCTGCAGAAACAGAGAACCTGTCCAACAGGGGAGAAAGGGAGATAGCCAGGACTTTGGTGGAGGCTCACCAGTTCCTATTGCATGGACCCCCTCAATAGCAGATATCTTTTTTTTTTCCTTAAACACAGCAGAGTCACTGAGGTAAAACAAAAAACAGCCTTCAGAAACCTGTGAATCCCAGGAGGCTTTTGTAAATAGCTGCACAGTACCCACAGTGATCAAACACTAAAGCTGAAGTGCAGTGGGTCACTGGCTTCCAGATGTTTCTGCTCCCTTTAGCACATTTGCATGCTCCTCCCTGAGTCCCTTCCTCAGCCATTTAAGGATGGAGACGGAAGTGCTGCCCCAGCAGAGCAAGGGACATGAGGTTAGGAACATGAACCTTGGAGGCTGCAGGTCTGATGGCTGCTATCACTTGTTATAAAGATACCTGGAAAAGACAGAAGTGACCTATTTTGCCTGTAAGTCATATCTATCACTGTGAGCAAAATGCTGCATGTAGGAATGGTGTGTCAGGTGGAAATTGCTAGAAAGATCAGGGAATCTGACCTCTTCCCTTTGATTCACACCCAAGGAAGCCAGCTGTGCTTCTTTGTACCCACTCTATTTAAAGCTTGAAAAGAAAGAGACTTCTTCTTTTTAAAGCAAATTAACAAGGTGAGGTCAGCCATGTTGGTGCATGCTTTGATCCATGGACAATTTTGACTTCACATTGTAGTGGCCTCTCTCTTTCTCTTTTTTTGGAAGTGGCCCCTTTTCTAAGGAGTTAAAGGCAGTTAGTTGAGGTCACCCTGACAGCTGTTCAAACATAAGGATGATTTCTTGCTGAAGCCAGCTTTGCAGTGCCCCTCCTGTGCCTGGCACACCTCTCCCACAGCCCCAGCCTAGGCACTGGTGTAACCAACCTGACCAGAAGAATTAAGGGTGACTTTTGGCCACCAAGGAATGGGTTTCTTGGGCAGAGACTCACATGTTTATCTAGGTGGTGTCAGCCAGTGGCCTCCAAGCAATTTTCCCATGATTGCTCCTTAGTGAAGGAAAGTTTGTGGAGGGCCGTGCCTGTAACACACCCTCGGTTCCCCATGCCCATGGCAATGCTTCCCAAAGCTTCCAGAAACCAGAGTTGCTGAGAGATGCTGAACTCCTTGTTACAAATAATAACATTGATGGTTGTTCCTCCTTCTCATTGCCAGCCAAGTTTACCAACCTAACCTAAAGCCTGTGCATGTATTCATTATTCAGAAGTATTCGCCAAGAGTTTCCACAATTAACCTTCTGCCTAGGGGTTTTCACAGACTCTTTGCTTTTTTGTCATTTGTGTCATTGGTCACCGATTGCCAGATGCTGTTCTTTCAGCTCTGAAAGGCTAAAAGACTGATTGGGAGAATGGCAAGTGGTAACATTTGATAGGACAGAAGGAATTTTGCAAAAATTTATTACTGTGATTTTTCAGAGAAATTTTTCTCTGGCAATTTGCCTCTGGCAAATATGTAGACATGCACAAATAACAAAGGTATTCTGGTCCCTCTGAGTCTGAAGAAATTAGACAGTGATACCATTTACAGAAGTATTCATTAATCAATGTGGAGTTTGGAGGTTTTTGATTTCATTTTGCTTCTGTTTTTGACTTCCAGTATAGTTTGTTTCTACTACTTACCAGTTGTCAGTTGTTAGATGGGCTCTGTTTAGAACACTTGCCAGCTAAATGGGGTTTTTAAATATGGAGAATTTTCTGTTGACATGTCAAAAGAAATGCCAAGACATTCAGTATGACCAGTGGCTCTACCAGAATGAGTATTTATGATCCCTTACCTCACTCCGATTCCATAGACTTTAATTGAAGTGTGTGTTTGCTTTGTGTGGTAAAATTAGGTCCCCTGTTTTTTTGTTCTTTCTTTTTTTTTTTTCATGTGTACTCAAATAGGAAAATGCTGAGAAATCATTTCATGGTCCTACACTGTAGTTGTTAAGACAGCTTTGCTAATGAAAGAATGCAGCTATGGCTGTATTAGACAAAGCAGGAGAAGAATTTCCAAGAAAGAACCAGTTCTTAGTTAGGGTGATATATAGTCCCTTTCAAACCTCCATGGAGTGGAAGAGCCAATGATTGCATGATAGTTTGTCCCTAGAATTCATTTCCATAAGGAGCTCATGCCTTTTACAAATACAATTTCATCTTCACTTTCCATAAAACATGCAACTGGACAGTCCAGCCAGACGCAGAGAGAATATGAATACTTTGAATGTGAATACTTTGAAGTAGTGAATATGCTAAATACACGAATAATATCCATTATTTTAGCACTTAAAAGTCATGATTCAATGAAGTCACACAGAATCTCTTTTAGAGCACCATAATATTGCAGGCACACAGGTGTAGAAATAATGAGTACCACACTGTGGTAGACAGGGATTGAGATATAGGAGGAGGGATCCTTGGGTCTGTCAGAAAAAGCTTTTCATTTCATTATATTTCACATAAAATAATAATAAAAAAAATTCAAACAAAACCCTGCCCTGATTCATAAACAGAACCAAAAGTGTGGTTTAACATGACATCAGCAAGACCTTGCAGATATAAGCTTACAGCTTCCACTGAGGTCTGCAGAGCAGTATTTCATAAAGCAGAAATTAATCCTTATTAAAAAAAAACCAAAAAGCTTTTTTCAAGGCTGGGATGCCAGAGAGTAGGCATAGCACTGATCTGGCACTCAGGCCACTGTGGTATGACCAGCAGCAGCCTGGCTGGGTCACAACCCTACTGAGAGCAGTGCTTCTCTCAGCTGTCCCTTGCCTGAGCGTGGGGAATGCAGGGCTTTGGCCTTTGGGCTGCCTCCTTCAGCCACACTGCCCCAGGGTGATTTCTCATGACCAAATTGGCTCCCCTCAAAAAAAAATTAAAAAAAAAAAAGTGGACTCATTTTTTTATCTGAAGTAACAGAAAGTGTACAGAGTCCTGGCCAGAGCCTCACATAATGCAGAGAGGTGCAGGACAGAGCTGGGCAGATCACACTCTGTTGTGAGCTGGTGATTCCTGTGGGTGCAAAAGCCTGAGCCTTTCCTGCTCTTTGGGAGGGCATTTTTCTCTAGAGTTGGCGTGGGGAAGCACTTGCACCCAGATTTCCACCACGCACCCTCAGGCAAGGGAAGAGGTAGCCAGGGGAGGGCAAAACTCAGTTCATTTGCAGGAGACAAAGAGATCCCAGCGAGCAATGCCCTCAGATAGCATTTCCTACTGTTTGGAGAAGAGAGCAAGGAGAATCTGGCAAATGTTGGGGAGGGCATTGCTCATGGGATAACCCCATGGAAGGCCACCGTCGCGCTGCAGCAGTTATTTGGGAGAGATTTTGGGTGGGGTGACGTGAGACGTCGGACAAAAGTGAAGATAGCCAGCAGTGCTTCAGAGCAACAAAGGGCTGCCCTCAGCCAGTGGTGGAGCACATCTGGCACCCCAGGAAGCTCAATTGGACCCTTGGCCCTGAGCTCGTCCCAGGGATTTCTGACTGACACCACTGCAGTGCATAGGTGAGCTTCTCACTAGGTTCACTGACATTTCCTGTCACAGTCACGCTGAGGGGAATTTGGTAGCTCCTGCCTTGGGATGCAGCAGGGCTGTGTGTGTTCTGGGTACAGGACAGTGTGCACTGAGACCAAAAGTGCTTAATGACGCCAATTGCCACGTGCCCAATGCAGTCACTAAACTTTAGTCCGCCCTTCTGTTTGCCCAAACACATACACTCTGGCTTCCCAACTGGCTTATTTCTATGTGTTGTCCAATGCATGTAGATACCTCCATCTGCCTGGCCTCAGATACAGTGGTTGTTGCTCCTCTATTTGATTGCCAGATGTCACTGGGGAGCAAGATGGGGAGGTTCCTGGATCCTCGGGGCAAGCCAGCCATCACCGAGGGAGCTCGCTGTCCACACCGGCCGAAGAACAGGAATCCTCGGTGCCTGCCTCTGACGAAGACTCGCCAGCCAGGACCACAGAGAGCTGGCAGTGGCCGCTGTCCTCGTCTGAAACGCACAGCAACGTTGGGGAGGATTTTGAGGGATTTCAAACGCCGGCGCGGACTCCAGAGTGCACCATGGACATACAGTCTCCCGGGGATCAGTCACTCAGTAGGACTCCTCAGTTTGAAAGTGACTCTCCTGAGGAGGAGGGAAATGAGATGAATGAAGAGCGCTGCGGTGTTGAGCCTGTCCCTAGGGATCGGGGTTGGAGAGGGCAGCCCCAGCTAACAGAGGGAGAGAAGCTGTTGATGGAAACCAACAGTAGGATTGTGCAGCTGCTGGAAAATATCAAGAGGGAGCATGCACAGTCCATGGGTCTCATGTCCCAGTCCATGGGCCGTATGGAGCTGCAGCTGGGCATTGTGGCTACCTCCACAAGAGCCATTCATAACTACCTGTCAGAGATTTTAGCTTTCCTCAAGCAGCCGAGGACGCAGGTCCTCGAAACGCGCATCTCCCAAAGAGCCACCCCCCATGTCGAGTTGACGTGTGCCTCGACATGGACTGGTGAGGACGCAGTGGCATCCTCCACTGTGTGCTTACCAGGGGCCGAAGGGACGAGCGACTCTCGCGACCCGCCGCAGGCCACCCTGCCTTGTCGCAGTGGCCGGCTGCAGAGAGCCATAACCGAGAGGGCCTCGCTGCCCATGCCTCCACGCCAGGCAAAAGGGGGAGGGAAGAAAAAATAACCACTCCATAGGATTTTTAGAGGTTTTTTTTAATGTGCCTGTCCTTTTAATTCTTAGCCATAAGGCCATCGGTGGCAGAGTTCAACCATTTCCTACATTGGCTAACATTGTATTCTGGCTGACTAGATTAGTCTAACATTTTGTAGTTTATATTTGCACTGTTAACGATGTGTGCTGCTGGTATTTGAAGAACATTTGCCTCTGTTCTTTCACTTTAACTTCATACAAGCATTTTTTTACTCTGTGCCAGGCATTCATTGCTTTTCTTACAAATACAAGTCATTTCTTGAGGCAGCTGTTTTTTGAGTTTTCTTTCTCCATTATCCCACCCCCTCTGAGCAAGCACGCGGGACTTGGTGGTAAGTATAGAGGTCTTGGCAATACTCGCCTCCCAAACTGTGTTCGATCAGTCTTTGCCTGGTGTTTCTGGCATGCCAGCCTGAGGTGTTGGGGTATAGCCTGTACTGGATCATGACCATTCTTATCCTCTGTGGGTCTCACCAGCTCACTTCCTAAGACCCTCGGTGGAGCTAATCCACGTGTCTTGGCTATGTCGTACAATAAGTAATGTTGCCAGGATCATACCTCATATTTCTCTTTTTGGGGGCTGTGTAGTGATGTGCCACCAGATCTATCTGGGCACCTGACTCTCGTTTTCAAAGTTCATTTGATGATGGATCTGGTGGCTTGATGGGCAGCATTATACTTTTTCCTCTGAGAGAGTCTGGGTATTCGGAACAGGAGTCACTAAGCAATGTGTTCCATGGGGATAAGAGCCATCTCCTGCAACAAATCTATTAGGAGGAGACTGTCCCCTGTAATTATCACAGATAATAATTATTAAAGAAAAATAAAAAAAAAAAAGAAAAAAGCAACTTGCCTAGCAGCCAGAGCTCTTGAGAATGTAAAAGTCATGACATGCTGTTGGGTACTGTGCTACTCTGTCTGTGATTAAGAGCTTTTCATCAGAGACGAGACCTGCATCTTGATAAAACACAACTACTTTCTGTGCCTTTAGGCCATCCAATTTCCTGAGGGCTGGCACCCTGAGCAGGGCATGGGTCCCATTGGTAACCCAACAGGGCAGATGGAAATGCACTTTGGCAATAAATTACTTTATATCTGTTGGTGCTGCCTCTCTCGGGGGAATTTAATATAGTGGCACTCAAATTGCTATATGCATGCAGAGGCATCAGACTGGCTTTTACATGTGGTATCCCTGACAGTTCTCTGGAAGGATGCTGCTCTCAGGAGGCCCTGGAGCAGTGGGGACAGGTTCTCACAGGTGTAGCATGGCTCCTGTGTTTGACTCTCAACACGCCGTTGCAACTTCTCAGGAAGGTGCAGAGCAGTTTCTATGGAAAATGCCAGGGAATAATCGTAGGCTTAAAAATCCTCTTCTGTGACTACAACCGAGCCATGCTCTTTGGCCGGTGAGACATAGACTCTTCTTCCCTGTCTTCCAGTGAGGCAGAGGTTATTCAGGGCAAAGCAGATCAGAGTTTGTTACTCTACCAGCCAGCCACAAACTTCTCCTGTAAAAGTGTGTGTGCGTGTGTGCTTGTGGCTGTACTCTGCTTAACAACTGGTTCAAGGAGGAAATGCAGCTTGCATGGCCAACCTCCAGTGCAGGCTTTTCCCACATTCCTTCCTTTTGACCTTCATCCAGCTGCATTCCTTTAAAAAATCCCATTGGAGGCAGGCTTCTTTGGGCCACACTGTCTACACACCTCACAGCAGGTGCCAATTTTTGCATCAGTTTTGTGACTTTCTTCTCTCTCTTTTGTCAGGGTTATTTGTAAAGTTATCCTCAGAGAATTTCCAACATGAGCTTGTGAGCATCCCCTCTTGTTGGTATGAGAAATGCATGCTGTAGAGTATTTGAGCTCACAAGGAGACTGGGAGGAGAGCTAATTAGTGAGCCTGACAAATTATTCCAGTAGGGAGTATATTTGGAATGTGTGGTTCGGATGCAGGAGGGGTTTGTTCTCTGGTGCTGTTGAGGCGCAGGCGAGTGGAGGTTTGGCCCACCACGTCTTCTTTCTCGGGGGTGAGTCTGAGTGAGGCTAGCTGTGGTTCAGCCAGTCCATTTCCTCGGCCTGAAGAGCACGTTTGGTAGGGCAGTGAGGATGTTTTTGTTTCATGTCGTGCTTTCACTCCAGCAGGATTGGGCAGTTGTGGCCAGGCGTTCAGATTTTGACATTTCCCACAGGACCCGCCATGTAGCTGCCGCCATTTAGGATCAGTCTCCACGTGCTGGCTGCTTCTGTGGCCTCACATTTTTTGTTGTAGTAGCTCCAACATTACAAGTTCCACTCTACCTTTGCTTTCTGTTCCAAAGGCAGTAGAGCAAGAGAAAGCTGTGCACTGCTGGCGTTGGAAGTGCCACACGAGGAAGCCCTAAAGGGTTCCTTGCAAAGCAGCTCAAGCTTTAACCCACCCTCCTCTCCCATTTATGGATGCTTTGGCTAAATGTGGCAAATGGGAGCAGCCATAGGGTGAGAAGGACTGAAAACCTCTCTACATACAAGAAACCTGCAATAAACTCACAAAAAAACCAGGGTTTTTTTTTCCTCATGGTTTTAAGAATGGGTACCAACTGATATTTTGGTCAGATCCAAAATTAGAATCTGACTTCTAGGATTGTCTAGCAAAATCAGTGCAGTTGGAGGGTATATATGTTTCATCTCCAACAAAAATTTTCATGCTTTTCCAAGTGTCTGTCATGGCCTCATCACTTTTTCCCTGTAGCTTTTTGTTGTCTGAATGGGTATCTGGCTACGTGTGTCTGTTCAAAATAAAGGGGATCACTTCTTACGTGGTGTATTTCTATTTCTCATGTGCAGATTTTGAGTGCTTCAGTTTCCAAGGCTTCCTTCTTTCTGTATCCCAAAGATTAGTTGTTTGGCTTCTGGGATGAGAACAAGGGTGGGAGAGCCTTAAGAGGAAATCTCTGCCCAGTTGAAGCTCTTGGTGATAGATCCCCTTATGAAAAGCCTTATGAAATGTGACACAAACTTGGTTTTTTATTTCTGATACATGTGACAATTTTAAGAATTTTTTTCCTTTTCTCCTTCCACTGGATGATTTAAACCCCACAAAAAAAAAAAAAAAAAAAAAAAAAAAAAAAAAAAAAGGCAGACCAATGAAAAGACCTGAATGCTAACTTCAGCTGCAAAGAAACAGCAACACTACTCTTGTGAGACAGTTCTCAGCAGTGTTCAGCCTACTGGTGCTGCTCAGCCTTTCCTTTCCTGCCTGCTCCCTGACCCATTGTGACACTGAAATACCCACTTCTAGGACAACCTTCTTCCTAACCCGAAGGCTAAAAGTTCTTCCCTCTCTTCTTCTCCTGTTTAAAATATCATCCTTGCATCAGCCAGATCTACTGTTTAGAGGGATCAAAAGCTCTTTTCCTCCTGCCTTATTCCCATCCATATCAATATCCAGGGTTCTGAGTGCGCTGCTCTCCAGTGAGAGGTAAAATTTAAATCCCTAAATACAATACTTGGGGTAGTAACATCAGCTCTAGGTCACCAAAACCCTGGGTGACCCTTTTTCAAGTCTGCAGTATCCTAATGAAGTAACTATCCTTGTTTGACAAATAATCAATTAACTGGGAGATGGAGCTAATTGCTGAAAAGTAGCATTGCTCTGACTCGTGTTGTGGAAGCCTAGGAGCCTGGCTCAGGTGTTCCACTCACAGACATGCCACAGGCTATGAAACTAATCCTAGTTTGGTGAAACTTCAAAGGAAAAGACACTAAATTAACATGATGCAGGCAAGCAAATGCAGTGGAAGGTAGCAAGGAAAGGTATTGGTGTGATTCCAGTTTGGATTCTAGTAGATATTCCAGACTCAAGCTCTCCTGGTGACTTGGGCTAGTGATTTAATTTCTTTGTGCCTTGGTTTCATAGCAGTAGAAGGGGCAAACAAAGGAATTGTCAGGAAATAATTAGTGGATTATACTGTACTTCAAGGTCTTCCATGTGAGGGAGTAGCATTTTGTATTTAATGCTGATGAACCTTGTTTGTGACCAAAGTTGGAGACGGGGCTAACACCAGCACTCAGCTTTGGAATATCCTGATTAAACTTATCCCTGTATTTTACCATCACATCATGCAGTAGATCAGAGTCCCAAATCCAAATGTTGAAGTTCTCATTCAGATTTGGACTTTGCCTATTTTTGGTCTGCTTCTGACCATGACTAAATGCATTCCCAAACTGTCCAGTTATTAAAAGAAATTTTTAAAAAACCAAAGCAACAGAAATGCATATAAAAGTTTAATTTAAACAAAGGATTCAGTTAGCAGTGCTAGCCTACAAGTCCAAGAGTGTGAACAAATCAGGATGTTATTATTTAAGGAGCATAGGCATGAAAGAGCACTTCTGGAGTACTTGTTATTGTCCAAAATATCACTGAAAATTCTGATGACTAAGTACAGTCTGCTTATCTCTATTTGAAACAGTGCTCTACGGATTCACTATTTCTAAAGGTCTTCTTTCCATTTCTATATAGATATTCTCCCTTCACATTTTGAAGGTTTGAAGAAGAGGATTGTTTTTCGAGTCACACTAAGTAAACATTAAATGCATGCAGGCTTAAAACTAAAGCATGCATGTTATGTAGCAGCAATAAAAAGTGCTCGGCTTGCACGACTTATGATGCTCAAGCGTTGCCTTGTTAAAATGCCAAAAAAACTTTTTCTTTGCATTTTTTTGAAAAGTAAATCTCTTCCTTTGACCTTGCAATACTTAACTTTTCCAGTTCTTTGAACAAGTGATATTTATTTTACTGAATGCTTTTATATTACAGATAAGGTGGATGAAATAGTGCCAGTTTCCAAGCCATCAAGAATTGCAGACAATGCAACTGTGGACTCCAGAGTGGCAACTATAAAACAGCGGCCTTCTAGTAGATGTTTTCCTTCAGATATGAATGTGAGTGGGAGCCACGAAGCACTGCTTTATTCCTACTTATGTATCTAATTCCTTGATTAATTAATGCCCAATGCTTTGTAAGGGAATAACTGACATTAATACTATAGCACATACTAAAAATTAAATGCCAGAACTCTGAAATTGCATCATTCAAGTGCAGAATTTAATCTCACAAAACTTTACAGGTAAAAAAAAAATAAAATATGGTTTTGTTGCATTTTGGACATACTTTTCCATAACGCACCTTAAGCTGTTGCCTTGTAAATAATATCAACACACTTCATTTACAGCTGCTGTCCTTTCATGAGTGTCTAAACAACGCCCAGCCTTCCCTTTCTCTCCACCTCCTCCCCAGAAATAACCCCAGATTAATTCTTTTCCATAAGAATTCTCAGTGAAAGTGGTAATGGGTGAGGCATTATTCCTACATGAGAGAGAGTTTCATGCTTTAATGCTGTTGGGGTTTCTGTTTGCTCTTTTGTAGTCCATGTATGAGAGACAGGGTATTGCTGTGATGACACCCACTGTCCCAGGGAGCCCTCAAGGTCCTTTTCTGGGTATACCTCGGGGTACAATGAGAAGACAAAAATCTATAGGTAAAATGCCTCTCTTGTATGGTTTTTTTCATTAATGGCATACTTTTAGTAACTTTGGTTCTTTCCTAAAGTGTGTTCCTCCAACATCTTTGCCCCAGTGAGTTGCTGTTTAATCTTTATACAAAGCTCATGAGAAAAGAGGTTTGTGTGTAAGGTGATGTGATTTCCACATTTGGCAAGTATGGAATTACAATTTGGTTATTTTCTTTAGAATGTTCCCTCTAACCAGGACCAAAAAAAAAAAAAAAAACCATCAGTACAAGCCTTTTGCAAAATGTTAGGGCAAAATATGATCCTTTTTTCCCCTTGTTATTGAGGTGAAAGCATTGTAATGCTGTGTAGTTTACAAAGACGTCCTGTTGATCAAATGGACTAAAATTCACCTTTTCTTTCATGTGAAATGATGGCAATAGATGTTTTTACAACAAAGAAAGAAAGAGCAGATCAAATTTGGCTTTCTTTGTTCTTGTTAGTAATTTTAGCAGTGACTTTTATCAATTTAGAAATGCATTATGCTGATGTAAAATTAGCATCCAAACTATCCCAGTATTACCCAGTTTATTTATGTTAAAAGCCATATAATGTCATCTTTTGAAATGCAACATGATGGGATTTTTTCCCAATAGGATCTTCACAGTCCCCTTGCTAAATTTCAATTGCATTTAAAAATTCATTAAGTTTCTGAGTTGTTCTATTATATGCATTGTAGAGTACTGGAGCAAGGCAGAAGCAGCTCCTCTGCACAGAATATCTTCCCTGTTCAATAGTTTTCAAAGAAAATGTGCTTTTCTACAGCCACCTTAATGATACAAAAACCCCAAACATTTGGTTATGCATCAGTTTAATTAAAATTCCATAACATCCCTTTCAATTCTGGCACCTGGGATGTCCAACAGGAAAGAATGATTATGGTGGGAATCAACCTAAAGGCCTCTTTTGGAATTTTGCATGGGGAATGCACCCTGGAATTTTGGGTTGGATGGAGAAATTGTGAGGGATCCTGGTGGATGTGGCAGTGTTTTAAAAGCACTCTCTGATTTTTCAGGAATAACAGAGGAAGAGCGGCAGTTTCTGGCCCCTCCTATGCTGAAGTTTACCAGGAGTCTTTCCATGCCTGACACCTCTGAAGATATCCCACCGCCACCACAGTCCTTACCTCCCTCACCACCGCCACCTTCCCCCTCTCTGTACAACTCCCCCAAATCCCTGACCTCCCGGAGCTACGGAACGATCAAACCTCCATTTAATCAGAATTCAGGTGCAAAAATCTCTTTGGTTCGGCCCGAGAGCGTGGGGACGATGATCAGGGACAAAGGGATCTATTACCGGCGGGAGCTGGACCGGTACTCCCTGGACTCGGAAGACCTGTACAACCGGAGTGCCGCAGCTCAGGCCACTTTCAGGAGCAAGAGGGGCCAGATGCCGGAAAACCCCTATTCCGAGGTGGGGAAGATCGCCAGCAAAGCCGTTTACGTGCCGGCCAAGCCAGCCAGGAGGAAGGGGATGCTGGTGAAACAATCCAACGTGGAGGACAGTCCAGAAAAGACCTGCTCTATTCCAATCCCAACCATCATCGTCAAAGAGCCATCCACCAGCAGCAGCGGGAAAAGCAGCCAAGGGAGCAGCATGGAGATCGATCCCCAGTCTTCGGAGCAGCCCGGACAGCTCCGGCCTGACGACAGCCTGGGAGTCAGCAGCCCGTTTGCAGCAGCCATCGCAGGGGCCGTGAGGGACAGGGAAAAGAGGCTGGAGGCGAGGCGCAATTCCCCGGCCTTCCTCTCCACAGACCTGGGAGACGAGGACGTTGGATTGACCCCACCGACACCACGGATGAGGCAGTCCAAGTTCACCGAGGAGGCGATGTTCAGCGGCGAGGATGGTTTCAGACAGCTCATGTCGCCATCTCCGATCCCCACCCCAAGGGAGCCCCCCGAAAACCTTTTTAACAGCAGCGAGCCCAGCAGCCAGAGCGACTCAAGGACACTGAACGCTCCATCCAAAACGAAAGGCACTGACAACAGCATGGGGGCAGCCAAGCCCACGAGTGCTCCCGGCTCGGATAGCTATGTCCACCCCGTCACAGGGAAGCTGTTGGATCCAAACTCTCCACTTGCCCTCGCACTCTCTGCCAGGGACAGAGCCATGAAAGAGCAGACACAGCAGATTCCAGGCAAAGGGGACGCAGTCAAAACCGACCTTAACAAACCGCTTTACATCGACACCAAGCTGAGACCCAACATGGAAACGACTTTTCCTGTTACTGCCACTGTCACCAGGCAAAATACCCGCGGCCTGTTGAGACGGCAGGAGACTGAGAACAAGTACGAGATGGATGCAGGGAAAGAAAAGAAAGCTGAGGAGAAGAAGAACATGTTGATAAACATCGTGGATACCTCACAGCAAAAATCAGCTGGCTTGTTGATGGTGCACACAGTGGATACGGCGAAGTCAGATGATATGCCCGAGGATGAGGAGGAAAAGGGAGCTGAGATGGAGCCGAGCCCTGAGAATTCCCCACCAGAGAGGCCAGAGGGCAGCGAGGAAGCGGAGAGCGAGCTGAGCGTCCCTGCCGCGCCCGAGGCCCCAGCTTCTCCCTGCAAAACCATCGTGGCCGCCAGCTCTGTGGACGACCCTGTCATCCTGCCTTTCCGCATCCCCCCGCCGCCCCTGGCCTCGGTGGACATCGACGAGGAGTTCCTGTTCACTGAGCCGCTGCCCCCACCCTTGGAGTTTGCTAACAGCTTCGACATCCCCGACGACCGCGCGGTGCCCGGCTCGGCGCTGACAGACCTGATGGCGCAGAGGAAGAACGGCACCCCTTCGCCCAGCCAGCCAGCAAATTCCTTGGACGGCAAAAAGCAAGCGGGTCTCTCAAACTGTTTGCCTGCATCCTTCCTGCCACCCCCCGACAGCTTCGACAACGTCGCCGACTCTGGCATCGAGGAGGTCGACAGTCGGAGCAGCAGTGACCATCACCTAGAGACAACCAGCACTATCTCAACGGTGTCCAGCATCTCTACCTTATCCTCGGAAGGGGGGGAGAACGTGGATACTTGTACAGTCTATGCAGATGGGCAAACATTTCTGGTGGACAAACCCCCAGTACCTCCTAAGCCAAAAATGAAGCCCATAATCAACAAAAGCAATGCACTTTACAAGGACGCGCTGATCGAGGAAACTGTAGACAGCTTTGTGATCCCTCCTCCCGCTCCGCCCCCGCCTCCCATCAGTGCCCAGCCCAACCTGGCGAAAGCTGTCCCCCAAAGGACATCCAAGCTTTGGGGGGACGTGCCGGAGGTGAAAAGCCCAATTCTCTCAGGCCCCAAGGCTAATGTCATTAGTGAATTGAACTCAATACTCCAGCAAATGAACAGAGAGAAATCTTCAAAGCCAGGGGAGGGATTGGAGTCGCCAACTGGAACGAAAACTGCGAGTCTCAGTACAAGGTAAAAGTAATTAACCAAATCATTTTCCAAAAAGGCTTGATCTTATTATTTTTCTTTTTTTTTTTTGCCATCTCTTTTCTAACTTCTCCTGTAAATCGCATAGATAAAAGAAGAGTGTTGTCTGTATTTGCTTAACGAATAATCTGTGTCAAACAAGGATTTCTTACACTGTCAACATTTGTGTTGCCTACATGGTAGGACGAGAGCTTTCTCAACCTTCAACTTCAAGGTTTGCACATATCTTTCTGTTGTTTTGATGTGAATTTCTTAGATTTCTCTTTAATTTTTTTTCTCTCTTTAATTTTTTTTCTCTTTAGTTTCTTCCCTTTTAAAATGGGGTGATAATTTAATTTTTCCTCAGTCCCATGAGGTGTTTTGGCTTCAAACAGGTAAAAAGTGTTTTTGCCAAGGGTTGCTTTGCATTCACTGTGTGGTCTCATTTGATTCATACTGAGAGACCTCTCCTAATCTACTTAATCATAAAGTATTTCAGAGAATTGCTCATTAAAAATCACTTTGCACTGTCCATGTTATTACTAAACCACATCTGTATGGAATGTGGACATAATATCCTGAAATCCACAATTATTAAAAATAGAAAGCTAATTTTGTATGTTTCATTAGGAGACTGAGGTATTTCTTCTTGCAAAACCACCATGCTGGCTTAGATTTTTTTAAAAATGTGCCACCTAAATAAATGTTATTAGAATTATTCTGGTGGTTAATAAATAGCATCAGCTTTGGAAAGCTGATGTACTTTGCAAGCATGAAGATAATTTGTTTTTAAGGCAAGGTGTCTCTGCTGATTGCAGAGATTGCTCATTCAGAAAACAGTGTGATCCACAGCCTTGGCATCACACAATTAGATATTATTTCCTGCAGGATGGAAGTCATCAAACTGGTGATGGTGAGGGAATTCAATTTTTAGAATTGAGAAATGGCAATAAAACACAGAAATTCTGGAATTCCTCTCAGTGGCACTTGACTAAACAGAGAAGAAATTGAGTTGGGTCTGCAGGAAAAGCCTTCAGACATGAAGAAAAACCACATTATTTTTGCTAGATGCTGATCACGTTTCTTGTTAAGCCCCGTGAACATGTTGTCTGTAGCTTCATGTGTATAACATTATTTATCAGCTTTTATTTTTAAACTGAAAGGTATTTCCAGGTTACAGTGGAGATCTTTAGCATCCCTATTTTATTAGAAAATAACCAAGGCTACGGGCTACAATGCACTGTAAATATATAAAAGAACTCTCATTACTGAGAGCAAAATGAAAAATAGAAGTAATTTGAAAATTTTTTTTTCTGTGAAAATACATTTTTAAAGGTATAAAGGGAGGGGAAAACTTGAAAAACTATAGCACTTCACTAGAGAAAAGCAAACTGTTATGTAAGCAGAAGTAGCCCCGTATGTTACCTTTCAGAGGAAGGGCTGACTTAGTGTTACAAATTTATGCTGGGTTTTTTTTGCCCTTGAGATTTTTTAATTTTTCAAACTCAGCTTTGGCAAATTACTGCATCTTCATTATGGAACATAGAGGCTCAACTGTGGTGGGGGAATGCCACCCAAAGCATTATTTCAGTGGGGCTGAAATCCTGCTTCTTCCCTGAAAAGTAAACACAAACACTCCTCTTTGCAAGCTGCAGAGAGGATCTGGGATGTAGCAGAGCCCAAAGAGCTGTGAGGGGAATAAATGGGATAAGGTGGCAGTGGCAAAGAGCAGCAAAACTCTTGGCTGTCCTGTGGCTGGGGGAGAAAATGACACCTCCACAGCGTTCCCAGTGGGAGCAGGAGACAAGAGGGCTGGGTTTTGTTTCCTGCCATGTTCCACACTGATGTGATTGCTTCTTAATTTTGAGCTGGATTGAAGCTGCTAAAACCACCAGGAAAGGATTTATTTTTTAAGCAAATAATAATCCAGGAGACAGCAGAAGAGAGCCAGCAATCTACAGATTCTGGAAGTGTGTTTGAAAAGGTGCTGCAGGCAGAGTCTTTTCATCTCAACCAGGGTAAGGCAGAGAGATGGAAGTGGAGATGTTCACTTGTGGAATCAGAAGCCCCTTGGGTTTTTTTCACTGCTTTTACTCCAGCTTTATCTCTCTAAAAGTTAAATAAATTACAGCCTTTCTAGCCCAACTGCACGACTGACACAGTTTTTTTTACAAAGCTGTCAAATATTATGACCAAGGAATACCACCTTGTGAAAATTTCAAGTGTAAAAGCTAATGTTTAAATTTCAAAGGTAAAATTCCCGGAGTTCCTTGGTATTTTTTCCCCCTAATAATCTAAAGCTTATGACAACCAATTGTTGATCTTGCAGCCCTTCCCTGTGAGGTAGCATTAGAAAGGGACCAAGGAATTTTGGCTCATAAAAATCAGGGATTCTGCTAAATTAAAGAACAACTTGTTAGCTCTGCAAACAGAGCAGTGATAATAAGTGGGCCTGTTCCTGTCCTTCAGCCAAGGAGAAGGATTGGGAAGGGTTATAAATAGGAACAGCATTCACAGGCTCGCTTGGGCGGTGTTCGCAGCACAGGCAGCCTGATGAAATTAAAAATATGTATCTGCTTATGGGGCCATACGTGGAATTATGGGCCAGGTTGGAATCCTAAATCCCATTAGGAATTCTCTTTGCACAGCCAGTAGATGCAAAACTGGGATTCACTGAAGGCAATTGCCCTGTTAGGGTGGCACAGGGGTGAATTAAACTACAGACAGTGGGGTAATGTCTGGCTGCAGTAACCCATAAAAACACCTTCTTTGTGTGTTTTTGATAAATGGGGATTAGGGAGAGATCATTCTATGGTCCTGAACAGCATTTCTGAAT
Organism: Zonotrichia albicollis; assembly: GCF_047830755.1. Taxonomy (NCBI): domain Eukaryota; kingdom Metazoa; phylum Chordata; class Aves; order Passeriformes; family Passerellidae; genus Zonotrichia; species Zonotrichia albicollis. The sequence goes on from NC_133824.1 coordinate 49,783,354, forward strand.
TATTACATTGAAACCACCCTAAACTTGCTTTTATTCTCTGCATCTTGGTTTATCAATCATTTTCCATGGTGTATTTATAGTTTTCCCATGGTTCTTGTGAAGACACCAAGCTTCAAGATTTTTAAATAGAGCGTGGAAACGCTTGGCTGGAAACCATCTGCTCCTCCATCCTCAGTGGTAGTGGCCAGCCTGTGGGATAGGAAAGAGGAGCCCAGCAGGAGAAGGGAAAAGAGGAAGAAGTGAGAGGATGCCCTTGCTTACTTTGTATTAACTGAAGTGTAATTAAAGGGTTTGATCACAAGGTTCAGGAAGAGAGCTCCAGATCCCACTCCCAGTTTTGGCCACCATTTACTTTGAGGAATTATGGCCATCAGTTGTGGTGACAGACGTTTTAATGTGGTTTATCCATGTCCTCCTGCAGGCGAGGAGGACAGGACATGTCAACCACAATAAATGCAGCAGTGCTGTAAATCCACTTGAGAGGCCCCTGGCTTTTATAAGGAGCTGATGAAAGAACAGGGCAGATGATGAAAGAAGCAGAGCAGGGCTTTCACTTTCAGAGCAGGGCCTGAGGCAGGATAAACCTGGGGGCTGCCAGGGACACACAGCTCAGCCCCAGGGAACACAGTAGCCTCCCTCCCTCGTGCCACTGATAAGGGATCATGAACAGCAGCTCCGGCTGCTCTCCACCAGCACCACACCAAAATGATCCATGCCTTGGCCAGAGGGAGAGACACTTGCAGTTTTTCTGTGTTTGTCCAGCTGTGTTTGCACAATCCCGTGGCCTCTGGGGCACGTTGGCATGACTGCTGGTGGTGGGAAATACTCATGATAAATGTGGGAGTTATGGAGGATGCTGTGGAATTGAGTCCTCTAGGAAGATAAACCTACACTTTGCTGGGAGAACAAGTTTTAAAAGTGAAACTGGCCAGTGATTTTGGCCATCAGTGAATTAGTTTTTTTCATGAATATTTGAAGAAGTTCCTTTTATTTTTCCACAAGCAGGTAAGGCAGAACAGAATTTAGTGGTGAGTCCTTTACAGAGAGTGGTCCTGTGTTTGGTTTTATGGTAAAGGATGTCTGGGTTTGGCAGAGGATAACATAAGTGCCTTGATTTTTCACTTGCTGCTCTCCCATTAGACTCATTTCACATCGTTAACTGTTTGCCAGCCAATTTCACAGGATTGCTTGCTTTGTCAGTGATTTCTGCAGTGTTTCAGTCATTCCATTTTGTCATTTTTATTTGCTGTCATGACTGCTGTTGTCAGAGGAGGGCCATGCTGAAGTGCCATGAAGTAAGTGCCAACCATAAAGCATGGACTATTCTGTGTTGTACATTCTGCTGCTTTCTGATGCTCACCCATTGTTATTGCATTTCAGTGACTTTGGTGGTGACTGTGTTTCTCACAGTGCAGTGTGGATTAGATCATCCTAATCCAGAAATGGTAGCCATCCTAAAATGGGACCTAGGATGTCATCTCAAGGTGAAATAAAAGCCACACTCATCAGAGGAGTTCTCAGAAAATGTGTTAGTAACATGAGCACATAAGACCAGATTCCTGAATGTGTCTGAGCACCTAAACAAGGGGCAGGACTTTTCAGATATGGCCAGATTCTGCCAGATTTTGGGAGGTGGAGGGGTGGGGAGGGATGATTAATACAGTTTTACACACCTGTGTGAGGCCAAAAGTAAAGACAAACCAGCCTGTGTGGTCATCTTGTCCTCGAAAGCTGTGGAATTCCTGCTGTTCTCCTTCCAGCTTCCCTTTCCCCTGCAGTTATCCAAGCAGAGAGGGCTGAGGCTGCCTGCTGGCCTGGCACCATCCCCTTCCTGCTGCTTTCCAGACATTTCACATGGAAGCTCCTGCTCCTGCACAGACTCCCACAGACCTCCCTGACTGTGCCTCACTCAGCAGACACCGAGCAGCTCTCCATTCTTCTCCCCAGAATAAAATAACGCCCTTGTGAGGAGCTTGGCATCCTGCCAGTCAGCACGTCAGCCCTTGCTCTTCACCTGCCCCCAAAACACACAATTCTTGCCTCGCTTTCCTGCCATGCAAATTGCCTCTGACAACAAAGTAAAAATTTAAAAGGTCAAGGCAAATTCTGGGATTTGTGCATCCTCCAAGATCTGTAAGAATTTAATTTCTTGCAGCAGCACCCTTATACAGTGACTTCACTTATTACTCCTCTTGGTTTTTAAGGTGTTTTCCTTTGATACAATGGAAAAGCTGTGTCAGAACCAGCAAGTGTTCTGGAAAGTTCTAGGCTAAAACAGCTCCCAGGAGCTGAGAATCATATCGGGCTTTTATTTTTCCGTGGGAGCTGCTGCACTGATTTGCCTCTGATATTAAGTTAACAATAAATTTGAATCTTGCAAATATAATTTAAAATTTAAAAGAATTTTTTGGCTGCAAGCTGTGCTGATGGCTTTTGTACTTGGAGGCCATGTGGTTGTGACATACAGGTTATATATTTTGATTTTAATATGAAGCAACATAATGGGCATTGCAATCAGTGCAGGCTCACAGCAGCAAATGTTTATAAATTACCACCATATGCTGATTCTAACAGAGCAACATTTATTTAAAATAATTATCTGACTTTTCACCTTTTTTTTAAAATTAAGTTTGGGGTTTGGCAGGTTTAATATGGATTTGACATGTTTAGGATAACAGATGATCAAATAAGGCATAAGAAATTATGATTAAAAATGATTAAAGATCCAGAAACCCTGTAACAAAAAAAACCCTGCCTGCTCTCCAGCTGGAACCTGCTCCCTCCTTATTGACCAGGCTGCCAACCAACCATAAAATGCAAGACAGATGATGGTTTCAAGGCTGTGTCTGCACCCCAGATCACATGGGAGATGTCATAAATAATAATTTAGGATGCATAGAAGTTACATAAATATACTTAGATTTTTTTTTTCCTTGGATTACAATTACAGAGCAGCACAAAAGAGTGGAGTTGATAGGGCAAGTGGAAAAGGGGGAAAAGAACATGGGAAAATAATCCTGGAGTGAAAGGCATGGAACTGAAAGCCTAGCAGACTTCCCTGAGCTCCACCAGGGCTGTGCCCATGCCATGAGATCTGAGCACTCACATGGCTCTGAACTGAGTTGATGTTGAAACCCCTGCAATCAGCTAAAAAAATCTCATCACTATCTCAGAGTTTTGTTTTAATAATCATCAGCCCTGAACCTCTGGCTTGGAAAAAGCAAGATGCTCTCGGTTCTCCTGCTGCTGCTTGCAGCCATGTGAGGCCAATGCTTTGATCCAGGCTGACAGGAAGCAAAGGACCAGGATGCCTGGGATGCTTTGCTCACCCTGGCTATTCCTGCCCATGGGGCTGAGAAAATTAGGGAACACCAGCCAAGGAATACTTCAAATGAGAGCACAGAGTTTACTTTTGGGGGGTTTGTTTCTGCTGTCTTAACATTCTTTATTTAATTTCCTGAGCAAGGCTGGGCAGGGAGTCTTTAAGAGGAGCAGTCTGAAGGAGAAGCAGCAAAAGTGAGTTGCAAAGCACTGAGCCTGGAGCTGTCAGTCAAGCAGTAAAAATTATCTTTCATCATCTGGAATAAAAGAAGCTGTATTTTCATCATCCATTTGATCCTGCCACAATGGGTGCAAATACAAAACCCTAATTTCTAGTATTTGCAAGACAGGAAAGTTAAGTAGAAGGGTGATTGCAGGTAAAGATCAGGGATTCATTTCCCTATTTATACAAAACTCATTCTTGCCATCACTAGAATAGCACTACCCCAATCTTTCTCACAGAAGGCTTTTTTGGTTTTAAATTATATCATGCCTTAGTAATGAGTGTGAGACTCCTAGTGCTGAGGTAAAGGAGGTGGAAATAACTTGTTCCCCTTGGTTAGTAGAATTTAATAGTCTCTTGCCACAGACTTTTTATTTATAAGAATGCTTAGCTCCAGCCTTGGAAGACAATGAGAGCCATTAGGTGCCAAAAACATCACAGGGAACACTCAAAACCTTGCCAAGTGTTTCCTTTCTGTGTTAAATTACAAAGCCATAAGTGCTGGAAGCATTGCTCCTACTGGGTTTTAAGTGAAGTACCAATCTTCCAAAGAGATCCCCCTGTTCCCATTGAAGTCCATGGAGCAGCCTGTGGGAAATCAGTGGGAATGTTGGTGTGAATTAGATGTGGGTTCTCCCAAAAGTGATTCTCAGCGCTCTCCTCATGGCAGGGAGCTTTATTTGAAGGGGACCTGCTGAGCTGTGAGCGTGGCAGAGCTGCACCTCCCTGGGGCTCTGGGCTGGTGTGAAGGCCAGAGCCCCAGGGGTGGCTCAGGGAACACTCTCAGGGCCCTCCACAGGCAGCACCAGCCAGGGAATCGCTGTCTCCAGCTCAGGGCTGCACTGGGGGACACAGGGATTAATAACCCATTTGTAGCACTGCCCCATGTTGCCATTACCCTGCTTTTCCTTCATCTCCTTGAGTTCTTTTCTGCACAGCAGTGCAGAGTTAATGCTGTGCTGGATTAATGGGAGCATTTCCATCTGACATCATGCACCCAAGGCATCCTCAGTCCTGCCCAGGCAGGACAGGCCAGGCCTGGGGACAGTGTGGCACTCAAAAACAGAACTCAGAGACGGAGGGCTTCTGTCAGGGTCTGCACTGCAAATCTCAGTACAGCATCAGCCACATGGTCCTCTGGACTCCATGGCATTGCTCCCAGGATAAATAAACCCGTCCTTTGGTCTGCAAGTGCTTTAAATTAGTTGTCTGAAGCTTTTCCCAGTTGGCAGGTTATTTCTCAAGTGAAGAACCCTGGAGCTCCAGGCATGCAAGGGCTCTGTGGAGCGTCCTGAAGTGTGCATGCTGACCAGCAGGCTCTTCCCATGGGAGTGAGGGCTGTGGGGTCAAGCCTTTGATGCCAGGAACAGACCCAAACCTTCTAAATTTGCTTCTGTAGCCAGCAGGCAGAAACAGAGGGTCGTGTTCCTTCACCCACCCTGTCAGGCTGGGCATCAGAGCAAGCCTCTCAGCGAGGTTCATGCCTGCTTCAGTCCTAATCTCAAACTCATTTTCTTTAGGCAGAGCTTGACCCCAGCTACATCACCTCCAGTCATGCACAGGAAAAAGAATTTTGTCTCCTTAATTTTGTGGTGAAACTGCCAGAGTGTAATTTCTCTGTGGAAGGAAATAGACACTGAGTTGTTTTAGGCACCTTAGAAGAACTCTTTTATGTTTAAAGCATGGATAGAAAGGGAAATAAGAGCAGCTTGTTCTGTAAATTAAAAACATTCTGCAAAATTAACTGAGTGAAAGCCCAAAGATCCAAAATCCAGTGCTCCTGAAACTTTCCACCACTACTATTATTGGCTATGCTATTTGTATGGGTGTAAATACAAAACCTTAATTTCTTGTATTTACAAGATGGGAAAGTATTATATCTATTATTTGGTATCTATATCTAGTAGAAAGTATCTATATCAAGTGTTTGTAAAGCCAGAACTGAAAGTTTCCGACCCTCCATGTAGCAAAGGAAAGGTTGACTCCTGGTTGTGCTTTGCTGAGAGTACAAAAGGCTCATGTGCTTGTTCCACTCAGCACTTCTCATTTAACCAGGAGTTAATTTGGGAACAGGTATTATAAAGGGAGAGAATGTGTGCTCTGGAAGGTGTTTTTTCCTGGACTGCTCATCAGCAAATGATTTGTCTTTAACTTAACAATGGCTTACCATTAGTGCTGGTTTTCTGGGAAAATGATACTGTTTTTGTACTTTTGGTTAAAATGTGAAACTCCTCGATGATTCCCATGCTGTAATGACCACGTGCTGGTGGGGCCATGCTGGTGGCCAGCAGCTCTAACTGTGCCTGTCTGTTTGCCCTTGCAGGAGCACGGAAGTCATGAGTACTGTCTCAGGTACACGAAGTACAACAATCACTTTCACTGTCCGACCCGGAGCCAGCCAGCCGATCACACTGCAGAGCAGGTCCCCAGACTATGACAGCAGGACCTCAGGAGCGAGGCACGCTCCCAGCCCTGTGGTTTCACCAACAGAGATTAATAAAGACATCCTGCCTGCTCCTCTGACTGCTTCTGCTTCAGCCTCATCTCCTTCTCCAACTCTGTCCGATGTATTTAGCCTACCCAGCCAGCCCCCTTCTGGGGACTTATTTGGCTTGACCACAGGGCGCAGCAGGTCTCCTTCTCCCTCCATATTACAACAGCCAATCTCAAATAAGCCTTTTACAACTAAGCCTGTCCACCTGTGGACTAAACCAGATGTGGCAGATTGGTTGGAAAGTCTAAACTTAGGTGAACATAAAGAAACATTTATGGACAATGAAATAGATGGCACACATTTACCAAATCTACAGAAGGAAGATCTGATAGACCTTGGAGTGACTAGAGTTGGGCACAGAATGAACATAGAAAGAGCTTTGAAGCAGCTGCTGGACAGATAAGAATAGCTATCTTGCCTCACAACCTTCTGTTGATAACTAGAGATGGGCTGGTACTGACATACCCCAAATGCCTTGTCTGTCTGCGAGTGCCAGCAAAATTGGGGGGGAGGGGGAAAACAGATGAATTCCTGGTACTCAGGAGATGTAGACTGTCTGCTACATGCCCAAACACAAACCTAAAGATGCTAAAGAAGTGGGGCCATTTTATTTTAATGCTGTGGGGAGATGTGAGAGAGAGACAATTGTTAACTTTAAAACTCTTGATACTGCCCTTGGCCGGGACCGTTGCGTGATGATTTTCTTTTAAAATGGCAAACATTTCAGGGTTTCTTTTATTGACAGAAAAAAAAAAGCATTTTATTTTATTCTCTTCTTGACATTCAGACTCCAAGCAGGCTGCCTTCCCCAGCCCTTGGTTCATTTTAAGAGGACAGGTTGCTCCATTACCACTCAAACCCAGTTTTATCAGTAGCAGGGATATTGAGGCAGGCACCGGAGTTGATATTCCTCTTTTTTTACTGGCATAGCTCCCTGATCTGTTGGCAGTGAAGCTGGTTGTTCTGCTGGGGTCAGTCCAATGGTAACCTTGCTCTGTTTTACCTAGTATTTCTTTATTTCTGCAGTGGTATTTAGCACTCTTCCAAGGTGGCAGAACAAGTGCAGTGCACACTCCATTGACGTGGCCTGTAGGACGGTGCAGACGTTGAGTAAAGGCTGAGGAGGGACCACACTTAGAGGTACAGCAAAGTGAAGCTAGTTTGAACCTGAGACCTCCCCCCAGTTCTCAACCAGCTCAGCTGATGCTGAGTCAAAATATGAACTCCACGAGCCAGGACAAACTTCGGGCACAGCTTTGGGACTTGACAGTGAGACACTGAGAGAGGCTGAGCCCTGGGAGGTGCTGCTTAATTCAGTGAGTGGTAAGTGCCTGGGTATTTTGAACAGCAGTCTGAGAAGGAAAGAGAAGAGAGATGAATGTTCTCATTGAAGTCAGTGGGAAGTGTGCCAGGATCTGAAGAGAGAGAGGGATTTCAGCCTGTTAGGATGGAAATGCTTCAGATCCTTGAGAGGAGGCAGAGAGGTGATGCCAAGCTGGAAAGAGCTGTCGAGTGTCTCGGGGTGCGAGGGCTGGGGAGGGATCCAGGCTCTCCTTTTGTCACTGCTGGCAGGAACTGGCTCTGGACAAGGACCCAGGGCTGGGACTGGCCCCCAGCCCATTCCTTGGCACGAGAGGTGGGAGCACCCTGCCAGCATCCAGGGCTGGGAGCGGGGCAGACAGAACTGTCCGGGAGACTTCTGTTGGCAGGGGAGAAACACCCATGGCTGCTTTACATGGCTTTGTTTTTTTTTTAAAAAAATTTTTTTTTTTTCCAACTTTCAAGTTAACAAGTCTCTCTCTGCATGTTTGAACTCCCCCTTGTAATTAGCACCTCTGAATATCTGTGAGTTTTGTAGGACTTTCTGGACAGAATATTCAAGATGTTCAAGGTGGGTAAATTGGGTGTGGATGGCTAAACTGCCTCCCTACCAAACTTTCAGGTTCCCTTACATTTTGCAAGGTACCTGAACTTTCTTTCCTTGATATGGTCCTTGATATGGTCCAGCCTATCTCTAATTTTTTTATTATTGTGATTATTTTTTGCTCACAAACAAGTGTCTAATTAGGTCTGCAACAGCCCTAGTATGAGTACATAAAGTTTAGCATTTTAAATATCTTTCTTTACTGCAAGTTTAAATAGTTGTACAGATAGTTTATAAGCACAATATTTTAAGAAAATAAGTGGCTGGTCTACTGGGCAGCCTTTGTGCCACTTCAGTGCTAGGAAGTTAAAAACAGAAAAAAAAACAAACAAAAAAAAAAAGAAAAAAAAACTTTTTGTGGTTTACTACTATTTCTGTGGAATAATTATAAAGTCTTGACCTTTTTAAAATCAACCTCATTTGGATGCATCTGAACCAGCAGAGCTGTGTTATATTTTCTATCTTTGCTAGAACTTCTACAGAGGAGGATGAATATTTCTTCAAAAGTGGTTACAGTTACCAACGCATTGGAAACTCATAAAAATCAACTTATTTAAGCCTCCTGCCCCCTTTATGGAACAGCAAATCTTTTGACTTAACATCTGTTACTGCGCTCTGTTTGTATTTGGGGAGTTCCAAGGAACCTTGACATAAAAACGAAGCACTGAGGCTGTTTTGCTGTCGAGGAGTGCTGAGTTTTTCCATGGGAGGTGTAGAAAATGGCAGTTCCACTCAGATAGGTCGATGCAGGCAACTTGAGGCCATCACACACTTTAAGAAGTGAAAAAAAGTAAAAAAAAAAAAAAAAGAAAAGGTAATTTAGCCATCTTTTGTCTTCCATTTGGTGATACAACAGAATTCAGTAAATAAACCACTGATGCCATGCTCTCTTTTTTTTTTTTTTTAATTTTTTTTTTGTTTGTTTCTTTGGGTACAGTTGCTATTACCTCTATAACACGTGCCAGAAATACGTTAGGAAATAAATACAGTAGTAAAAGAAAAAAAAAACAAAACCGTAGAAGTTGACTTTTAAAGCTGCTTTTTTTGGATCACAACCTTCCTGTGGGTTGAACTTGCCCTGAGCGAGGCTGGCACACCCGGTGGCTCCCGGGTGGGACCGTCCCTTCCTCACACAGGTGTGGCTCCTGCTCGGGCATCTCTTCAGGTACTCCAAGGGCAGGTGCGGAAAGGAGCAGATGAAAGAGCTGAAAGGGAATAGTTTTATTTTTCACCTTGTGTCCTGTGAAGCAAACAGGTAAGGAGACCTGAGGGGACCTCCTTGGAGCACCAGAATGCACCTCTGCCAAGTCGAGTTCGGTCTCCAGCTCTGAGGGGTGGTTTGAAACAAAAAAAAGAAAGCAATAGTAACAGATAACGCCGTGGCCTCCGAGTATTTTCACCAGGGGGGAGGAGAGAAGACCCATTTCTTTCATGCTACTCTGATAGTGAAAAACAAAGTCATTAGAGATCTATGATATTCTGGGTTTTAGGATCAACTTTTGTTTATATACTGTAATTTAAATAAATTGCATTTACATGCCTAGTTTCTGTAATATTTGTGTATACAATACCAAAATCTTACAAGATGTAAATTGTGTATAACTGCACAGACTCCTTGCCCTAGGTGTCTGAGAACATTTTAAGTTTAATTCATATATTATAAAATGACTAGATGTGACTGTTGATTTACAGAATTTACATATCACAAAGAAGTTAATTATTTGTGGTACTTAAGTTAATAAAAAAATAGTGATTTTTTTTTCTTTTCCTCTCAGTTCTTAGAAAGCATTACCCAGTTGATCTGGCGATGATTATGTGTATGAGCCACAAATATTGATAATTTTTCCATTACATTTTTTTCTTTTCTTTTCTAGATACTAATATGTTTCTCGCTATAGTTTGTGTAACAACTTGTGTTCACGTTATCTATGTTGCTGTAATTTTTGTGCTTTAATTCCTCTTATTTCGACTGATTAAAAAAAAAAAATCAAGCTCCTGTAACTTGCACTTTTCCCCAATCCTTAATACTCTTGTATGGCAACCAAAATTACTGTAAGAAATAAATATAATATTGCACTAAGGGTGTGGTTCTGATTGCAAACAGAGAACACTGTCTGGATTTTTATTAAAAAAGAAAAAGAAAAAAAGTTGCCAAAAATATTTGCAATTTGTTATTGAAAATGCATAAAATGCTTTAACAAAATGTAGATAGAACTAAGGGAAATTTATTGATTTATTGTTGGGAAAAGCATTTCCTTTTTATTCCTTTTTTTTTTTTTTTTTGTTAAAGCATTCCTTATGCCTGATGTTGTTCTGTTCATTTACTGAATTTCAGGGGTCACGCTTGAAATCTGGAAAAGCAGGAAGCTTTCAAGGGGACAGGTAGAAAACCGCATTACCTGATTTTACTTTTTTTTTTTTTTTTTGCCTTAAGGTGGAATTCCTAAATGTGTGGAATGTTCTTTGTCCCGAGCTTCAGTGCTGCTGCTGCTCTGCGATTTCACAGGCACTGAGAAGTGGGGGTTTAGGGATTTTATTTTCATCTGGGGCTGGGTTTTCTCTGGGGCAGAGCAGCTGTGCAGAGGGGAGGAGGGAACAGCTCCTTGTCCGACTTTGTGCATCTTGTGACTTTGAAATCTGTACCAGCGGGCTCTGTTTGTACTGTGAATAAACAAGGCTGCAAATGGGAAAAAAAAAAACCAACCAAACAAAAAGAAAACAAAAAACGAGGAAACAATTCTCATCTTCTTTTGGCTTGAGTTAAAGATTTGTTTTTCTGTCTTTAAATGGTGATGCAATGAAGAGTATTTTTTATTTTTATTTTCTAAGATATTGGAATAAATGCCTAGAACCGTTGCCATTTGGTTTCATACGTTCCTTAACTATGAATCTCTTCTCAGCTGTCATTCTAGCTCATCATTTTTGTAGCCCCCTGTTATTATTTCTCTCATGATTTCCCAACAACAATTACTTGGCAGCTTTGTTTTGTTAAAAACATAAACTAGAACTAGCCTGTTTGGGTTTGTTTTTTTTTATTAACTTATTTCAAGTATTGTGGCAAACATCTGTGTATCCAAATAAAGTCAGGTATTTCCAGTGCAAAACAAAGAATGCTTTGCAATTGTCACTGCTTGTTGGCCAAAGAAATGAGAAGAGTTGATCATTGCTGTCACTGTGTACATTGTATCAATGTGTTCTGCTTTATTCTTTGGTTTCTGTATTTTTTTCTGTATTTTTTTTCCTGTATTTTCCTGCATTTCGTGGATTTTCATCCCCTCTGTCCTTGGCTGGGCCACCCAGAGTAGCACGATTGTAACAACGCTTCAGAATGTGTGGTTTTTAAAAAAAAAAAAAGAGAAAAACAAACAACAAAAAAAATTGTACGTGCCTTATAATTTTCCACCTGGATCAGCTACACTGTATTTCACATAAAAAGCTTTATCTTCAAGGTGTTCAGTACCTGACAAACAGAGAGTGCTGGGGTTGGAGTGAGCTCCGTGTCGCTGCTTTAGGAAACGCTGAGGAGCTGCAGTGACTCAGACCTTATCTCGCCACAGTTTTGGCATTATGAGCCTGATTTCAAGTCTTCTATTCAAATCAGGCAAGCAAGAGGGGGAAAAGAAATGAGATGAGACTGTTATTTTGGGTTCAGTTCACTGCCATAAATCCTGGGTGGGTGGTACAATTGACATGGGCTGTGTTTCACAGACGAGGTAACGATGATAAATAAATAAACCAAGTGGACTTGATGCCATTAAGTCTGCCACAAACTGGTTCTGTGCCACTGACATCTAGTGGAACCTGATGGACACTGTCTCAGAGCAATATCAGACCTTTAAAAATATTTATTTATTTATTTACTTACTTAGTTTCAACTACTGTCATTCTTTCTACAAGAAGCCGTTTTAGAAAATTTTGTATTGTTGTTATTTAGGTTGGCCTGAGTATTTAGGCCTTTAGTATTTTACAGAAAGGCTGACTGTATAATTACACTAATTATACATGAATGAGAAGTCTTTAATGTGTTTTCTGGTCTCTCTGTGCTTATGTTTTCTCAGTTTTCTGTTTTGAACGTCAGCATCTCCATGTGATACTTCATTTGCATCCAGCATGGTTTTTAATGGGAATATAGGTTTTGTCTCTAGTACTGTAAACCTTGGACTGTTTTGAACCATTTCTGGCACTACAACCTGATGAACAACAGTCTGTTCAGCTCCAAATTGTGAAAAAAACAAAAAAGTGAGTTTTGAGGTTAGGAAGCAGTTCAGAACAGCTGGGGGGATTTCCCTGATGCGCTTGCAGTGCTGAAGTTTGGTTTCTCCAATAAAATTCCAGTTGTTTTTTTCCTCAGGACTGATGCCAGGAGGAATCCGTGCACGTGTGTGTGAGTTCTTGTACGCTTTCAATGTAAAGGTCCTTGGGCAGCCTTAGAAACCAATGTACAGATAGGACACCAGTGTTGCATGTGCTTAAACCTGTACTGGAATCAATGTCGCCGTGTACCTGTTTGCTTTGGAAATCTGAAGAGAATACAATATACAGAAACCTCAAAATCTACCTCATGTTTTAATGGGTTCTTTTCCACTGGTGTTCTCCTGTTACCTGAATGTCTCTGAGCATTCCCTGCTGGGTGCAGGGAATGGCCAAGCTGGCTCTTCCCACCCAATCCACCCCTGGAAAATCCCGAGTGAGGAACTGCTGGGGCTCTGTCATTCTTCTGTCCTTTTGTTGTGACCCTGTGCTGCAGCCTGGGGTCTCCTTTGGGGTCAGACCTGCAGTGCCAAGGGCGAGGTGAGAGCTCCAAGGGATCAGACAGAAAGGGGACTGAGACAGAGCTCCCTTCTCATTTTCTCATTTCTGTTATTGATGTATTTATCACCATTTACTTGTCACGGTGCGGACAAGTGAACAACAATCACTTCATTTTTATCTGGGCAGTCAAATAGTGCAGAGAAATACTACTGTGTTTAGAATTCTTTTCCAAGCTGTGCTGCATCCCATCTCTCCATTTGCTCTGTCTCAGCAGTTTTCTTTCCTTCCAAAGCAGTGGGTGTCAGCTTTAGTGTGTGCTGCATTCTGTAGGCTCAGCTGGCTGACCTGTCAGACTCTCAGTGCCCCAGAAACAGAACATTCACAGGTGCACCCTTCACCCGAGGTCACTTGAAATGTCTCATTTGCTGCATCACAGAGAGGGCACAAAGCAAGGGCAGGTGACTCCCTGAAGCGAGTTTTCAATTTCTGTCATAGGAAGGAGACCTGGACGCCAGCTGGTTCATCACAGGTCCAGTTTATTGAAGAAAGCATCAAACACTTATACAGCAAATAATAAGCTTATGAATATTCTGTAATCCAAGCAATCTATTGGTTAAACTATGCCATGAACTCTTCCTCATTCCTTAGGAGTTACATCTCTCTTTTCTCATGTCTCTTTCACCATTTGTTATCATACTACAGCTAGGCCCAAGGACATACTATCTAGCAGGTGCAGGACTTGGAATTAGCCACGGTTTTGTACTTTTCCAGTCTCTAGCCAGCCAAACTCCCAACAAATTTCTAGGAAAGGAGTTTTCTTGCAGAGGGAAATTTGGAGCAGACCCTGGACACACCTTTGGCTCTGTCCCGTGGGCACAGGTCCAGCCTCTGACCTTGGTGCTGTTCCGCCACCCCTGGGGACAGAGCCACCCCCAGCAGAGCTCATCCTCTGGGTGCTGTCTGTCTGTGCTGCTGGCCAGGCTGGTTTATCCCAGGGAAAACCTGCTGGAAAGCCCAGAGCCAGGGGAACAGGGAAACTTTGTTTGTAGCACATGCAGGGAGTGGAGAATCCTGCCAGGAATTCCACAGGACCGCTCTGTCAAAGAGGACAGGGAAGAAGGGAAATTTGGCTTGGCAGAGACATGCACAATACCCAGCCACAAAAAAGGGCATGGAAATTCCTTATCCCAAGGAATAAACCTCTGTAGATGTCAGCCCACAGCTGGAGGGTGGGAATTAGATGGGAGCAGGGCTTGGAGCAGGGCTGGGAAGGACTCGCTCTATTTAACCCCACGATGGGAGGCTGGGAGGAGCTGTCTGATTTTTCCCCTCCCGTGAAGGGTGAACTGCCAGGGGAGGGGGGTGACCTAAGGGAATGCTGGCTCTGGAGTGACTTGGCCCCAGCTGGGGAGGGATTCAGGCTGCAAACCAGGAGGGAGCCCAAATGGGGAGGAGAATGGGGCAGTGCTGGGGGGTCCTGTAGGAAACAGCCCGGGATTTATTCCTTGTGGCACACAGCTGATCCTGGGCACCTTCCTGTGAGCTCTTCTGCCAGAGCTGTGGGCTGAGAAAAACGGGATGGAGGGAGCCCAGGTGCCTTCCCTGCGCTGGTGGAAACTGTCCCTGCCATGGCAGGGAAGGGGAATGAGAGGGGTTTGAAGGTCCCTCCCACCCCAGACCATTCCAGGGGTTCAGGATTCTATAGAGAACTATTAGTTAGATTACTACTGAAGCACCAAACCAAGCTCTGGAGCAGAGAAAGAAAACCTGGGATGTTGCACCTAAAACATGCCAAACTTAAAGCCTGGCTGCAGCATTAAAGAACTCCAGGGAAAAGGACCAGAAGTTTCTTCAGGAAAGAGAAAATTTCCATGATCTTGTCAGCACAAAATAGATGCTACAAAACAAATAAGATAAAACAGTGATCTGCAGCTCCTTAGAGATTAAATTCAAGGTTGCACAAGCCCCAATATTCCTGCTAACAAGTGCCATTTAGTCCTTACCTACCTGTTTGTTTTCATGGATTGTTTTGTTCTTTTTTTATTTTTTAAAGAAAGAAAGAAAACAGCTAAAGAGCACTGGGGGATTTATTCATTGTCCTTGTCTGCAAGGACACCAGAAAATTTATAGCAGTTTCTATAACATCTAAAATCTTCAGCAAAACACATGCATTTCCTTTTTCTTTTTTGACATTAATAAATAACAGATAAAGGAAATGTTCTAAAGTAAGGATGTTCCATCAGACTGGGAAAAAACTGTCTAATTAACCACAGTAAGACACCCTGTGAAGAACTTCAGAAATTTGAAAGACAAAACCAATATTCATTGGAAAAACCCCAGAAACAAATGTGTGGTTATGGATGATTCACTGTCCCCTAAAGGACAACAGGGCCACCTGTCAGGACACCAGTGGATTGTGCCAAATATTTCATTATATTGCTTACTTGCACTACTGAAAACACAAGTTTTATCTCATTATTTGAGGTTCTTGGGTTCATTACAAGGCTCAGTTTTATCCCTGCGCTGTAAAAGGGGCACAAATAAAACCTCCCGCAGAAGCAAGCTCTGGTTTATCTGGGGTTTAAGTTTCAGAACTGTTGAATATTTTTGCTGTATCACTGTATTTTTTTTTTTTTTTAATACTCAGGGCACCTTCCTTTTCCTGACTGATCTCTTGTTCTTCCTGGATGATAGAGGAAATTCCATATTTTCCCTCATAATATCCAACATAAACACAAGAACATTTGGATTTGTTTGCAGTTACCAGCTACAAAAGCCAAAGGCCAAGACTGATATCTGAGCTTTACAGAAGGAAAAGGTGATTCCAGTGCAAATTAGCAGCAATACAGTTTTAAAAGCAGAGGAACTCAAAATGAACTCACTGGAGGATCTGTTTCCAGCTTGCACTGGAAATAACACCCAATATTCAGTAGAGAAATCTTGTTATCAACTTGCAATACTCCAAGGCTGTGTTTGAATCTGAGATTTTGATGGCCTTTATTTTTATCAGTGCTTTGCTGACCACATTAAAGTTTTCTGCACTATTGTGCAAACACAGGGGAGACAGAGCTGTAAGAGGCTTGGTTAATGAGGAATTTTAATTTATTTTGTAGCTGCCCCACAGATGAATTGAGGGTAAGACGGCAGCTTGTTTTTTTCCAGGAACTGTAGTAGCACTCTGTGTGCCTGGGAATAATCAGAAAATTGTTTAGGTTGGAAAAGTCCTCTAAGATCATCCAAGAGCTGCCAAGCCCTCCATCAAACCATACCCCCAAGTGCCACACCTATGTGGCTTTTAAATAATTTAATAATTCTACATAATTTCAATAATAATTGAGCTTGAGCTTGGGCTCCTTCCCAGGCTGGGCTGTGCCAGTGTCCAGGGCTGCCTGGCACAGAGGAGCAGGGGTGTGTCACCAATACCAACAAGTGTCAATGTGCTCCTGATGGCATGAGCCCACCCTGCAGAGGGAATGGGCAGGGAAAGGACAGCCAGCCCATGGGAAAGGGAATGGGCAGGGAAAGGACAGCAGCAGGTAGGAAAGGAGCCCTGGCTGCAGGGCTGACCTTCCTGCCCCTCCCCTTGGCCCATAGAGAAACCTCCCCTGTCTCACCTGGCTGTCCCTGGCCCTGTGTGGCACAGGAGAGCTCCGAGTGGTGCTGGCAGGGTGAACCCACCCACGGAACAAAGAGCTGCTCCTGGCTCTGGATCTGGCAGGGAGCAGCTCCCTCCCTTCCAAAGCTTCAGCCAGGGCTGATTCCCAGCCAAGATCCAACAAAAAGCTGTTTGGGAATGTCTTTGTACTCCTGCTGACCTACCCATGGTCACTCTGGCTGAGCTTTGCTTTCAAAGAAAAGCCAATAATTACTGGTGGCAATAATTGTGGCACTGGGCAGGCAGGAAAGCAAAATACAGAGTTTCTCCAAAGCTTCTCTAGGCCTTCCTAAACCTCCTAAAAGAAAACCCAAATAAATAACATTCCCAGAGATGCCTCAGCTCCTGACTTGCTCCTAGCCTGATGTTCATTCCTCACTTAGGATTGTGCAGTGGGGTTTGCAGGCCAGAGAATTAACAAATCTTGTTTAGCTTTCAATTTCACTATCTCTGTCACAGTGCACTTTTGCTGGCTGGAACTTCCAGAAGCCAAAACCTGGCATCAGGAACTGCAACTGCAATCACTGGCCTGGGAAGTCACATAAGCCCAACTCTCTAAGGATCATTTTCTCTTATTTTCTCTTTTTTTTTTTTTTTTTTTTTTTTTAATGGGAATTCTGGTAGAAACAGCTGAAATGGATGACTTAAAAATTTTGGCTACTTAAAAGTAATTATTTAATCAATTTTGCCTGACTCCACCTGGCCATTAGACCCTGTTTTTGGGGAAGCTGTAGCAAAGCACCACACTCCTCCTTTCAGGCTGCATGAGGCCCTTCCCAAGCAAGGGAAGATGCAGTGCCTCTTTTTCTGTCCCAGCTTCCCGGATCCTGGGACAGATCTATCAAGTGAAGCTGCTTTGATCAGTCCAAATTCCCTTTTTGGAACTCATCCAGGGCAGTACTCTACGCTTGGCCTCCAGATCGATCAACTCTTGCTCTCTTCCTCTGCCTATGGATTAATGTCTCACTTTGTCCTTCACCAAGGGACTCTGCAGCAGCTCCTGTAGAAATGTGCTCAACGTGAGAGGAATTTGAAGCAGCTTCTTCAAATTTATTACAAATCCAGCTCCACACCATGAGCATCCTGCTGATAGATATGGACGGGACTGCAGCCTGAGTTTTGGGGGCTCCACATCCCTTTCTGACACCTGCAGCAAGGGGAGGAGTTCCTGAACTGCACCCCAGCAGGAGCTGACCTGGAGCATTCAACATCCAAAGGCTGCCCTGGAAAAGCTCCTGGTGCAGACTGGATTGTCTCAGAAAAATCACAGGTGGCTTCAAGTCTGCACTTGCAAAGCCAAACCAGCACTTGGGAATGCTCCCTGAGCTCTGAGCTTCACTTGGTGATTTCCCCTGACTCCTGCTCCTCCTCCCTTGGGTCAAAGTAAAAAAAAAAAAAAAAAAAAAAAAAAAAAAGCAACCCAGTTTGATTGATTCTTGCTATTGAAAATCTATTTAAATCAAAAATCAACAGCCAGCAGCAGATTGGAAGATTGGACAGCCATGGGTGTCTCATAACAGAATTTCTCCACTCCATGCAGTCTTCTCCAGGAGGTGAGGCAATCCATGAACAACAACTAGCATTAATCATCAGCACCACTAAAGAATCCAAAAAAGGCTGCTGGGATTTTCTTCCTCGACATTTCCAGCAGTGCATCAAGCACCAGATTCCCAGAGAAGTTCAGGGCTGGAACTGTAAAATCTGGACCTTCCTGCCAGCAGGACTGAGAGGAGCAAGGCCTTGGGAACAACCCACCCTGCCAGGAACAAGAGCAGAACAGCTTTAAAGGGATGGAAAAGTTTATTTGATGTAACCCATATCTGTGCTTGTGTTTGCAAGAGCAGCCAGTGCCCTGATGCCACCAGCATTCCCAAAATCCAGGAGCAGCCACAAACCCTGCAGCCCTCTGGTGTTTTTAGCAGAAGTAACAAGCACGTAAAACAAAAGCCTGATGCTGAGATTTTTCAAAAGAAAATTTAAAAAATATTCCATGCAAATGGTTCAAAAAGTTTATTGAATATTTAATTTACAAAAATCATATCCCTATGAGGTGTTCTAAAATTGGATAAAATAAACTGCATATAAAACCCAACCCTAGTAATGCAAATACAACACAGATATGAGACCATGGAAAGGAGAAAAAAATAGTAATAATCATGACACACATGTGACATTCATGAAAGATTGTCCCAACCATCCAAGAACTGGTTCAACACGATGCCTTCTCCCTTGACACTCTGTACAATTCACCATTTTGTACAGGCCTTCCATATTCCATTGGTCCAAACTGAGATCTGATAAGAAGTCTTTGCCTTCTCTCTTGGCTTCTGTACCAGATTTGACATTTTCCTTTTGATCAGAAGGTGGAAACAGACAGTACAGACACTGAACATGTGCACTATTGGATGCAACTTGCTATCTTTGGTAGGGACCCTAAATCTGCAGTGGTCAGCTTTCTACAGTGACAGGAATTTCAGTTTTGGCAAAAAAAAAAAAACCCAAAAACCAAACCAAGGTTTAATTGTGTTGTTTAGTAGAACAGTACTGGCAGTTTCTCTTGAACATACAAAAAAAAAAAAAGTCTCTTGTCTGGTTTAAAAATGGGGATCATTTACATGGGTCTCAAATCCAATCATTAACATTCCTTGACTTGAAAATGGTTCCATAAAATGTCACTACTGCACAGCAGGCCCTTCCTTCCTTCCTTGTGTGAGCAGGGATGCACTGCACACAGAACACAACTGCAATCCCACCCCTCCTGCCTTTTCCTCCCATTTAAAGCAATGGGAATATTCCTGCAGATCTGGATGCCAGTTTCCTTCTGAACAAGCAGGAATCTCTTTGGGTGACTTAACACTTGCACAGTAACTTTTCCAAGTTTTCCCTCTGGGAAAAGAGGAGGGTGAAGCAAAAACAAAAGGGTGAAGGAATTCGGGACAATCAGTGCTAGAGAGTTTGCAGCCCTCCTCTGGGATAACATGAACAGGAGGAGCAGGACCAAGAAAAAATAATTAAAAAAGAAGAAAAAAAATTAATTTAAGAGCCAAAGAAACTCCACTTTAAAGGAGAAGGAAAAAGTACCAGACTGTTTCCTTCATAACATTAATATTCCATAAATATTGGGCAGTATTTGATTAACTGCAATTGTAAAACATTTTCTTCATTTTTTTCAAGCACTATCTGGAAAAGAAAACAAAAAAAAGGAAAGAAAAAAAGGAAAAAAAAGAAAAGGAAAAAAAGGAAAAAAAGAAAATCACCAACTCTGCACCTCCCCAGTCCTCTCCACTTGGTGGAAATGCAAACAGCCTGCATAGCCACGACCTTCTCAGCTGCAAACGCTTCGTGGAAGACTAACTAGACTTGAACACTTGACTAAATCTGCTCACTTAGGAGTAAAACATGCAATATTACAGCAGACAGCTACCTGTCCTCCAAAAGGCTTGGCTAATTTGGCAGAGAATAAACGTTCCCAGATGAAAATAAATCCCAAGAGCCTCGGTGAAAGACAGAGCAGTTACAATATATTAGCGATTTCTGTGGCCTAAGTGTTTTAAAAAGCATCAGCAAAGTATTAAATATAAAAGCCATATGCATATACCCCCTCCATCCTCGGGAAAGCCTCGTGGTGTCCGTAGTGTGAGCAGTGGTGTGTGGGCTGGGGAATTAAGGCAGGAGCAGCAGCAGGGGTGCCTACTGCCGGAGCTCCACGTAGTTGGCGGGGAAGAGGCCGTAGCGGCCCTTGCAGACCCCGCGCCACCAGCCGTCGTCGATCATCTCGATGTTGGTGATGATGTCGTCGGGGTCGAAGGAGATCTCGTCGTCACCCGCTGCAGGGAGAGCCCAACGGGGTCAGCACCCGCCCTGCCAAGGGCTCACCAAGCCCCAGCACTGGGCTGGAAGAGCCTTTTGGAAATTGCCACCAGGGCCACAAACAGCACCCGGTAATTTGCAACGCGCACCCAGAAATTTGCAATCTGCGCTCTTGTTAAACCCCCAAATCCCTGACTTTTCATTTGCCACCACAAGAGACATAGAAAGGCATAGGAAAAATCCAGATTTATCTCATGCAGAGCACAGTTTTCAAAGCCAAAGGGTGAAAACAAGAGGTTTGCTCACCAGCTTGGTAATCATAAAGGGCTATGGCTGTGATCCCAAGTTCATTTTCATACTCATCATACGTGTTTTCTTCTGAAGAGAGGAGGGGAGAACAATTAAAACATGAAGTACATTTCCACCCTCAGTTTTTTTCTGTGGTGCTGCTCCTTCAGTTGCACTGCTAACCCACACAGGAAGCAGGCAACAGCCCATGCTAGGTTTCAGCAGTGCTGACACTCCTTCTGCATGGACTTACTCCCTCAATCACGCACAACTGAAGCATGAAAAGAAGCATTTACAGGAGACACTGAGTATGGGACTACATAAAACCAATCAGCCCTGTACTGCTTCTGTAAAATGTGACAGGACAGCTGAGCTCAAGATCACTGTGTAAGACAATAATTAATACAAGTGGTGGCATGCTGGGGGGGGGCAGAAAGGGGCCTGCTTAAAATTCCCAGGTTTTTGTACCAGAGCAGTTTCATCCTTCACAGCTCATTTAATAACTGGAAGAGGTGAGAAAAAAAATGGGAATTCAAAAGAATCTTACTCTTGCATTTTCATAGATCCCTACTCCACTCCCTCACAGGAACAGAACCCAACACTTCAATATCAAACTCCAAGAATTGTTGATTGGATTTTTTTCCTGGTGCAGCACACGTTTAATCTCTAGCTCAGTGCTTTCTTCTCATGTTGAGCTACATTCTGCAGGGTGGGAATGGCTACCCCTGAATTTCTTTTTGAACTGAGACCCTGGAGAGCACTGTAATTACTCCAACATCATCTCACAAAAGTTAACTAACTTCAACACCTTGCTGCAGCCATTTATTAATTTCCTAATTGAAGTTTGCTGGTGGGGAATGTAGAAAGTCTCACTGGACTGAGAGTTCAGCAAACCAGGACAGTGTGCTATCAGCACAGCTGCTCATTAAGCTCTTGCACCAGGAAATAATCCCTCTCCAAAGGGTTTTCTGTGAGACACAAACCTGCTTGGTAGTGGTCTGCAGCTCCTGCCACCTCATAGACGGTCTCAGGCTCGTACTCGGCCTCCCTCTGGCTCACTGCCTCCTGGTATTCGGGCTGCGCCGCTTTGTAGCCAGCCTCTGGCTCCTGGGCAGCAGGGTAGGAGGGGCTGGAGCTCTTGTAGGCTGACCCTGCCTCGTAGGAAACTGCATCCTGCAGGGAGACAGGGGAGCGCTGTCAGGGCTTTGTGAGGAGATCACAGGATCAGGATCAAAGCCCACATCCCAAAGGAATCCCAGCAAACCTCATAGACCGGGCTGGAGGGCGCCTTCTGCTCTGCCACCTGCACCACAGGAGAGGGTGGTGGGGTCTGCTTCTTGGCTTTGGCTTGCTCCTAAACCCAGGAGAAAGGAAAACTTCAGTGCAGCTCAGCCACTGATGAGGGGACCAAGAAACAACCCTTCAGAACGAAGGACAGGCAATACATCCTGCAATGAACTGCTCAAGGTCACAGGACTGGGCTGAGAAATGCAGCACAGCAAAAGGAAAAAAGGGAAGAAACAAAACTCCCATGGCACATATGCATGCCAGTGTTTAAAAACAGCTCCAGAGTTGTCTGGCCCATCTCCAGAGGAGCTGCAGGGCTTTGGTGTCAGTGTATTCATTCTGCTCATCAGCTGGCTGGGCCTTGTGTCCCCTTTCAGGCTGAGTTTAAAGAACCTGAAGCCCACACGTGTTCTGGGGGCACAGCTGATGAACGGCCTTTGGTGAGAAATGGCTGTGAAGCTCTGGCAGGTCTGAAAAACATCCTGCCAAGGCAAAGGACTGAACAGCTCAGACAAAAGTGGGCCCTACAGTGACAGTCAGGATTCCAGTGTTCAGAGGAATTAATAAAAGAGGAATTAATAAATGTGGTAGAAATAAAAGCAGTACTGCTTTTGTGTTCTGAGACACAAAGAACATGGATCTGTTCTGGCACTCAAGTGCCTTATGCTTCTCTCAAGTGCCATCCCATCAGCGAATCACAGGGCAATTGCACAATCATTGGAAAGCCACTCATTAGGGAGGCAGGACGTGGAAATGCAAGAAATCCTGTGTTGCTAACGTGACACAAAACAAGGTAACTATTTCAACAGGTAACTTTCATTTTGCCTCTCTTTACCACAGGTGAAGAGTAAACCATGAATCCAGGGCCAAACTGTCTTTTTCATTGAAAAAAAGGAGGAGAGGATGTGTGCAATGGCAGTCTGTGCACTCCAGCAGTTTAGGCCCATCAAGCTGTAACACCCCAGAGGATTCTCAGGAGATGGCAGTACAGAGATGTAGTGGTAGGAAATCTCGCAAAAAATTCTTCCTTTCCTTTGCTTGTCACATCTCAAAAAAAAATACACCCAACAAAGAAAGCAAAGCGTGTCTTGAGAGCAGAGCCAGCTTTGAAGACAATTCAAAGCTCAGTGCTGTGCTTTCTGGGAAAAGTCTCTCCTGATGCAAACCTTCCCTCACTTTTAAATCCTAGAGATGAAATATAAAAAGGCACCAACAAAGTGAGTATTAGAAGTCAAACCTAAGTTTGGGGACAAATTAAGCAGCATCAATCCATTAATGATAGCAAATGTGGCAACAGTTTGACTAATTTGTCCTAGGAAATGGGTCTGCAGTCCAGATTATAGTTTAGGGTAGACACAGTGTAATTGCCATAAAAATTTAAATTGCATGGTTCCCCTCAGGCTGGGTTTTGTTCCATAGTGAAATGCTCCATGTGAAAGAGCATCCTGCCTCTTTTTGCAAGGCAGCAGAGCACAGTGAAATCATGAGGCAGCACTGACTCAACCCAGGCATCAAAGAAGAGCTCCCTGAGCACTCTTTGCCTGTGTGACATTTGTGAAAAGCAAACCAGAACAAGGATTGCCACCAAGCAGGGCTCTGGCAGGAATGCAGTCCATATGTACATCCCATTGTGGGAGGCTGTATGCCCACATATGCTCTGGAAGTGAAGAAGTTCAGTGACAGAAATAAAGTTCACTCCAGTCAGAGCCCATCCCTGCCCTTGGCACTCCCTGTGGATGCTGTGGATCACATCTCTGCCCTTCTCCTGCTCTGCCTGGGAGCAAGGGGCAGTGCCAGCAGAGCCATTTCAGCTCCCCTCAACCTCATCCCCCTCTCTCTGTGTCTGCAGAATCCCACAATTAACCATGGAGATGTTCAGGCTTAAGAACATTAATCATCTGGTTACAGGGAAATCTAAATACCAGCTTTGGGGGAAAAAAAACTTCAAATGTGTCCAGGCAACAGAATCTTTGATGAAGCACAAGAAAAATCCAGCAAAATGGCTTGGATTTAACCCACACTCACAGCAAAAATACCAGCAGAGAAATAACATAATTACTGAGATAACAAAGTAATTAAACAAAAAAAAGACAAAGCAATTAAGGTCCCTTCCAATCCAAACCATTCCATAACCTCTTCCTCTCCCAGCTTTTCTCCAGCACAGTAAAGAAACCCCAGGAGTGTTTGGGGAAGATACTAAAAGTCCACGTGGAGGACAGGCAGCATGAGAATGATGCACAGAGGATGAGCTCCCATTCAGCTCGTGACACATTTCTGCAGTGAACATATGCTCACACTGCACAGCGTGGGGCCAAAAGGGAAAATAGGTGATAAGCTGAGAGAAAAGGGGGAAACAAGAAGAAATAAAAAAGAAATAAAAAACCAATCTTTTTAGAGGAAGAGAGCCTACCAGGCAGTCTTTCGTACTCTTAAAACAAATTAATTGCATCAAGCCTTAAGTCTCCTGTAACACAAACTAATACAAACAAATATGCAAATTCCATAAGGCAGATAAGATACAGTTTCTGACTAAACATGTCCTGGAATTATCTTGCTTATGAATAACACAAAAATCATGAAGCTTTTACCTGTACCAATGCAAAGTCAATTTTTTTAATTCCCTAACTAAGATTCAACTGACATATGGAAGATAATCTTCTCCTGATTTCCTGGCTGTGTGTTATACCACCTCCATCTCCCAAAACACTGATCCCAAAGGAACAGCATCACCAGCTTTCACATGCAGGGCATTTTGGGGACCCCAGAACTCTCCCCTCATGAACTCCTCCGTGCCCAAAGGGAATGTGGGACTGCCAAAAGGCAGAAGGACAGGAGGAAAAGGCCAGGCTGGAGTCAGACACAGCTGAAGCACAGGCACAAACACACACCTGGAGCTTTAAAGGCCAGCTGGGAAGAAGGAGCCTTTTCTCAAAGATTCCCTTTTCTCCCAGCACTGCACTGAAAGCAGGCTGCTCCAATGGGATTTGAATGTTACTGACCTCCAGTTTCCTCCGAGCCTCCTCCTGCTCCTGCTTCTCCCTGGCCATTCTCTGGGCTCTCTCAGCCTCTGCCTTCCTTCGGTCCTCCTGCTCCTTCTCCTTGGCCAGGTTCTCAAAGTTAGCTCGGATGCTGCTTGTTTTATTGGCAACTGCAACAGGGGAAAGAACTCAAGTCAAATCATGGTTCTATAAAAAGTAGCCTGGAATGAGTTTTTGCTACAAATTTCTGCTTTTCTGCCCTCTGAGTTTATAGTTCAGTCAGGAAAGTCCTTCTATCCCTCTTTCTTCCTCTTCCCTTCCCAGCTCAAACCTCTTGCACATCTCATTTCTGTTCCGAAAATCCTCTGTAATGCTTCTCCCTCCTCTCCTTCATGGTACAGGCCCCACCACTACCCAACACAATTTATTCTCCCTTATTCCTTCCTTATTCTCCTTTCCTTAAGTCTGATGAGCCTCAAGAGAAAAAAACAAGCTGGAACAAAGCAAAACCACCTCTAAAGGAAGTAGGAGAATATCTGAGGTGCTAAAGAGCTGCAAATACAGCAGTTCTCTCTGGATGACCTTTACTCAGCACTGCTACATCAATAATCCAGGATTTTGGATATAATCACCTCCAAAGAAAGGATTTGGGGCCAATGCCTTACCAGCTTCTACTGGCTTGGTCTTCTGATAAGTTGATGATGGTTTCTCTATATCTTCGAAAGTTGCTGCATTCTATCAGTAAGGACAAAAAGGATACATGTAAAAACCCCCACAAATTCATGAGGACATTCACACAGCCTCAACCTGAGATATTTTACTGTGGTATTGTCCCTAAGGCTTTTAGCAGAACATCAAAACCAAATCAGGAAGGATCAAAACTTTACAAACAGAATAATCCTTTCTGCAAGTCAAGCTGGAAAGAATTAATCTTAAGGGGCAGTTCTGAACACATCAAAATCCTATTAATTAAAAATAAAAAAGTTTATGAGTGACTCATCAGAATTAAAAAGAAGGCAATAAAAATACATTGTGTAGCTGTTGCTGATCTAATCCACATAAGCTGGCATCAGCTCTGTGTGTATAAATTTGCTTCTTAAAGGCTTAGAAAAGCACAAAACTCTGCCCTTAGACTGGAGAAGTGTCCAGAAATAGAGAGCTGAGCAATGCAGATCTAAGCAGGCTGTTCTGCCTCATGGTCAGAAGCCATGGCTCTTTGAAGCAACTTACCTTGTCCATCCGATCCTTCTGGACACCATACTTGCCTCCAAATCCTTTGGAATAATCTAAAAGCAGGAGAAAAAAGGTCAGAGCAGGGAGTTGGGTGTCCCTCCCCCCTTGCTGCCAAATGCAAACAGCCACCTCAGGTGCAAAGAGCCATTTCAGCCTCATGCACAGCCACAGTGACAGCCACCAGAGAAAATGCAGAGAGGACACAGAAGCCCAGGAGCCCTCAGGAAGAGCAGCAAAGACAGACTGTGAGCCCACATGCATTCCCTGAGTGAACAGAGTTGAGGGACAGAACAGGTATCAAGCAAGGAGTAAGGGAGGAGCCCTCCTGATGCATCACTTCTGTAACACAGCCTTTGACAGCACCAATTCTGAGCCCTCTGCAGGGATCAGGGAGCCTGAGCCATTTTGCTTTGCTCAGAGGAGTCTTCAGTGACCACAGAGGTGTTTTGGTTTTGGCTTTTTTTCCCTCTTTGTGAATGGCAGGAAAATGTAACCATTTTCTCTTTCCAGTGGTTTTGGTTGAGATACTCAGCTGGTGAACATTAAAGCCATTGGTGGCAACTCCTGCTCTACACACAGAAAGGGGAAATTACACAGGCCAGCTTTAGCTGCCTAAGCAACTCACCAGCAGAGGTGGCTGTGCTATCCCATACCAGCCCTGAGCTGCACACTCTTCCTCCCAGCTGCTGCTGCCCTCAGCACTAGTCACACTCCCAAATTCACTCCCAGTGACACTGATAAAAACAACCAACAAACCCAGACAGGAGGGGGTTTCTGCTCTCATGGGAACGTCTGAGGAGCACCAGAGCAGCACAACAGCAGCAGCAAGAGTGTGTGACTGGAAAAAGCCCTCTTTGTGGTGTGTGTGAGCTGTAGGAATGTGCCCTTACACTGCCCGTGTTTCCTATCCATCCCTGGAATCCATCTCTTCTCCTCTCAGCCCCCAAACCATTGGCTCTCCCTGCCAGCCATTGCAGTGCTTGCACTGGGGCTCTGAAAGTCTGAATATGTGTCACTAGAGCACAGGGAAATGCCAGCTATCAACGAACAACCTCATTTTCTTCAGCTTTGGAGGTATTTTCAGCCAGAATAAATATACTACACTTACGTTTTCCAGCTCCAGACTCCTCACTTTAAGATAATGGAAAACCAGGAATTCATGGGTTGCACCCCAACTATTTCACAATGAATAAACAGAGCATTATAACAGCATTTGCTCACCCAAGAACAAACATTCCCTACTTCTTTCAAAGACTACAATAATTTTTAAATGATCTTGCCACAGCCCATTTCTTGTTAATGGTTACGTGCGTGGTTGTTATCTGAATCTTTTTCCACGAATTTACCCAGGCAAAACTTTATGTTTAGTCTATAAATCTGATTTCATTAACATCATACATAATGTCATAAATAATGACAATAATGTCATTATTCCCCTGCATGTACAGCTATAACTAATTGAGGACTTTGCAGAGCTGTTGACTAAACACTGGGTGTTTCCTGAATACAGGCTTGCTTGAGGTAGTATTTTAAGGGTAGAAAAAAGAAAAGAGCTGGATCATGGAAGAGCAGAAGCGCAATAGTGTGTCTGCACATTCCTGGCATCGATCTGCTCAGAACTATTTCAGACTGTGTGAGAAGTGGCTGCACTGGTAAGAAAGTAACAAGTGAAAACGGTGCCTTGTTGAGATTCATGCTTGGCTAGTTTCTCCTTGTAATCAAACCCCACAGCAGATGGGTCCTGCCTTTCTGTCTGCACACCAAATTTCCCTCCGAAACCACTCTTATAGTCTGAAAAAGCCACATGGGATACGTTAAAACCAAGGCAGGGAAACAAACTTCAGTCAGAGACATTCAAAATAATTTTTGCAATATTTTCAATTATCAGCAATTTTGGATGGTGAAAAAAAAGAAATACATCAAGACACTTCTGCAAAAGTAAATTGAAAAAAGTCTCAACTTGAGATATTTATCAGATATAAGAACACCATTCTGAAGTCACAGAAAAAAAAGCATTTCTCAACATTTTTCATCCATACTGCATAATGCACTTGCACTTGATCAAAGGTATGAACACAGGTACACAGATAATTTGTTCATCCAAACAAAACAACAACAGATACAAGAGAACAAACAAAATAAACACCAAAAGAGTACAAGAGAAATGAGCTTCCCTCATAAGGGTGGTTAACATTTGTACAGAGAGCTGACTTTTAAAGAGGTGTGAAGATGGGCCCCACAGAGACCACCCTCCAGATTTCCTTAAAGGAAAGAGGAATGTTCCTGCTGCCACACAGCTTGAGGGAGAAAAGGTTTCAGCTAAGAGCTGATCATTCCCTATTGCTGCCTAGGGAGCAGCTATTTACATCTATATATATAATTATTTATATAAATATTTATGTGTACTATAAAATGAGGGATGGCACAGAAAAAAAGAGATTCAGGTAATCCTCTCACAACAAATCTGCTGGAGCACCCAACAGAACAATATTAATTTCATTACTTAAAAAAATATTTTTAAGAGCAGTGACAGGCAGAGGGCTGAGGAGCAATAGCTGCATTTTACAGGAAGTTGGATTTTTACTGTGAACCAAATATTTCGCAGGAAGAGGTAGCCCACAGGCTACAAAAATGATCAGCAATTGATTTTAGACTCTTCCTGCATGGAAATAGGGATATACACAACAGAATTCAGAAGGAAAAATTTATTTGCGGAAAGGAATTCCTAACCTGTGGTTTGCACAGCTCAACTGAAAAAAAGAAAATAATCCAGCATACCTGCAGGCCCATAAAGGGAAAATTTAGTCCTGAGCCTGGACTTTGAGGGGCTGGGTGTCAGCTGTGCCAAAGCTGCTCTGCAGCACCCAACAACAGCAAACCGGACACAGGAAAGGAGCCCCACGTCAGCTCCTGTGGGGCTGTGCCCAAAGGCACCAGGGCAGGGCTCACACAGGCAACAGGAGGGCAAAACGAGGGCAGGCAGCAAGAACAGAAGGGGCTGAGGGCTGAGGTACCTTTCTGGGACTCGTGCAGCTGCACCTTCTCCTGGTGGTCCCAGCCAAGGGCACACTTGTCTTGTCTGTCTGTCTGCACGCCAAACTTGCCTCCAAAGCCCTTTACATAATCTGTGAAGTTTTCAGAAAACATTGCAATTTGTAGCTGCAAATGGCATTTAATAAAAAAACCCAGGAATATGTTAGGGGATAAGCTGCCCTGTTAATAATACATTCACTTATTTAAAGGTATCCAAAATTTGCACACACATGGGGTAAACACACATTTACCACAAAAACAAACCCCAAACAAACTAAAAACTCCCACCCAAAAAAAACCCCAAAGTATTTTTCCCAGGTTTAAAAGGATCAGAGCTACTATTTTTAAAGAAGATGATAAAAACCTTTCTGTGATTCATGTTTTTCCGTTTTGCCTTGATATTCAAAGCCAACAGCACTTTTATCCACTTTGTCCTTGTCAACACCGTATTTACCTCCAAAGCCCTTGGAATAATCTAGAGATAAGAGGGAAGAATTTTGTTTGTAAGTGTTCAGCAACAAAACCATCACCTTGAGAAACTGTGATAATCAGGGCTGCCAGCACTGCACTGTGTTTTAAAAGAAGCACTGACACCCACAGCTAAACTTGATTTCAGACACTGAAGTCAGAAATCCTTCAGAACACATTCTCCAGGATGGAAAATAAAACAGCATTTTGCTGGGCAATGCCAGCAATTCAGCTGCCTGACTCCTTGGTAAAATTCTGAAGACACTTATGGGGAAGTGAACTTCAAAACCCACATCAGCAACAGCCTGGATGCTTTTAAACACCCCCTGCTCCGTGTCAGCGTTTCTAGAGTTCAAACATTTCTTTGGGACAAACAGAAAACAGATGGTAAAAGTGTCACCATTTTTCCATAAAATGGTCAATTTTTGATTAGATATGTATAGAAACTTAAGCAGCAACACAAAATTAATTCTAAACGCTGTTAAGTGTTTTAATCCACAAACAGTTGATTCTTTTAGAAGCACTTCTCTGTGGTGATTAAGCTGCTCACAGTCTGGCTACTTTGATTTACAGATTTTCAAAAGGAGCTGTAAAAAACCCCAGACAAACTTGTGTGCCCTAGACCATCCCTTAAAACCAGGCAGATTTTTTTGGCCTTTTTTTCCCCAGAAGTTGAGGTTTTCAGCAACATAAATTTTACCCAGCATTACCTTTCAGCAGGTTAGGAGTGCAAGAGGGGTAAAACACGAGTATTTTACAACATGGGCTATGGGCAGTGCCTACAGCACTAGGGAAGGAGCCTGCTAACACATGTTATTATTCACTATTCACCCTTCTGGGAGTCGTGTTTCTCAGTTTTCCCCTGGTAATCAAACCCCACTGCACTCTTGTCCACTCTGTCAGCCTGTACTCCGTATTTTCCACCAAAACCACTTGAGTAGTCTGCATTGAGAGTAAAGCACAATAAAAACAGCATGAAAGCAACTTGTCATGGATACAGCACAGCCTAGCAATTGAGGGGAAAAACAAGTTATTTCAGAACTCAAGCATTATGAGGGCTTTAGCACATAAAATTCAGTTTAATTTTAAACATAAGATAAGCAACAGTCCTACAGCTTATGATGGTTCCCTTTAATTTTTTCCCTATTTCCAACAGGGTGCAATACAGCAAAGAACAACTCCCAGTCTTCCTGACATGCCCCTGAACCTCACTTCAGAAAGAAAAATTAGACTCCTGACTCCACTATTTCTGTGTCTTAAAACCTCATCAACTCATGAAACTGCTAGGAAATTCATTTTTTCCTCCTCTGTTCCACCAAACCCACTATTTGATTCATTGGGAATGTCATGCAGAGGTCCCACTAAAGGAGGTACTTCTCCCACAGTGAAAGAATCTGCTCAGTTTTTTATAGAAGACGTGCCCACCGAGGTGACACCTCCCCACTTTACCTTTTTGGGAGGGATGCTTCTCAGTTTTGCCCTGATATTCAAACCCAACAGCTGACTGGAAGAGAAATAAAATGACAACTGTGACAGGGTTAGGCATTAGGAGAAAAACTGCATGCACCTCAGTTGACACAGAGTACAGTAAGTTCCTGTGTCTCTCCATACTGCTCTGACCTTCTGGATTGGGAGCACAAATACCTCTGTAACTTATGGGCCATATTCATTTCCAGGCAATTCAGTGCATGTGTTCATGGCCAGGGTTTTGCCCTCCTTTGCCAAGGCAAATTGTGCCAGCAGCACACTCCAGCCTGGCCTTGCCAGGTCCAGCAACTCAGTATGACAGAAATCCAGCATTTCCATGCAGGGATTGTTACACAGTCTTGGAACAAGATATCCTGGCCAGTAGCTCATGCTGTGATACAGGACAAACCATCCCCAAACATTCTACAGTGTTCACACTGACCTTGTCAAAGAACACAAAAAAGTATATTTTAACATCTCTTTTAGGGTTTCTTTTCAATTCATCTCAAGTTCCCATGAGGGCTTTTTTCTACTCTGCTTTAAACAGC
Source organism: Zonotrichia albicollis (assembly GCF_047830755.1). Lineage (NCBI taxonomy): Eukaryota > Metazoa > Chordata > Aves > Passeriformes > Passerellidae > Zonotrichia > Zonotrichia albicollis. The sequence goes on from NC_133824.1 coordinate 49,814,835, forward strand.
AATTTATCTCCCTAACAGTCAGTGTTAGCTTCCGCTAAACTTCAAAAAGAGCAGGAAGAGCAGCCCACACCAGCACCCTAAGGCACTGGAATTCTGCAGTTTTATGTACAAAAGGAAAAAATCAACCACTGTGGGTAGCTGCAGGAGGAGATGAAATCACTCACCTGATCAACTCTGTCGGTTTGTACTCCAAACTTGCCACCAAACCCTTTCACTGAATCCACTTGGGAGCAATGCTTAGAGAGTTTGGATTGGTATTCATGTCCAACAGCTGACTGGAAGAAATTGGAGCAGTTCAGAGAGCAGTTCTACACGGTCCTGTGTGTCAGACAAAACACTGCACCAAGCAACTGGAGGGTGAGTTTTGTTACCAACATGCACCACTGCCACTCCTCCTGCTGAAACCAACTTCCCTGGAAATTCCTGCTCACTTGGGAAGTCTCCACAAGGATGCTGCCATGCTACCAATCCAGCCTAGGCAAGGGAAGTGACTGCATTTTATGGGAACTATTTTATGCCCTGCATTTGCACTTCAAAAGCACAGGAATGAAAACAAGACAGGTACAGAGGGAGTCTTGATGGTGTTCATGCAGAATTTGAAGTGAGTTTCAGGTGAAACACACAGCCTTGTGTTTATTCAGGGATCTGTTTTAGCTGACAGGGGACTGCAACAAATACAACAATATTTTTGTACAACAATACAAATACAACCAGAGCCAGCTGCCATTGGTTTAGGGAGGCACCCAAGTCTCCTGCATAAATCACTATTAGGCATCTTCCTCACATGCAAAATGGTGTTGAACATGAGGAGATGCACCCACACCTGTGCCAAAGGCACCCAGCCCTGCATCCTGACCCCGGAAGCTGAGCTGAACAGAGGCTGAGCTCCATCCATCCCACTGGCAGGACACAGGGATATGAAATTACACACCTGGAAGTGCCTCCACACAGCCCTTGCTAGTGTTACACTGACCTAGTGCTGGGGAGCCCTTCCAGCTCCTGCAATTGATGCTGCAGCCTCACACCTCGAGTAAAAATGTTTTTTCCTTGCCCAGTGCCAACACTGGCAACTGGCCAGAGCAACCTGCAACTCACCAGTAACCCAACACTGCATCATCTGTGCCAGGCAGCTGGGCCAAGGTGAATTAATTTGAGGACACAAGGTGTCTGCACACCTTGGATTTTACAGTGTTTGCTCTTTTCTTCCACACAGGGGCTGGAGGCAACATTCCCAGCAGGTTGGGAAGCAAAGGATGAAGTCATTGCCAGGTAACAGTTCAAGGATGGCAATAACAGGACACTACTTTAGCTCAAAAGCATTAAAAAAGCTCCCTTCTTTTCCTGACTGAAACAACCACACTCCTGTCCATTTTTCAGGTGTTCTGTAGTACAGTAGCTGTGAAATGTGTCAGAAAAGGCTCCCACCTCGCTTTTTTCTTCCCATTACATTTATGAAAAACATGAAGCTCTGAAAATTTTAGCTTTTATGTGGTTTTACCTGATCTCCCTTTTGTTACACCAACTGAGGTGTAAGTGTGGTGTTTTCTTCGTGGTACCAGGACTTCCTGCATTTCACCAAACACCACAACATAACCCCCCTTAGAAAAATACACTTTTTGGTAATCTGCACTTCAGAGTCAAACACCCTCATAACTTTTGTACATTTTACACCAGCTCAGGAGGTATGGCACACAGAGTGATGGAAATGTTCATTTTAACTCAGAACCAAGGTTTTGCCCTAAATGCAGCAAAACCCTGCAGCATGGCAATGCTCCAGCAACCCTGACTGAATGGCCAAGCTTTAAAGCCAAGCTTTAGGAGCAGCACACCTGCACAGATACCTGCAAAGGAGACATCTCAGCCACAAGGCTTCAGAACTACAGTTACAAGGGAGAAAGATTCATTACAAACAGAAATTGTGAACACCTCCTGCCACCAGCATCACTCACATGGGCATGACCAGCATGTTTTTCCCCACAATTAATTCTGGCCTACGGGAAACACTGCTGACTTTTGTTCCTTTTTCATTCCCCCACAGACACAGGTCAGGGATAAACTGCTGACACTAGAGAGCAGCAGCAGAACAGGCCTGCTAGTTGAATCTGCTCAGCAATTCCTTTTCTCAGATTCAAAGGTTGGCCCACTGAGAACTGGACAGCAATTAACTCTGGAATATGAGAATCCAGCAAAAATTTAAAGCTGTCAAGTTACCAAGAATACAGAAAACAAAGTAAGAAAACTTTTTTATTTAGAAATGTTTTGATTCTTATTCTAGCAGAGCTCATGAAAGAAAGCAGTCAGAAGTTGATATGCCTATTTATCACATGACTAAAGGAGTTACACTAAGAATTAGAATTTAACAGTGTAACATAAGCAGCCATCAACTCCTTATATAAAAAACTACCATCTGATTGAAGTACAGTATTTTAAATACTTGCATTCTTTGTCACTGTTCACAGTTTGTTCACAAGAGCTGCACTCTGATTTTAATGCAGCAGCACATCCTTTTTTCATTTTTTTGGCAGTCTCTATCTATATGCATAGAAGAGCTGGCCCAGCATCGAAATAAAAAGACCATACTGGATTTATTAATGCACCAAGCCCTTTGTTCATTTAGAAACATAAATTTAAAAACTTGAATCCTGACTCCAGGGGAATCATCTCCAGACTTGGCATCAATCAAAACCACGTGGGGCCAGTGCACAGCCCAGAGCAAAGCTGGGACAAGCTCAGCTTACACAGAGAGTGCTGCTGGCCAGGCTTCTCCTTTCCCTGCTCCCTCCATCCCAAGGAAGCCCCATCCCCATCCACACTTACTTTATCCATGCGATCCTGTTCCACGCCAAACTTCCCCCCGTAGCCATGGGAGGCTTTTGGTCCTGTTTGCAGCTCCCTCTCTTTGAGGTTCTGGTGCTCTTGGAATACATTCTCCCTCAGCTGATGAATACTTTAAAAGACAACAAAGCAGCAACTTTTACCATGGAGGTTTCAGCAAGCAACTTCAAAAAGATGCAAAATATAAAGCTGACAAAACTGTCATCTTAATGAGAAGCTGCATCACTGGATCACTTGCATTTTTCAAGCCCTTCCCATTTTTTCAGTGTATGAAACATTTCCTCATATTCTGAGACATTGGATTTGTCCCACTGCAAAATGTTGTTTAAAAAAAAGAAAAGAAACTGCTGGTTTTAAGAAGAATGTGGAAGGGAATTTTGCTATTTTAGCAATCTTTTACCTAGGATTGATTTGTGCCTGAAACATAGGTTTTTTTCCTTGTGTCCTAATTTAAATTCTTCCCAATTCTTCCACTTTCTATCTGGATGGCAACTTTTCAGAACAGGGATCATCTCTTATCACACAGTCCCTGTAGTATCAGGGCTAATTCTAACACAGCATTCTGGACAGCACTGTACTGCAAAATAAAGATGTAAGGAAACTTGCACCTCCTCTTCCCAAGGTGATCCCTTAAAATGTGCAGAATTGAACTGAGGGCGGTGCAGGCTATAAAAAGAAGAGTAACCCAAGGTGTAATCTGCACTTTAAGCACTTCCCACCTAAGTTTTGAACTTCCTCAGGTGTAATTCAGCCAGCAGGAATTCCCACTGTCCTCACAATAGAGCAGAGCAACACTGATCCCTGAAGTAACCAGAGTTCAGTCTCCTCTGTTTGCAACATCACACGTTTCCTAAAACTGCTTTAAAGTTCTGTCCTAGACACTTTCTGTAAGAAATACAAGATTCAGAAGAGATGCATCATTTCTGTTTCACATAAGCCTCTGTGATGCACTTATTTGCTTTTCCATCAGAGAGCTCAGTTTGTTACTTTGCCAGGGTTTTTATGAGTTTGGTTGTAGCAGTTTTCTAATCAAAGCGTAAGAATTACGGGACAAAACGTTTCCTTAAAGTATCAAACTGAAACTGCTCAGATCCCTCTGCTTCTCCCCTGGCACTACTGGCTCTTGCACCAAAACAGCACAAAAAACCCTTTTTCAGATACAGAGGTAGGAAAAACCACATTTCCAGTGACAAAGAAAGATTTAAGGGTCCCTGCACCATACTTCTGCTCTAATTTCAGCTCTGAAGACTGATTATTTGCCAGATGGCTGGTCTTTCAAATCTATCTTCTACAGGGACTCTTGTTTTAATTATGAAGACACAAGTAACTGAGATCACATTAAAAGTTGCCAGGGACTGTGCCTGTTAATACACATCACAAGAAATGCTTTACTTGATGTGCTCCTGGTGGCCGGACCCATTGACGGTTTTGGCTCCCCAGCGCTGCTCCTTCTCACTCACATCGTTCTGTGAAGGACACACACCAAGAGAGAGTTAAACACCCAAAGGAATCACCAGGCACACACACCTCAGAGCTCACAGCAAAAGCTTCCAGCAGTCACTGAGGCCACAGGTGCTGGAACAGCAGCTTCACCTCCCCTCCACTCCAGGGACACACTCCTGGCAGTTTATTTGGCCAAGCCACATCCCCCACCCCAGAGCTCCTCTGGAACTGTCCCAGAACAAGTTCCTGGTGGATCAGCAAACCCCAAAGCCATACCACAAAGTCTGGATCTGTCTCCCAGTCATCAGCTCCATCATCCTGGCTGACAGTCACGGTGTGGCCTGCAGTAGCCTTCCACATCTGCAACACCAGCAGGGGAAGCAGGGTCACTCACCTGCCAGCTCGTGTGATTCCTGCAGGAGCTGAGAGAGGAGATGCAATCCAAAATTCCCAGTAAAGTATGCTATTTAACCACATGACCAAAAGCTGTGCTTGCAGTGAAAACAGGTTTGACCACTGGAGCTCAGGCTGTCTCCTCAAGCTGCCTTACAAACCTGTTTAACTCTCCCGTTTGCACTGTAAAAAGATTAGGAGCAATTGCTGTTTCAAGAGAACAAAGTCACCTTTCTTTGCTCAAATTAATGTGTGCCTTTGGTGCAGTCACTGCACTCAAAGACTTCTGCTCACACAGGTTTCCAAGCCAACATGCAGCTCCAAAGACTGCTGCTAATTCTGGATCCTGTGCCTACAATTAAGGTGTAGGAATAGGTGATTTTTTTCCCCCCCAGGCATTAAAAGTGATGAGCACAACATTGTTCTTCACCTGCATTACACCTGCACAGCCTCCTGTGCCATGCAGGGAGTTCCAGCAGGGTGAGAGAAATCCCAACAACTCTAAGAATTTGCACACAACTCCAACAACAACAGAGAACAGGAGCTCTGCTCCTTGGTAATCCCCAGTGAGACACGGTGCTCACAAACCCAGCACCTTGTCTGGCTTCCAGGGGAAACAGAGGGCGACTGCAGGAAGCAAGATTCAAAAAAAAAGCAAACAATGACTTCTAGAAACAACACCCAGCACTTCCAAGAGGTTAATGATTTGGGGCCTCTCAGTTTCTGGAAACTTTATTCCCCCCAGAGTATCAAGTTGGATGCTTTTAATTAACAGTTCAGCTAGTCAGCAGAATTCCTGATCTACCTGGTGCTACTGGCTGGATTTTACACCCTTTATTCTACATAAATCAAAACAAATACATTCTAGAAAGCAAAAGTGAAACATCAAACTACAAGCTGCCTGTTTTCCCAGCTTTTTCAGAATACACTTCAGAGAAATTATTTTATTTTTTCTTTGCTATTCAACTAGAGTTCAGTTTTTTAACATACCAGCATTCTGTCCGCTTACCTTTATCCTTCTAATTAAGAACAGATTACAAGGATAATTATCATAGGCTATTTAATTCACACAAGCATAATTCAGTGGGTGGGATGAAAACTCACTTCCTCTTAAATGCATAACTAATAATCCCTGGGTAAAGTCCACAGCTTGTTCTGTCAGGCTCGTTCTGCAGCCTGGCAGAACGAGCTGATGAGCCACTTTTATGGAGCATTTCAGAAATTTCAGGACTGGTAATGTGAGTGAGAGCAGCCGGGAAACTGACAGTCACACACCAGGGTAGCAAATGCTGGAGTAGCCGGGAAGGAGGGTGTAAAAGCAGAGCAGGTGACATATTAACAGTATTAGCACATTTCCCTTCATGGTTTTTCAGGTCTTCCATCTCCAATTCCTCTGGCAGTTAAGGAACTAACCTTTATAATAGTACCTCATATCCAAAAAGCTTCTGAGACTATGAGTTTATAACCCAGCACAGGTGGTTTAATGTCATCCTTAAAATACTCTGTCTAAAGCCTTCTCTCACATGATTGCGTCTGATTGTCCTACTCTTTCCTACTAAAATCCATCTCTCACCAAAAAACCCCCAAGAGCCTTGGAAAGCAGAACCCAACCAGCTCAATAATGAAATTCAACACGGGTCCAAGTTATTTCTAACTTCTCCTAAGGGGGATGTTCTGTATCCATCCTTATGTGCTCCACCACGCTGTGAAGGATGTTTAGGAATGGAATTCAAGTGATGAGAGCTGACTCGGGTGCTGTGTATGGTGAATTTCTATTTGCTTTGTGCCAAACACAACTTTTTTCCCCCCAAGTACTCGTTTCTTATGCTCACTTGATGGATGTATTTTGTTCATTCAGCTGTGCTTGGACATTTCAAAGAACAAAAGCTGCATCCTTCAGTGTAGATTTCACTGCTTCCTCCTCAAGCTCTCACAAACAATAGCGCAGGGAAGAAGGATTTCACATGCACCCCCGTGCAAAATCCAGCACCCACCACGATTCTCTGCAAACCATGCCCACAAACGCCAACATTTTCCAATGCTCCACAGCTCGGCCCCGCACTTTGTGAATTTCACAGAGCAAAGCGGTGGAATTCACTCTGTGGATTCCACAAGGAGCAGAGCAGCCCCAGCGGCCGGCGCTCCCAGCCCGCAGCCAAGAGGAATCAGCCCGGTTTCCGCCTGCTATTCCAGCACCGATTCCAGGGCAGAACGAGGAGAAACACGATCTATTCATGACTCACTGGCTCACGTGGTCATGATTCCTGAAGGAAGGAGCGAACGCTACGGTTCGAACACAAACCCAAGCTAAATATATATGCCTGGGATGTATGCGCTGCCCGGCGCTGCTATGACTAATCAGGCACACATCATCCTACCCAGCACCTTCAGCGGCAGCCTGGGCACCTCCCCGCTGCCCGGGCCTAGGGACGGGCTCGGGGCAGCAGCGCCCAGGGGAGCCGGGAGATGTGAGGGGAGCCGGGAGCAGCTCCCAGGCCGGCCGGGCCCCACGGCCTGTGCCCGGCACCGCGGCCGGGGGCTCTGCCCTGCCGCTGTGGGGAGATCCTGCCGCCTGTCCTCAAGTTCCCAGCTTTGGAGTTTAAATAACATTTTTTAAAAGAAAAAAATGGACACGGAGCCGCGACGCCCCCCGGGTCTGCCCTGCGCTGCCCGGCCGTGCCCGCAGCCCCCGGCCCGGCTGCCCTTCGGCCCCGCCGCGCTTACTCTGCCTCTGCCGCCGCCTCCTCCTCCTCGGCGCTGGCTCCCCGCCGGTGCTTCCCGGGCTGGCGGCGGCTGCTGCTGCTGCAATTTCCGCTTCTCCCGAGCTCCCACTTCCTCTTCCCGGCTCCAGGTGGGAGCGGGACGGGATCCGCTCCGCCCCGCCGGGAGGGGCCCGCTGCCCCCGGGAACGCCGCCTCCCCCGCGGCCTGCGCCCGACCATCAAAAATGCTTATTTCTATCATGAGTGCTTATTTCTGGAGCTGCTCCGTCCCCCCTTTCAAAAAATGCAGCATCAGTAGTTTTAAAATGGCCACAGGGGAGTTGCTGGTGCAGTTGTGAACATCCTTCTTTGTTTTTCAGCACTCACTTTTGCACCGTCATGTTTTGGAAGTCGCGTCTACTTCGTCTCCAGGGGTTTTCATCGCTTTTTATCGGCGGCCAAAAGGTTCCCCTGTGGCCGGAATCCGATCCAAATGAAACGGATGCTAAAATGGGAACTACGGGGGCTTAAAACACCGTGGAATGAGGTGATGGTTTGTTCGCGTCTTCTAAAGGACGGGAAGACCCCAAGGAACGTCTTTCTACAGATAAACACACAAATTCAAGCTGTAATAGAGGGCAAGATGATAAAAAATCCAGGTGAACACAAGAACAACTTAATTCTGAATGTAGCCAGTTCATGTCATAAATAGGTCCGTTACTTTTTCCTGGATTACATGCAGTGTGATTTATCCCAAAAAATGGATACAGTATATTTGAAAAGGGCTGAATTTATTCTAAAAACTCTGTCTGCTAGAGGAGAATACACGTACAGAGAACTTCAATCCTTTAGGGATTACTTCTGTCTCTTCTGTGTCTTTTTGGAGTCTTCACCTGTCCCTCCATGTACAGGTAGAAATACCAGCCACATTTATGTATCACTTTTCACCCATCTGTTCCAACATCTCCTGGAAAACCAAAAGGTACTGCCACCTCAGGTAACTACAATTGCCCTTTCCCTCTCAAGTCCCCTACTATTAACAAACAATGAAACTAACAAACAATGAAATCAACAAAATGTAGAGTAACTTGTGCACCAAAGCTATAACCCTGACAGTGGGAAGTGAAAAACTTTCCTTTTAAAGGCAAAGTGATACTTTAGTTCCTTTTAAAAGTACCACCCTCAAAAATATAGTGTCCATTTTTATTTACCTGAAAATTAATTTTGCTGCCATTCCCTCTCAATTTTTAGCCTACTAAGCCCCAAAAATAAATTCTGCTTTGAACTAATTCACCTGTTCTCCAAATCTTGGCATGATAAATCACTACTGTCCACAAGACAAGACATTGCTACAGCAGTTTAAAAGACAGAGTTAAAACATCTGTTTTGAGAGTCTCTGTTCTTTAGACATGCAAAAATTGCAAGTTTAAAGTTCACTCAGATAATTCTGAAGCATGCAGACAGGATGCATAGTTTAATTTTTACAGCCCTCTTTCCAACTGAAGCCTTTAAAGACGTTTGGCAATTTACAAAATGTTGTATCTAATCAGGCATTACCTAAAGCTTACTGTAAGAGACCCAGGTGCCTTTTCCATGTGCAGTTTTCTTTCAGCAGGGTGTGTGGGAGTTATTAAAATTGAGCAAGACACATTTTTCTGATCTCTCCAGCACAGCTCTGCTGTGTAACTCAGAAGGAAGTCACCACACACATTTTTTTGCCAGTTTGTGAAAGCTTTCGCCATTTCACTCATTTATTCTACCTCTCATGTCAGTTCCATTGTTCCATAACAGTTAAGGTTTTACAGCCTTATATAATAATATAAACGCATTTTCTGTTCACATTTTACAAGTCTATCCCGCATTGGTTTCACTTTTGAGAAGCAACAATACATGACTTTGAACACCTACTATCACTCACATCAGTGACCAGCAATGCCTAGGCAAGGTTTCTCTAAACAGCAAAGTTTAGCTGAGCAGTGAGCCAGGATTTCCTTCTGCAGTTCCATTTTAGGGGTTTTTTTCTAGAAAGATAGATTCTCTGAGAATATAAAAGAGACTGCAAATGGACAGACAGCAACTCGTACAGACAAGCCAGACAAACAGAGATGCACCACTGAACAAGGTTTAGAGCATCCATGGCAGTGTTTCTCCAGGCCTTCCACATCCTGCTGTTGATCTGGAGGACATGATGAAATATGCTTTACTACTCCTTTCATCATTCTGCAACTTTATCCCTCTGTCTTCTACTCAATGTAATGGTTTACAAATATATAAACATTGACATGAACAGCCCTATTGTGACCCCATTTTGCACTGGTTCCCTCAGCTCCTATGTTTCTCCCCAAATATCACAATGGCCAAGATTTCATTTTATTACCAAAGCAACCATTGCTGCTGTCTAGGACAGCATTTCCATTTCCACCATGTGGACCAGAATACACTGAAGTTGTGTCAGGTCTGGTTTATTATTTTAAAAAGCAAATCATAGCTCTAAAGATGAGTAGAAGTAGGCAATAAAGCAGTTTTTTTTCCAGAAAACTGATATTAATGCATGTGAACTTGAACAATTCCAAAGAAAATGTCACATCACCTAACTGAATATTTTTGCTCCTGGAAAAAGGTCATCATTTGAAACCAGATCTACAGGGCAGCAAACAATCATTAAGATGCTTTATTGACAATATCCACTCACTGCAAAGTTTCTGCCTGCATACAATTAGATCTTAGCTTTTCCATAGTGTTTTATTGGCAGTGGAAATGCATCAGTACTTTATTGAAAGCAATAAATAATACTGTGATAAAAATAGTTCAAAAGTAGACTGTACATATTGTTACATAATCTGAAAATACACAAAAGATTAATAGAAAAACAGAACAGTAACAATGAATTTCAGTTTTACAAGCAAGTTAAAAGTGGAAAACAATAAGAAAAAAGACATGCTATATATATTGTTGCATAATAAATAATGCACCATCTGACCAGATTCTTGCTGGCTTTTTAATATGCCATTTACAAGTGTCAGATACATTTTCTACTCATACAGTCCAAAATGGCTACAACCATCCAAAGTAAAGTCCAGACAAGTCTTTAGAACAAGTTTACAAAACACATCGGATGACTTACATAAGAAAAGTAAGGCCTTTATTAGAAGATGCACTGCTTTAGTTTTCAGCCCATTGTACCTTCATCTTTCACTACTCATTTGACAGGAGGCTGCAGTGCTTTAGGATTGGTCCATTAAAACTGGTTCCACCAGCATCTTTCCACCAAGTGTTTTCAAGCAAAAAGGTCTAGGACAAAAAAAAAACCTCTCTGTGGCCTGTGGCTCACAACCAGGAATCATTATGAAGTCTGTCTTCCTCAGGAAAGGAAAAGCAAAAACAAAAAGAGTCCTCGGTTTATGGCTTGTTTTGAGTCACTGCGCAGAGGCACTGCACAAACACAGCACAGGGCGTGAGAACTGCGGCAATCGCTCCTGCAACGGGTCCTGCAGGCTGGGCAGTTCCTCCCAGCTTTTCCAACAGCTTCCACTTTAAATAAGGACAAATTGCCACTACTTGACCCATCCTCTGTGTGGAAAGGTACAGCTCTGAGGAGAACAACACTCGTGTACCGTCCCTCCTACGTCAACAAAGGCTCACCTGAAAAAAAGCTGGACTTCTTTTCAGATCTAAGCTAAGCGCTCCAAAAGACAAAATATATACTGCTCGGTGTCATGATACTTTTACAAAGGTATTAAAATCCTTTTCACCTTCAGTTTCATTATTAAAAAACAATGATAATTACAGTTACTGCATAATTTACAAAAACCCTATATTGCTCATAGGGACATATACATACAAGCATTACAGTACATTCAGCTGGAAAGACTAAAATTAGAATAAAAAATCAGCAATGATTTGATTTGTAGACTGAATAGAAACAGAAAAAGTAAGTAACTATATAAATGACAAGTCACATAAATATAAGAAACATTTAGATTCTAAAATATTTTCTCTATAGTACTCATGAATTTATTTGCTAATTAAAAACTCTGTAATAAAATATCTCAAAGTGTCCATTTAACAAGTATTAACAGGTTAAGGGTTCCAAATGTTCAAAATGCTGCATATCACCGGTAGAAATAGTGTGGGTAAACTGCAAAAACAACAAACAAAAACAACACACAAAAAGAAAAAAACACAGAAGATTCCATTAGCAGGTTTTAACCACCATTGCATTCCAAGATTGTCACAAACAGCTCAGCAGTGATGCACTCAATTACTGCCATGCCATGCTGGATATCATTTTATTGCCTCCTGCAATCTCCAGCTGAAATGCAAATAAAGCAATGAGGGCAAATGTTTCTGCCTCGAGGATTTCCATCCCACATCACCTGACTACAGAAAATCCTGAACCAGGGAGGAGAATCTGGGGGAGAGACTTAAAACTTCAGTTTCTTGCAACTAAAAATACTGTAAAGAGAGCCCCTGAGATTATGTATGAACTGACACTCATGTGGTCTGAGCTGCTACATGCAGGAGTTTCCTCTGTCAGCAGTTCACATGTAAGAACTCTTTAGAACTCAACTCATACATGCAAAAGGTTCTGAATTTGAGGAAGCAAATACATGAGTTGGAAGGGATGCTACCAGTAAGAAAAAAGACACTGCAAGCAGAGAAGACAGGCAATTTACAGTCCATGAAAGATATCAGTGAGGGGGAAAGAGCCACTGAGTTGATTTTTTAAAATTCATTGGAATTAAAAAAAAATCATTTTTGGGCTTGCTTGCAAAATGAGAGAAGTACTGTGCCACGAGAAAGTACAGCAGAGGCTGCTGCAGAAACATTCCAGATCCTGGAGAAAGACAGGACTACAGCCCTTTCACAAGCCAGAATACACGGATTTTGTGTTACCACACATCAACAGCACTGCTCCCCAGATTGAGGCTGCAGGTAGCTAAATCCAAGCAGCCAGCCCAAGCAATCACAGGGGTATGGAGTGCCCAGGAACTGGGAAACTGCAATTATCCCTGTAACAATTCAGTACTGAAACATGTTTTAGTGGGACAGCTCTGACCAAGCAAAGACTGTGAGAGATCAGCAATCTGAGCTGCAGTGTCACACACTGGATTATTTTTTCATCCCTAATTTATTCTCTTCCCCCCTTCCCATTTCCACTAGCTGTGCTTCATCCAGCCTTGATTTCAACACTTTTTACAGAGCTGTTTAGCACAGGTCCTTTTTGAAGCTGTTTTAAAAACCTCACAGGAACACATTTCTGACAAAACCCAGTATTTCAACACTCAGCCTTACTGTAGGAAATAAACTTGGGATTTCCAATAGAACGACCTACCCTGAAAACCTGGACTATTTTCTAAGTGTGTAAAACCACTGTAGGAAAATCCCTGCTGCTTTATTGCACAAATAGCTGCTTCAGTGTTGTTCCTATCAGCTTTACTCACCAGGAGAAGGCTTTAACAGGAGTAGGTCCTTACTGTGGCAGAATCCAATCTTTGTGTTCCTGATACACTGCCTATTCCAAGAAGCATGGGAAGACATGCAGAACACAGCATGCATGTTAGTTTTCAAAACAAAAAAAACCCCTCCACAGCAATGGTGATTACAGCTTTGGTACTCACCCAACTCTAAGGTTACAAGTTAGAAAAGCAGAATTTATTTCACAGTTTGTATATTAACCACTTTTTGTACCACAGGCTAACAAAATGTATTCTAAAAAAATCTGCTTGCCAACTAGCACAGAGAAATTGGCAAAGGTGATTTTTTAAGTTATTTACTACTTTATGTAGTTTGTAAATATCTAATAGTTCAAAAAGAAAGTGGTTTTACATGGTAAAGGCTTAACCTACTTTCATTTACAGAATTTTCCACATGAATTTTGGTAAATATTTTGTGCTAGTGACAGTACCTAAAATTTAGAAGAGCTTACTGAGAGTAGCATCAGATGCAAAAATTGGTTGTTTGAGCTTTGTGAATAGTGTTTTCAGAACCTGAGGCAACTCCAACAGATTGTGTTCTCACTCTGTCTGTTCCAATAAAAAAAAAATTTCATATTTGCTTCTTTTGTAAACTAAATTCAAGCCAAATGTTGTTCTTATGTTGCTACAGGTACAGTTTTTAAACAGCCAAGATCCCTCATGTGACAGGTGATCAACCTCCACTTCCAGGTGGGATTTTTGGGGTCTGCTTTTGTTGGTTTGGGTTTTTTTAACTCATATCTGTGCGTGAACACATATGCCCAAAGATCATTAAGTACACAGCAATGAATAAAACAGTGATTTCAAGTCTGGTCAATACTGAAGTGATCACTGCAGGGGGGGTAATGCACCTGCTAATGAAGTTTTACTCATCTCAAAATTATCTGAGGGGGTTTACTCACATCATTTTTGAATGCATTTTATTGCATTTTAGAAGTGGGGTTCATATTGGTCTAATTGCTGCTAACCAAAAATTCTGCATTGTGTGATTAAAAGACTCCTACTAAGCTGTCATTTTCCTTTCCTAAATTACATTTATTTCTAGCTATGATTCTCATTTTGTTACTCCAGTGATGTAAAATAGAAACTCCACCTCTAGTACAGCTTCCTGAAATGACAAAGCACCCTATGGTTAAACACAGTGTTATAAAAACAACCATGCACAAGGCAGATGCTTTTATGCAGCAAAAAGGTCATATGGACTTAATTCCCCTGGAATCTCAGGCAAAAAATAAAGAACATCATGCTTAAAATTATACAAAATCAATACCATCAATCTGCATCTTCTTTGGCTGCATAGAGGGTGAAGACATTGAGGTTGTAACTCTGAAATTTGCAGGAAGAGTCTCTGCTGATCCAGCAGCTAAACCTCTTATGTCCTTTGGTCTAAACTTCTTTCTCCACGAAGGTGCTCTCCTAAAGCTCTTATCATCATCCTGTCATATTGACAAACAACATTAGCAGTGCAAAAAGTGTTATTGGGGATTGTTACTGACATTAAAAGGATTACTGACAAACTTAAGTAAATGTATCACCACTGAAGAAGGCAATTGGGAGGAAATAAAAAGTAAGTGTATTAAATACTGCATTGCTAAGCAGGGCTTTCCTTAAGCACTTGGGTAAATGTAATTTAATTACCCAAGTGCATTTTCCTTCCCCCATTAATATATCTGCATCTTTCAAGCAATATTTCCACCTAAGAAACATAATGCTACACTTAGTAAATACAGTTAAATACACTTCCAAAAACATCTTTGGTAGAGAATGTATTGTGTCAATGCAAATGTACCCACTGGGCAACTCCATTTGCCAGCTTCCCATTTAGAACCAGTTAAATCCTTTCAATGCTCAGATTTATTCCCTTGTGCAATTAGGAGATAAGTGTCTCTATTATTTGGAGAGATCATGATCAAACTGCTCCGTGCCACTAAAACAGAGCAAACATCTGTTGCCTTAAAGCTCCTTTTGCAGTTTGAAATCTCCAAGGAAAATACTTTAGAAAACTATCAATGCTTTCTGATAGGTTGTTAAACCTTGGTAGAGATGCACAAGGGAACAGAGCTGTCAGGAGCTTCCCCTTCCCCTGTCCTCTTCCTCATGCCAGCACCAATGTTTCTGAGACTGGTTTCCTGAGCTGGTTAACCACAGAAGGGTTTTGTCACTTCAGCCTTAATCTGCAACACTTTTGCCTACATGTGCTACCACATCAAATCTCATCAGCACCAAGGATGAAGCAGCATGGAGTTAATTAATGCTCTCCTGGGGAAGCAACATCAGCTTGAACCTGTCCACTGAGCAACCTAAAAGGTTAAAGATGGAACACTCTCTCCCTCCATGATGTTGGTGCACAGAATAGCTTCACACTTAGAGAGTTTTACACTCATTTCAATGCAGTTGTACAATAAAATCACAGACTGCCCAACAAAAATTAAACACACCTGGTGGTCTTCTGCACCAGTATGAATCACAATTAACAGAAGATTTCTTAAAAACCACTCAAAGCTCTTTGAAATACTGCTCTTTAGGATAAAGTGTCTTTCTCTATCACAGCTTGTTCATTGCAATGCTGGTCACTAATTTTCACATATTTTAGATCAAGAGGATTCAGCCCAAAGTGCTGCTATTAGACGGGCTAGAAAACCAAACTTGCAAATGTTCCCAATACTTTCATATTCAAAGTCATCTTATCAAAATACACAAAACCCTGCTATATTTAGAAACCCTCAGAGACAAGGAGTTTCAAATTAAAGTTTCTGTCATTGTTCTGTCAAAAGCTTGAAGAACTTCAGGCTAAATTCTTTCACTGAGCAGTTCTGATAAAGTTTCCAGGACCATAAAATGGGTCAACAACTCAAGTAACTTACTTCATCAAGTCTTCTGTCAGTGCCCATAGCAAGGAGGTTATTGAATTCCCTCTCCAGAACAGCACGAGCCTGAAGTTTGTGGTAAAAAAGAAATGGAAGTTAATTCCAAAAGATTAGTAATTAGTAACTTATAATGATTTAAAAAACTTAATAGGACCCAAATTGTTTAGTGCCTTCTTATCAGATTAATAAACATGCTTCATAAGTGAAAAGTCAGTACTTGAAAAGTTACAATTTAATTTGTAACTTATTAAAAATTTAAGGAAAACTTAACAGCTCTCCTCTATTTGTGATACGGAAGTTCATGACTCTGCCTCTAACTTAATTATTTCAGAGTAAAAACCGGCAAACAAAAATGATGAGTTTCAAACTATTGTTGTGAAGATGGGCTGTGAAGAAAATATTCAAGCAATTTTTTTCCCAAGCAAATTTACCAATAAGAATTGTTATTAACAACTGGAAAACCATCAGAAAAGCACAATTTTAAGTTTTTGTCGTATGTAACAATGGACAACTTTGCATCCATTTTTAACCTTCCTAGGAGGCCTAAGGTGCCTCATCCTTGGTTACCTGTGTGTTTTGAGTGGGGATTTGCAGCAGGAGAGCCAATGCATTGTAATCAAAGGATTCATCTAAGGCCACAAGCGCGCCATGAACGCCGCTCTCCTGCAGGTTATTGGCGTATTCCTTAAGGCCGATTGACACCACCCATTGGATCATCCTCTCATTGCTCCACACCAGGACATCTGGGGAGGAAAAACATAGTGCCAGACTCATTACAACACCTCTTCTCTGAGCCAAATCAGCCACAGTCATGAACTGGATGATTGAAGTGGAAAGTAAACATATTACAAGTCTGCTGGAAGACATTTCACACCATAACTTAAATATTCCAAGGAGCAATTCTCTATATGCAAGAGATGCACCCATTCCATTTGGGAGGTGAAAAACAACCCACCAGCCACAACCCTGGCTTGCTTGCTGCCAGTTAGTTGTGACTCCTGGGAATGATCTCAGGCACAATTAACAAGTTAACCACCAAAAGGTTATCCATGATTTGAAAGGAAAGGGAAAGAGCAGGGACAGAACCTTCTAAGCAAGTTTTTAGACTCAGATATCAAAAAATGCTTCTGATATTAAGCAGGGAACAAAGTTACAACAGCAAATCTTGGAAAATTATGAATTCCCACCCTACTTTCTCTTACTCCTTCTCTCTTGTACAAGAATCATCATGAATCTGGAAGATATAATTACCTAAGTCACTTGGATATTTTTTCATCAACTGCTGGGCAATAAAAGTTACTAGCCACAAGCAACAATAAAATTATGCAGATGTAAAGTTATGTCAAAACAGGGGGAAAAGAAGAAAATAAGGACATCCCTCCCCAAACATGTTCTTAACTCTCATTCTCCTAAAACATTTCATTTCAAACTTCAGAGCAGTATGAGTTTCCAAAATGTTCACATTTGTAGCATAAGTAACTGATTTAATGATGTGGTTTATCATTCAGGGTTCAGGGCCTACATCCAGACACGCCTTGTGCATTTAACACTTGATATTTTATAAATGGTTCCATCCTCTAAAGTCTTTTCTTTGTTTATGGATCTTTGAGGCTGATCAGTGAAAACATGGCAGAATCAGACTGAGGTGAGGACAATGCACTAACCCTTAATTTCATTCTGGCTTTCTTCTCTTTTTCTTTCCAGTTCTTTTCGATCATAGTTCAGTCTTCGGAGGCACATAATTCCACACTGAAAACTGTTCCTGTTTGGAGCAGAGAAAAAAAAAAAATCAGAAAAAAAATATTTAGAGATAATGGAATCACTTAACTGTGGGCGAGGTCTCCATCTTCAGCCTCGTTACCTGTGAAAGCTGTCCACCATTTTCAGCTGCCCACGCAGGTCTTTCTTGGTCAAGTGGTCCAGCATGCGAGCATCCACCAGACATTCCATGAAGTAGCTGCGGTACTGAGGGAGCCCCAGGCTCGGCAGCCACTCATTGCCAATCCACTCGTGGTTCATGTCACCATAGGCTAGTGTCTGGTTTGAAAAAAAATTAAGGGACATGCTTATTGACATGAGAAAAGAAAAGCTGTTTTAAACAGCACAGTTTAAAGAAATTGCTTATTTGATTCTTAGCCTGTAAAGATAAGCACATCAGAATACTGAATACTACGTGTGTGTTTTCCAAAGAAGTCATCCACATGGAGAAAAGCAAGCGCAGATATTCACATCAGCAAGTAAAACTGCCTCAATTTATACCAAGAAATAGCATGGCAAAATATGCAAGAGCTAAAAAAATTTTACAGAAAGACTAATCTACATGGTTGGACAGCAAAAGCCATAGAATTTCATTGTGTTGAGATGTTGTAAATACTCTCCCCTTTGAAAACTAGGCCGGAATCTTATTTTTCTGGTGACTTTATAAAGAAAACATATCAGAAAAATAACTGCAGGTCTTTTTATATACAGTTAGCTGTTTTCAGAAACTGATAAAACCCTGTTACCAAAGAACAAGCCATTCTAAATGCTAGTCTTTATCCTAAAAGAGATTTTTCTCGTTACAGTTTTGATCTGCAAATCACCAGGCATTTTTTTAGAGAAAACATCTATAAAAATAAGAGTTTGGAATCATACATCTAATCACTCCTTGGGCAACAAAACCAGGGAGCTCCTTTTTTCAAAAGCATAGTAATTCGGATTTTTCTGTTAAAAGGTAAAAGCTTTATTTCTCCCCTAAAGGAAGCACCTTCCAGAAAGGAGCAAGGCCACAAGGAAATGCACGTCTCCAAGCCAAGTGAAAGAGCTCCTTACTCTGGACTTGTTATCACTGACAATCAACAGATGAGTAGCTGAGATGTAGTTAATGGGACTTAAACCAGCTTTAAGCTGGAGAGCAGCCAAGAAAGAAGAGCCCACACTGTGCAAAGATATGGATCATGGGTAAATCCCAAGTTACCTTTCTATCCCTGTATAAATACTCAGCTACATCAATGTCTGAGAATACAATTAGGATTTGCCACCACTTTAAAGCAAAACAATCAATCAAGGGGAATTACAGAATTAGTGCATAGAAATCTACTTAACCATCCAGGCCCAGGGTACCTTGTGGCACACCTGGGATGGTGGCTGGGTTGGACAGGGACATTTTACACAGAGCAGATATTCCTCTTGGAATTCTGGCTTCCTCAGGGAGCCACCCCCAACCAAAACATTAAAATATTTAAATCACATGTATTTCCCAAGTGTGCATTGTAGAGAGATAAGGCTGCAGTTTCCCCCTCTCCCAATCCCCAGGTTGCACCCAGAATCATTAAAAGATGCTGGCCTAAAGGAAAAACAGATTCTTTCATGCTCTAATGATTGTGACAGTTTACATACAGTCTGTAATATGAGATAAAGTTTCCAACCTGAGCCCAGCTTCCCTCCTCATCTTCCTGTTAGGTGGTTAGGAAAGCAAAAGAACACACACATATTAGTGGTTAAGTTTAGTAAGGAGGTCAAAGTTAATGGTGCACTGCAAGACTCTAAATCTACTGCATACCAAAAAAATCTAGATAAACCAAGCATCATGCAATGTAAAAAATTATACACAAGGCACTTATTTTTGTATGAGAAGTTGCAAACCCCATCTACTGATTAAGTTTTCTGGAGAGAAGAAATTTCTGCACCAATAATTCAATTTGTCTATTTGTCAATCAAGTCAGAGCTCCATTTTACAGATTAAAGTTTTGTTTACAATCTTATCAACACTGATTTTTTTCTTCCTCCCTTCTGGGAAAAAAGCTATCAAGATGCAGATTGCAAGGTTAATAGTTAGAAGAAGCAATGATCCAGAATTTTAGTGCATTAATTTGAAGGAAACAAAAAAAAAGAAAAAAAAAAAAGACCAAAAGGTACTTGATTCAAATGTTCAAGAAGTGGAAAAAGCACTCTAAGGAAGAGAAGTGGCAACACTGTAAACTAACCGTTTGTTGTGTGGCTGTAAGATTTTCCATCTCTTCATGTGTTACCCAGACATTTCCCGTGGTCTAACATGAGCCCACAGGGAATCAATCCCATCCAGTGAAAGGAAAGCAGTAACAAAGAGGAGAGGTTGCAGAACAGATAAGCAATCGGTACATGTAAGGAGCAGGCATGGGCAAAGCAATGGTCTCTGGGTCAGCTACAGCTACTGACAGTCATGGCATGCAATAAAAGCCTACTCACAGGGATCAACTTCCTTCACAGATATTAACAAAACTGAGCAGCAGAAACAGCTGACAGGATTTCATTAATGGGTAAACACTCAGCTCTGCTCTAATCTGAAAAATACATTTGTAGCCTAGCACATAGCCCCAGGAATAACTTTAGACTGCAGAGCAGGCAGACTCATGAGAGAAAATTCCCACTACGTGCCTAAACTTACTGGAGAGAGACAGGTGCCTCCTAGATCATGTATCTGCATTATTTGGAGTTAATGGCTTTACAGCTACATTAAAAGAGCCTCCAATTATCCTACAAATTTCTGTACACACTTGTAGACTTCATCTGTATTTTAAGTTCTCTGGAGGCCAAAATAACACATACTATAAATACTTTGCATTACATACTTAGACTGAAATAAACTTCTCTATTCCTCAAGAAAGAAAATTGCAATTATTCCTTTAGTTAATTTCCATGAAAGGAAGGAACAGCCTATATTTAAATAAAGTGTTCCTTTCCAGAAATTCTTAATACAAGTTCAGTTCTAAGTTTACAGTCAAACATGGGGAAATTCTAGGTGTTTATTGCGCACAAGTAAGTTTCCTTACCGTCCTTGAGGTGGGAGGGGCAGAGGGGCTGGTTAGGGACATGATTTCCTGGATGGCCAGGCGGAGCTTGAGCCTGTGCAGGGGATTGCTGATGCCGATTTCCCGCTGGATTTCCGTGTCAGACAGCGCTGACATGATAGCACCGCTCTTCACATTGGCTCGGCAGGCGGCCACGTACCAGGCTGGCATCCCCACCCACAGCTGCAACACACAGAGGGAAGTAAACAGGATGTGGAAAACATTCCTGCCTCCAAACCCACACAGGCTTTACATTGAGGGGGCTTTTTATTCATTTTGGGAGGAGCACTCACCTCCAGCCACACCACCACAGTGGGCCCATCCCACTGTGCAAAAGGCAAACCTTGTCGTCTGGCTTCCTCCAGCAACTCGTGCCTACAATTACAGAAACAGTCATTAGTTATAATAATGGATGCTACAATTCCAGCACTGCATTCACTTCACTATCTTCTTTCCAATAATTAACTCATTCCTTTCCCAGCCAGCCTTATACAACACACCTCCTCAGGCAGGTACAGCACATGTACAGGGACTATGTAGGGATGAAAGCTGAGCTGGGCAGGAAATCTGAGAGCAGCAGAGATGTAGATCTTGTCTTTCAGAACCCAGTTTCTGAAGTCACTACTGACACTTCCAGCCCAAAGTGAAGATGTCAGGCTTATTTGGCAAGCAGATTCTCAGCTGCTCAGTTTTCTGCCCAGCAAAGCTGAACCAAAGCAGTCATTTCTCCTCAGCATGGGCAGATTTGAAACCTGTGGCCACACATGAGCACATCAGACACGCCTGTCCATCAAGCTGTCAGGGCTGCACACTGGGACAGTGACCATTCCACTGGTGAACATCAGCCTGTCAGAACGTCTGGCACAGCTTCACACAACCAGAGTTGTGTTTGGCAATTCTATCCTGACAGGCTGTGTACTGAAACTCAGCTTTCATCTCCCCTGATGACACCATTTCCTTTGTTGTGCTGAAACAGAAGCGCCTGAAGTTTCATATTGACAATTCAGCTCCCAGAGACAATGGAAGCTCACAAGGTCCCTATAAATAGCTGCCAAAAATGTTTAATAAACCAAAGGACAAAAACTAGCACTGTGGGTGTAAGTATGCAATGCTGCTTGGATATGCCTGGCTAAAAACATGGAGAAAGCCTAAAAAAAAGCATTTTTACACTGCCTTTGAAAGCCAGTTATATATGGTTAAATCTCCACTCATTCTCCTTTGAAAATCTGAAAAAACAACTGCACCTAATTAGACTGATTTTACTGTTCTTTATTCATGCCTGCAAGTGTAGAATTAAGATATGCAGCAATATTACTGAGTCAAGACCTTGCATTATGTATTTACCATTTTCTCACTATTTCAATCAATTAAAATCTCCTTGCTTTTGAACTGTCTCACTGGATAGATCTAAGGTAATAACAGTTTTAGAAGTTATAGGTATTAAAATATACAAGGCATCTTGAAGAGTGATTACTGACAGACAAGGAGCTGTTTTGCTACTCCTACAAAATGGAAATGCAGCATTCAGCTCTTTTAGACATATTTGGGATCCTCATGTTATATTGGGAGGTAACTAAATATTAAAAAGAAATAATGAAGGAAAAAATATACTAGCAACTGCTTTATCACCTGCACACCAATAAATTCCTATTGCTCTGGAAGAACCTCCCAGTAATTTGTGCTAATTAAATGTGCTTCCCAGGAATGGGAAAGGGGGAGGAAGGAAGACATGGCCAGACAACTGGTTACAAATAATCATTCAGGTACCATTTTGGGATCCATCCATTAAGGTGGAACAGCGTTCAGCAGTCAGCAGCTGAATTTCCCTACCAAAAAAGACTATAAAAGCTTAGACATATTTGTACTTTTCAAAAAGACACATATTTCTGAATGTGGAATAAAGGATCAGCTATTTCCCCGCTACTGTGGAATACATTACATTCATTCTACAATTAATTAGCCCTGAACACATTTTGTTCTGCTTCTCTTTGTTGTTTAAGATTTAAAAATTAGAAAAATAAATTTATAAGATCATATGAAACACTGTTTGGTAAGAACAGAATAAAGTGCTTAATACTGTATTTGCCAGAAAGGAACACAAAGTTTCTTCAAGTACTTTAGCTTCCAAATTGGTGTCTAGGCCTTCCTTTTTGGTGGTTGTATTGTGTGGAGTTCAGAGAATATCAGTGTCATTTCTGGTAGTTCTGTAAGTCTCATTGTATACTCCATGGTAACCATGAAACAGTGAATCCTTTGGAGCAGAATACAAGGAATACATCAAAAATGAAAGGAGAGGTTATGATGCCAACTTGAAACTCATGGTGGTAATGTAGGAAGAAAATAATTGTGTGATGGAAGAAAACACAAAAATAAAAACAAAGGAAAAATGTTTATGAGATGAGTTTATGCAGAAATTATGCAATGGATCCAAAGAGGAAAGCAACCATGAAGCGGAAAATTAATCGCAGAATTTGTTCATATGCAGTGAGAGATTAAAAACTTGCTTGCACAGGAAATCCTTAACCCCAAAGCTCAAGATGTAGCCCAGGCACAAAACATCTCATAGGAAGAATTCAGAAGCCAGCTGCTGTTTCATCTACAAATGATGTACTGATGTTTTCTTCCTATAGCAGAGACATTCTCTTTCCCCACTACTCCCTTCAAACTCCAAGACATTCACTGCATTCCAGTAAAATGTGATAGATCACTGAGAGATCACAACTGAGTCTCACAGCCCAAGCATTATTTACACCAGTTAGGAAATAGGAGCCAAATCCAGAATCTTTGTGAGGAAAAAAATATTGCAGTGGTGTCAGCAGCGTTAACAGCTGGTACAAACCTGGCCCTGTGAGGGATAAAAGAGAGCCAAAAGAGTAGCTGGCTACTGGAATAACTCCTGGGTGACAAAACCAAGGGAGAGATGTCTGGAGACTTAATAAAAAACCTGGCTGAGCTTCCCTTGGAACAGGAGCCCAAACATGCTGCTGCAAGGGGGGGAAGGCTCACTGTTAAGACATTCCAGAGGCATCTCACAGCAGCTGGGAGGACAAAAGCTGTGGTCACAGGGAGAGAGAAATGATGGCAAAGCTGCAGGTGGTGCCTGTGCAGCAGAGAGTGCACAGACTGTGTGAAGTAGCTGTGCTCAGAAGGGCTCGGGGCAGGGGAGCACACACTCACCACACAGGGAAAATAAAGCAGCCTGGATCACCTGGCCACTGGATTGGGACAGCATGGAAATGGATACATGCAGAGCTCAAAGCCAGAGGGGGATGCTGCATCCCAGATTTCTTGGACAGAACTGAAGAGGACTGATTTGGAAGAAGTTCAGAAACAGTAAACACTGCAGTGTGGGGAAGAGAGTGATAGTGATGGAAGTGACAGAGCTTCAGGGTGTAAAAACTGAGAAGCAGCAGTTGTAAAACATGAGATGGAAACAGGCAGAGCATCAAGGGAAAGCTAATATCTTTATTCTAGACTGAGTTCAGGGATGCACTAAGTGCTTTGTGTGTGAGAGTTCTCAAATTTAGGGTTGCCTTCCTTTTTGGTGAATACAGTAGTAAGCTGGTGGTGCTGTAGCCAGAAAAGCACAAACACAGTTGTGGCAAACACTGTCACTACTGCAGCTCACACAGGAGATGAACACAGCACTATCAACCACTTGGGTTTAGTAAACACCAAACAACACTTTTACAGAAATACATCTACCTTGGAAACACAAATACCTACTATTGCTAAACAACTTCCAAATCCCAGATTACAAAACTAATCAAAGAGGGTTTAATATTTCCACTATAAAAGCTCACACCATGCAAATTTAGACAAGACACAAACTAGCTTTCACACTGAACTAGGTGACACTGGATTTATTTCAGCAACACATTTTCATAATATATTCTTTTGAATCTAGTATTTCCTCTCATTATGAGACTTTTTTGAAGAAAGGATAAAGGTTTTAATATATTGCTAAAAAATCCAAACTAGTTTTATCATACTTGCACAACAATCCTAATAAAAACAAATACAAACTTACCCTGATTTTGCACTACCACATCAAATGGTAAACAAAAGGAAAATAAAATAATGAAAGACAAATATAAAACTAGGATTAAACTGAACTCAAAGGCATACAAAACCAGACAAATAATGTGTACTGTAATTTAATTTTGTAACTATAAATACATTTTTGTTAGCAGACACTGAACACTGCCCTCAGCCTGTTTGTGCACATGCAAGCAGAAATCAGAAAGATAAATGAGCAAATAGGGATTAGAGACAGCTATAAATAGAATGAGCTCTTGTTGTTCCAAGCATTCAGGTAGCTGGAATTCTTTTTGCTGAATACAAGGTTTTGTAAGCAAACAGACAGGCAGAATGTGTTTTAACCCACCCTCCTCCAATATCAGAGTGAAAAGCAATTCAGAGCAGCTCTGCCACTTTTTCTTTTTGATAAGGAGCATCTCAAGGAGGCAGCAAGGGATCTTTGACCCCTTGTGATAATATTGCTTCCCATGTTCAGAACACCCCTCAGGATTCTGAACAATGGCATGACAGCATCTTACTTGGGATTGTTCAAATGATAGATCTAGATTGTTTTAATTTCATTGAGTGGTAGAAAACAGAAGGTTCCAGGGAGACCTTAAAGCCCCCTCCAGTACCTAACTGGGCTGTGGAAGAGATGGAGAGAGGCTTTGGAAGAGCTAAGAAGGCAATTCCAAACTAAAAGTTTTCATTTGTTTCATAGAGACAGCTGTCTTTTAAGCAATCTGCAACATGCAGCCATAAATTATACTTTAAGTAATACCAGCACATTTTTGAAAAGCAGTATGTTTACAAGGAAAGCCATGATTTATCTGCAACTGCACTTCTTGCATTTCTTAAAGCCAGACAGTATGGATTATTTCCCTTGAGAATGAAACTTGTGGCTGGTATTGAGAAATACCTATATTGCTCAAAGAACAGACCTTACCACTCCTTAGATATGACCAGACTAAAACTATTTATTCAACCAAGATGTGGTATGACTTTAAAGCACTGTAGAAAAGGGAAAATACCAGATCATAATAATATATGATTGCCTTCAGAGCAGCAGTCTGAAGAAAAACAGCTGAGCTTTCTGTTATCCAAACAAACCCACATTCCATTCTGACTTTTCAAACCAACACACTGCTGGTTTTCATTAGCAGCCACCAGGCATTATTCTTATTAGTTAATAGAACTTAGGTACTGCAAGAAATCCCTCTCAAAGTGAAAATTAGCACCCTTGCTTTTCAACATTTACTGTCTGTCTTCAGAAAGCAAGGAAAGTCTGACCTTCATCAGTTTTTTGACAGCTGAACACAACAGAAGGAGCAGAAGTTTAAGGTATATGGCTCAGCATTGAAAGAAAAAATGCAAGGAATGCCTGATCCTACTTATTTGAGTGTTTCCTGTATTCCCATATAAGCATCAAGTCAGAATTTCTATCCGTAGCAATATCTCTTTTTCACCTATGATTAGTCTTTGCTTCATCTGTTCCAAGTCTGGAAACAACAAAGCATGCAAACAGAAACTCCACAGGTGAGCAGCTAACTAAAGGCTTTCTGGGATAGAGTGAAAAAATTCTCTTGACTAGGAAAGGGCAACTGCATACAAGGTGCCATAAAAAAAGAAATATTCACAACTGATTAAAAAAAAATTGAAGAAACCAGGGCAATGTGGTGCAAAGAAAAAGATTTCAACAGACAATCTTAAACAGAAGTGAAAAAATTAATGAAGAGAGAAGTTGCCAGCAGCTGCAACACAAAGGGACAGAGAAAGGAGCTGGCAAATTCATACACAGGGAAGGATGTCTGCCCACAGCATCTCGTGCTTCCCTTCTGTCAATTCCTCCACAATCTGGAGCAAAAAACAGCCAAGGACAACTTTGGGAAATCTCCCATATGAATTAAATTTATTTAATTTATTACATCTAATTTATTACATTTGATACCTCCCAAAGCAGGTATGAAATATAATAAGTTTAGGGGGAATTTGTTAAGAGTCCACTTCTATCTCCAAATTTTTTTATTACAGCAGTCCAATTTTAAGTTTTCAGCTTAAATTCCTTTCAAATTTACCATGACCTATGCTGATATTAATGTTCTGGAAAAACAGTAAAAAAAAAGATGAGATCTACAGAGGCTTATTAGCCATAGCACCATATTAGGCAAAAATCCCCCAAAACCAAACTAAAAAATAAAACCACAACATTTTTAAACAAAGCAACACATGAATAACACAGCATTAAAAATATTTGATAACTTACTTTTTCTGCATTTTCCTGTTTTTCTCTGCCTGACCTCCAAGTTTGCTGAGGCCTAATGCATCCTGAGAGGAACCATCTGCTTCTCCCAGGCCACCTACAAAAAACCCCAAACTCAAGTCACTCTCAATTTAATGCTTCATAATATTACTGATCAGGAATGTGTAAAACCCAAGCCCCAGGGCCATCTCTCTCATTGTGTAAGAAAAAGCAAACCAACCTTGTCCTAGAGCTTCCTTGCTTCCCTGTCCAGGTCGCCCCTTTTCCTTCTTGCCAAACAGGCGGCCAATGGAGGATTTGATCCCCTTCTTTTTGGGGGCTTTGTGAAGGGAATCTTGGCTGCTGTTACTGCTACTGGGATTACTGGTTTGGCCATCTTGTGAACCTGTTGAGCTGTACCCAAAAAAAAAGTCATAAAGGAGCCCATGTACAGCAAATTCATCAGAGATAAGTTCAGGGTTCTGTGCAAGTTAATACAAGTTCAATAGCTCACTAATGACATTTAATTTCATTTAATTTTATGAATTATGAAAAGAAATGTTGATGGCACAAGTTCTTGGCTGAAAGGGGCAGACAAAGTTCAAAATACTTGAGTGGAATCCATCTCAGATACTTGGGTACTTTGAAAAGAGTACTTTGAAAGAGTACTTTGAAAAGATCTGTCAATCAAAGTGGCAATTTTGCAAGTTATTTCTCAATTTATAGCTAAATAAAAACTTCAGGAGTTAAGAGTTACATTTTTCATATCCCAAGCATGAAGATAACTTAATACAGACTTTGAGTACCAAAAGTATTCCCATGAAGCCACTTCCAAGCATTAGCAAAATCTACATTCCTAATGTTTATGTAACAGTCACCCATTCATGTGTTCACACCCCTGACTTTGAGAAACAATTGAACACTCAGACTAAAATCCTACAGGCTGAACAGCTCTGCATTTTGGGGTTTTACTCTGATGCTGGAACACTGAATTGCTGGTAGGTGTGAGTGATTCCCAGCTCACTTACTTCCTGATGTCCCTGATATCTTCATGGCTCACAGTGTGCAGAGCTCCCTTCTGGACTCTGTCCAGGCGCAAGGAGCGGGGTGAGGAAGGCGGCGATGTCTCACATTTTATGGTGGTTTTGTCATCTCGTACCTCTTCTCTGGAAGCTGGAGACTGATGGGAAAGGAAGGAAAATTTCAGGGGCAATGCCAGAACATGAAGGCAATACCAACACTACACAAAACAGTGAAAGGAAGAATCTTATTTTAGTGTTAAAGGATCACTCTTGCCCTTACCATTCTGCAGTTGCCTATTTTTTGCTTGATTTCTTTCTGAATTTCTTGTTACCCTCAGTGACAAATGACTAAATTCATGAAATGAGAAAGTAGCACTTATCTTTTATTCATTTATAGGGCTAAGAACTAAAGTAATGCCTTCAGCACCATAAAATTAATATACCTGTCCCCAGTTCAGCACCATAAAATGGATATACCTGTCCCCAGTTCAAGCAAGTGCAAAGACAGAAAAACTTAAGAGACCTGTGGAAAGAATTATTAGCAAGATCATTGACTCTGTGAAGTCAGTTTCTACACACCTGTGGCTACAAAAGTTTGAGTAACAGAAAGACTAATTTGTGTGTGCACTGACAGCTTACTGACAGCTTTTAAAATTCAGCACTGATGCATGAAGACTACAAAGCAGTGGTTGCAAACAGAAAGCACAGCAGTCCTCCACACCAGCAAAAACAGGCAAACAAACACAAAAACCCACAAAACAAATCCACACTTAGGCTAAAATGATAAACCATAATCTTGTTTGGTTTCAGAGCTACCCTGCAAATGCTTTATGTTCCTGTTATCCACTAATGAGTTTGGGGACAGGGAGGGAGATGGAGGGGCACACCATGAAATAAACTAAAGATTTTTACCTTTCTACGGTGTTTCCTTAAATCACTAGGCTGACAGATGCATGCAAAGAAAAGAAATTTGGAAAAGCTGTATTTATTGTAAACTGTAGCACAGACTAAGACAACTAGTACAGACAAAACACCTTGGGGAGAACATCAACAACAATTACAACAATGGCACAGAGAGATACTGGGTATGAAGTACTCCTTACATCACAGATTAGTAAATGTATCCCTGAAGTGAGGAAAAGGAAGCAAAAAATAAACACTTAGTTGGTTATCTACCAAAGTACCAGAGATGTTGGAGTGTGTTAGCACACAATATGTGCAGCAAAAAACCCCAATAAAGTGTGGGGGTTGCAAGGTGTTGCTTTGAAAAGGTGAGAACCTGCTTTGAACCTCCAGGTCAGCCATAGGAGCCTTAACAAATCATCTGCACTCATCCCTCCTCACAACCCTGGGATTCCTGCAGCTGTTTCCTACACTGCACAAAAAGCAGCCAAGACTTTAATAATGTCAAAGAGTGCCAACAATAGCCAATTTCTATACAGTAACAGGATTCTGTTCTTTTTCCAGCTTTTCAGTTCTGGAATGTTTGAGCAGGAATTCACCACCACTTATTTTATCCTCCATCCACTGTAGCTCACTCCCCAGGGAGTGCTCACCTCTGCCAATGCACAGAGCAAGAGTTACACAAACAGCTTATTCAGACTGATGCTGACAAAAGTTAAATTTAGATAATTTGTTTAATAGCTCTCATTATTTAAAAAGCCTGTAACCAAAAATAAAGTTGGTCCCCTTTGAAGTGGGACACGGAGGAGAGATGCTGTTTCCCCTCCCACAAAGGATAACTTTTAATTGTTTTTTATTTAGAATACATGTAAATTTTGCAGCATTAATATGGAAAGTTTTGTTCAATCTGACTGTAGAGTACTACATTACTAAATCATAAGTTCACTGAATCACAGAAGGGACCTTTAAGGATGATCTAGTTCCTCCTCAAGTTCTTGACAAGGCACTGCAGACTCATTTTACCATTACTGGATCATTCATCCATTAAATCTGATGAGCATAAAAATGAAAGTGTTCACCACATGGAATGAACTGCCCACAAGGACTGCTCAAGAGAGCTGTAGGCTTCACCGTTTATCATGTTGATGCTTTTTAATCATGAGGGGCTTTCAACTGACTGAGCTGCATAACCACTGGCATTAAACTAATTTGCCTACATGATCAAAACCTAATGCAACTCTCTATTAAAACGTTGGAAGACATGGCAGAACTCAGTCTAATAATCCATGATAGCTCTTCCTAAAGTTTCTAGAAAGCTCTTGTTCCCTAATTCTTGATTTCAAGCTTCCACAAATCATTGCCAGGTACAAAACTCATCAAATACAGCACAAACACTTCTCAAGTGACTTCAATGCACAATCAGGACCTAAAGGGAACTTTATTACAGTTCACTTTCTTCAATTGCATTGGATTTCAGACCAGACACAATTCTCTTGATCTAGTTTTGGGGAAAAGAGCTACTTAAATTTGTATATGGTTTTCTGTGTGAGAAGTATTTAGCTTAACTAATAATTGTGAAATGTTAGAAGATAAAACACTCCACAATCTGAATTTTGATAGTTTTTTGTTTTAGAAGACTGCTTGCCCCTAGACATATGGCTAGAGCTAGTACAATTATTTTTATTTTAATGCAAAGAAGGCAAAATTATTCCCTTTTATGAAAAAATACTTCTTGGTGTATGTGCACATTAATTTTAAGAAGTCAGCAAAACTACTTAGCTGAAATACTTCATTTTAACTGTTCGTTATATTTAACATTTATGTAAAACAAGAAGGGGGGAGATTTGTATCTTAATTTTACAGATGTGTTTACATGCATAAAGCAGCTGCTAGAAGGATTAATCTTCCTCAGCAGTCATAGGAATGTCAAAACAAAGATGTTTTCCTTCTCTACTCTCTCAACTCCTAAGACTAAACTACTTTATCAACCACAAGGTCTAACAGGTATTTCCTTTACCTATCGGGCTTTAATAGCTTAAAACAGGACACTACACTCATTAATATTCAAACAGCAGTGATACCATCCCAGTCTTCAAGATTAATATGCAAATCACTTTTTAGCTGAGTGTTTACTGGAATACTGGACTGCTAAAAATAAAGTTTAAAGCAGATGGAGAAAGCAGTTGAAAAGAAAACATTATTTCTTCTAGAAAGAGGAGTCTGAAGAAAGACCATAACAACAGAAGGAATAAATACTTAGGCACGAGATGTTGACCAAATAATAGACTCGAGCTCTGAACGTTTTTCCTAATCATTATGTATCTTACACTTTTTATAGAAGTTGAAAGGAAGCAGTAGAAAAACCTAGAGAAAGGAAAAATACAGCTGAGTAAGCAGGAGAGGAAAGAACAGCGCATCTCCTAGCGAACAGGAGCGCTCCGAGGAGGAGCCTGTGCGGGTACCCACCAGAGTCATGATGCCCAGCCTGTCCACCTCCCGGGCGGGGCTGTGCGGGACGCGGCGCGGCGTGGAGCGGCCGCTGCCGGGCGGGGAGGAGCCGGCCAGGGCCCCGCCGAGCGCCACCGAGCCCAGCGGGCGGAACCGGCCGTGCGCCTCCAGGCTGCCGCTGCCCACGCGGCTCTCGATCTCCTCCGCGCGCTGCTCCGTGTTCTCCTTCTCCTCCTGGATCAGCCTGAGGGAAAGAGAGCCTCACAGGGATGTGATATTCCAACAGGGACTGTCATCGGCACATTTTCTTACAAATCCCTTTGCCAGGAGTTCTTCTCCTGGGAAGCTGAGAAGTCTCAGAGAAAAATGGTAACAACATTATCTCATTTGCTTCTCCTGTGTTTTGCTGCTTTGGAATGTGGTTTGGAGACTGTTTATCCAACAGGTGGTTGTTTGATTGGTTTCGTGTGATTGTTTTAACTTAAATCACCAATCATGGGGTAAAGGCTGTGTCAGGACTCTGTCAGGAGTCATGGGTTTTCATCATCATTCTTTGTAGCCTTCTGTCTGCACCCTTTCTCTATTCATATTGTATAATTTCATATAGTGCCCCTATCATAAAATAATTAGTCTTCTAAGAACATGGAGTCAAATTCATCATTCCCCCCCTCATCAGGGGACCCCAGAAAATACCACAAAGCGTATTTTGCAAACAGAAGTGGCACTTAGCAGAAATATGTGGGGAAATTACCATTTTTCAGCATATTTTTATCAAAAGTTCCACAGCAGACAGGCCATACCTGATCTCTTTGTTGATTGCATCCAACTGTTCCTGCAGCATTATGGCCAAAGTCTGAGCATCAGCCTGACCGCTTGGTGACAGCAGATCGACTGAGCTGAAAATGGTCTCCCTGTCGTCCTCCATGTCAGACACATCCACATCACTCTCAAATGCTTGTGCCACGTTTGCCAACACACTGGCTTGCTGGGCCCGCTCCCAATCCTGCTCATTCAGGGTCTGAACCTACAAGAATCCATTAAAGAAATAAATCCAAGCTCTAATGGAAAAAACGTGACATCTCTACTACTTATCAAGATGTTTAAAATAATTTATGTAAGTCCACTTACATGCTGAATGCATCCATCAAGACAGCAATGTTTAGAGAAATGTAAAAAAAAAAGCTATAATGTAGGAAGCTTTAAACTTCATTTAACTGCAAGATGCAGAATACACATTTAATTACAGTAGAATTTTGCTATCAATTCCATGGGAACTATGGAATCAGTTTTATATAATGGGCACTCAAGCATCCTGAAAGGAAATGGAAACTGTTTGCAGAACAGTAATGTGTTAGATTAGAGTGTACAGACACAAAAGTAGGACTGCTTCAAATTGTGCTTTACAGGCTTGTCAAAATTAAAAATCAAAAACAAAATTTTAAAAAAAATAGGAGCTCCAAACCATAATCTTGCAACTATTTGCTAACAATTAAAAGGACCAGCATCTGTTCATGAGTTGGTAAAACTGGATCTATAAAACTCAGGAGTTTTTTGCCAGGTCCTCCCAATTCCAAAACCTCCTTGCACCTGATTAGCCTCATGCACTGAACAAATCTGTGTTGTTATCTGTATTTTCCCTCCTCACCTTGGAAGGCTCGTCCCTGAGAGCAGCCAGCCGCCCCTTCTGGGGCCGCCTCAGCACGGAGGAGGAGCTGTAGGAGTCTGTGTGACTGTCCCCCACAGAGGAGGATGGCACAGGGAATCTGAAATCCGCTCTGCTGCAACACAAAACAAACACTTCATCTTTACCAAGGGAGAAAGAAGCAAAAAAAAAAATCACCCAAAAGGATTTCTCTTGTCCCACCACTGCCAGTTGTTTTTATATAAAAATTGTTTATATAAGAGTATAAAAATTGTTTTACATGCTCTATAAAACTGAATTTATAGCTATGACTGAAATATTTTCATTTACAATCTACAAAACAGTATTTAGCACAGTGACCTTAAGAAAATAGGAAAAAAACAAACTTCTGCTGGTACCTATGATGAAGTGATGTGGCTCTGAGCCTCACTTGGTCGTTTTCAGCCCTCAATGCATCAACATTTAATACAAGTTGATCCTGGAAAAATAAATAGAAAAAACATATCATATGCTTTAAAAAAAAAAAAAAAATTAGTGTCAAATACAAATTTGTAAACTCACATCTAGGTTTTTTATCTAATTTCTCTGAAAGTCGGAAATAACAGATTTTAAGATACAGGCTTTACCTATTTAAACATTGTTTTTGCTACACACAATACAGCATTGCCACAAAAGGGCATCCCAGAATAATTCTGCTGCCTCTCTACCCTGACTCTGGTAATGACAATATGTATTTTAAAAACAGCTATTAGTTCAGATGCTACTAAGTTTATTATAATAAGTGATGATGAGAAAGAAGAAGACTTGTTCAAGCTTTCTGCACAGAAGCATCTTAAAGCATTCACTTTTAACTTGGACATTTTTACATGCTCTAGAAACTCTGAATTTAACAGCAGAGAAATACATGAATGTGAAAACAACAAAAGTCTAAATAAAATAAAAAGGGGCTGATAGTGAACATCTGTAATGAGGGACTTGTCATTTCCAGGCCAAGCAGAATATAAGCTGCTATTGCTAAGGAGCAGCCAAGACTAATAAGTATTTCTCCCTTTGCTCCACAGCTCTTAAAACTTTTTAAAAAATGTTAGCAGTTGCACAAGCATTTTGTGATATTCAATGCCTTCAGAACACCTTATGGCAAAATATCCAACATTAAAAGTATTTCTCATTTGGTTTTGCTGTTCAAGGTCACATGTACAACAGTATAAAAATTCTACACAACCTCCAAACTTTGGCCAATTGCCAACATATGCAGGCCCTTCACATATTCAAAAGTGTGTTAAGTCTTGGACTAAAAGGTTATGTATTATCTATAAAACCCTCCTAAAACTGTGGCACACAATACCATAAAATAAGCAATAACAACTCCTTTCTCTTAAACAGAGCAGGAAATGTTAAGTTTTATGAGGAATTAAAATCTGATCCTGCTATGTAGCAAGGCAGCAATTAAGTTCCAAGATAATATTTCAGAAATGCAGTTTACCTTTTCATGCTGAAGTTCTTCTATTTGTTTTTTTGCATTTTCAATTTCTCGTAGAAGTGAATTCTGAAATTAAAGGCATCACAAATTAAGTTTCTCTGAAGCTTTACACTTTTAAACTGTAACCATGATGACTATCAAAAAAAAAATGCAGTCAACACTACACAAATGCATCTTAAATTACACATCCTTGATTGCTTCCATCATTTCACTTTGATTATAGTTGAAGGTTTATCCTTCCAGGTGTACAGCCTGCTAAATAATGGATTTAGTAATAGTACTGGTTCCATAAATCTTTAATAGCAATAGCAGCCTTTTAAAGCTCCATTTCCCAGTCTAACTAGTAAAAAAATGAAATAATTATGGAATCATTCAAAGTAATTCAAGAAAGAGCACATGATCAGAACAAAGTCTTAATGTTACCTGAATGTTTCTTCCCAACTTAGCATAAAAGAATGAGCTGGAAGTCTCAACAAGAACACTTTTCTAGAAGCTACAGTTAACTACAGTAAAGGACAAGTAGATTTTCCTCATTATTTGCAAATGTAGTTATGGTTTGGAAGATAAGAGGGAGTCAGGGTCAACCCTGAGACATCGCCTATTATTCAAACATTAGGCATGAATGCAAGAGGAAGCAAACATTCAGTACAAGTCTGGAAACACCATTTGTGTTCCAAAGCATTTTATTGCCATGACTTTAAAACCAAAGACACTCAGCTTTTCCTGAAACATTTCCCCAGATGGTTATTTCACCCTCTAGTAAAAGAAACCAAATATATTTTAATCCAAGACCAAGCAACTCAAAGTCAGCACCAAGCAAAGTGCCACTTTAGAAGACATTGCTTTGCTGGATGAAGAATAAGGGATCTAACTTCAAGCTGTGCATGGAAGAATAATCCAAAAGGATCTAGATCCAAAAGCAGAAGGGAAGAGAAGGAGTGAAAAGTGTGTCAGAAGAGATGAATTGAGTGCAGGGAAAGCTCCAATACATGCACTGACAGTGCAGGAAAAGCTCATTTACATGCATATAACCAGTCCCAAAATGAGCTACCTGAGAAGAAAAGCAAATTGCAGGAATCCCACAATGACTCAGAGGAATTGCTACAGCCAAAAGCAGTGGGAAACAAAGAAACTGAACTGGAAAGGTCAAAGTTCCAATGCTTTAGACTTCCTGTATTACACTGGATGAGCCTATTTATGCAACCTGCACCAGGCAAATGAAGGATAAAGCTTCTTAAAAGCTGCCTTCTCAACACCCCCGTGCAGTGCCCAGGGACAATCTCAAAAATTATTTTTAAGGTTTTTCAAAATCCACACTAAAAAAGAGCCTTAACAGCAACTACTTACTAATAAGGGGTTTGTGTTTATTTGCTGAAGTTTCGGACATGCTGCAAAAGGCACAAATCATGACAGAATTACACATTCATTACTGGAATGTTACCTTGTCTTCCAGGGCAGCCATCCTCTCCTTGAGATGAAGCTGGAGCCTTTCATTGGATTCAGACAGGAGCTTATCAACAGTTTCTGACAAACGTTTATTATGCTCTTCATTCATCTTCTCTCTCTGTCTAGCCTGAGATACAAAGAAGCTGCTGAAAAAACTTCAGATTTGCAATATCTCTAACAATTTCCAGGTTATGAAGGCAGCAAGCTTTCTTTAATCCAAATGCATTTTTTTTAACAGCAATATTTTCACACATGCAAAGGAACACTGCATGCGCCTCCAGGGCTCTGTAAAGGGAATCTAAGGGACACTTCAGTCTTCAATAAGTGACCCAAGATCAGAAGTTCAAAAATCCAAGCCTACACTAAAAAAAAAAATTAAAAGGCACAATTCAGAATGGATTCCATTATCTGTAATCCAGGAACCAATTTTTCCATGG
Organism: Zonotrichia albicollis; assembly: GCF_047830755.1. Taxonomy (NCBI): domain Eukaryota; kingdom Metazoa; phylum Chordata; class Aves; order Passeriformes; family Passerellidae; genus Zonotrichia; species Zonotrichia albicollis. The sequence goes on from NC_133824.1 coordinate 49,850,996, forward strand.
TCATTTAATTCACCAAGTTTCTTCAAACTTTTATTGGAGACTTTCAGCACATTCTCCTTGAGATTTAAGGTTAGCCACAGTACAGTGACTCACTAGCAGCCAGCCTAAACTCTAGCTTTATTTTAAAGCTGAGAAACAAAGAGGATTAGGTTCTTGCTTTCAGCTTTTTATCTTTGTCAAAATGATGTGCAGTACCCTTTGCAGTTCTTGATTCTTCTCTTCAAGCTGTGCCTCCATCTGTCTCAGCCGCTCCTCGATATTGCCGTGTCTCTCCTCAGCCTGTCAATTTGAGAGCAAAATTAGAATTTGGGTGGGTTTTATAGGCTCCAAAAGCACAGAAACACTGAGGCACAGGAATATTTCTAACATGCTTTGCACAACTGCCATTTATGATAAAGGACAATGCAGAACAGATGCTTTTCTGTCACCAAAAGGACCTTGCAAGAGTTCAGATGGGAAGTGGCAAAATGATGAAACCTCACACCCCTAAGTACCATCATGAATCAACTACTACTATTTGCAAACAAGCTTGCAACAGCAAAGATCATTCATATTCCCAAGAAATAAAACAAAACAAAAAAAAAAAAAAAAAAAGTCAAGACTGAGTGCATTTTCAGCTTCTCCTCACTAGCCTGGACGATGGGACCCTTTGTTAGTAATCATGGCAAAGCAAAAAGCAGCAAGCAGAGACAAGGACTGAGATACAAATTCTACCTTCCTAAGCTTGGTGGCAAGTTCCAAAACTTTAGCATCTTTAGCAGCAGAGCTCCCAGGAGACAAAAGGTCAGACTACAGAGCCAGTTAGGGACAGGAAAGATAACAGGGAAAAAATGAAACTAAGGCTTTGAAAGAAAACATGCACACACATACTTGAAAAGGCTCATTTGTGGTTAATTAAATATAATTCTTTAGATTTCATTACTCCATTTGCAGCCCTCTAAAAATCCTGGTATTTGGTAGTACCACAACTTCTCTCTCTCCCCACTTGCTTCACTTAGCAGTGTAAGGAATTTAGGTTCATGTTTAGAAGACTCTATGCCTATTATTGAATAATTTTCATAAAAAGTACCAAAATAATAATTCAGGGAGATATTTTTATGATGTAGAAGAGTTAACAGAAAACCCACTTGAGTTCCAAAGAGCAGAAACTTTAAAAAGAGATTAAAAATTAAAAAAAAAAAGAAAGAGTAAATCAGAGTGTCTTCAGAGAGATGAATGGAAAAAAAAAGTAGGAAATAAACATTTTCTATAAAAAATTTGGAAAACTGGAAATCAAATGTAACCAAACCAACACAAGGAACAGATTTCCTGCAGTGGGACACCAGTGGAGGAGGGAGTCTGGAGGACACTGTGCCACCACCTCACCTTTGTAAGTGCTGCCACTCTCTGTGCCAGCTCAGCCTCCACCTCTGGCAATGTCTCAGCTTTTCTCAGGGTCTGCTGCAGCTTCTGCTCAGCCAGTTCCAGTCGCTCTTGCAGTTGCCTGTTCTTATCTTCACTCTGCACAGGGTCATGGCCAGCAAGTGTGGAGGGTTAGAGAAGTGATTAGTTAGAACGTGGTTGGCTAAAGAGCCATTTCTGGCTTATAAAGCTGGACTATTTTATGTCAAGCATTTCTCAAACTTCCTCTCCCACTAAGGCAATAGTCTGTAAAAACCACTACACGCTATGCAAATCTTAAAAGTTTAGCTCAGAATGAGTAATTTTCACCCACAAAACTAAAGATGCTTGGATACACATACAGTAACTTTAAAATCCACAATTAATAGGGACAACAGCGCTGCTGCCCAAGATAAAGTGCACTAAATTTCTCAAAATCATTTCCCCTTCCCAGTAAAGCTGTCTCATCTTTATTCCCAGGGTAAAAATCTCTGCAATGTATGACTCCAGCTCCTGAAAAACAATCACTAATAACAGCACATTACAGCTGATATTTATCTCCCTAAAAGCAAAGTGCTTGAGCACAGCATGAACATTAATTATCTCCATTAGCTTTATGCTGAGCAAAATGTACTTCATCTCATTTCAAACCACAACCTGTCGGTGCATGGAGTCTTTAGTGGCAATTTCATTTTCAAGTTTATCATTGAGGTCGTGCACGGATGTAGCTTCACGTTGTGCAGCGAGGTAGCGTTTCTCCAGAGTGGTGATCCTCTCCTCCATGTCCTCCTTCTGGGCCAGAGTCTGGGCAGGACACACAACACAAGTCAGAATGTGAGAGAGAATTTCAAATAAAATAATTTCAAATTATTTTTTTTTAAATCAGGCTATTTTTCTCAGTAAAAAATGAAGTGGAAAGAAATGACTTTTTAAAACAGTTAATGATTAAAAACCACTGGTCTTTATTACCTTGCACCACAGATCTGCTACTTTCCAATGGCACACACAGAGCAAATCTTGGCTTGCTGGGGGTGGTCAGAGAATTCTGGGATTTAATTAAGCTCCCTTTCTATCTAATAAGGATATGTGGGACCCTGGAGATTAGGGATTCAGCAGTGACAGGAACTGTCAACCACACCACTGAAATTAAAGGGATTCCTCAACCAAGCGCATCTTTTAAAAAAGGAAGCAAGAGTAATAACCTAAGCATGTATGACAAGATCAAACATCTCTTCCAGAACATGCTGAAGTTGGCAATGCTAAATTCCAATCTATTAATGAAATATCTAGTTAGTCATAGGTTTATCCTGAAGACAGATTTTTTTTTTAAGTGGACAATGGAACCCTTTGGTCTTCTAAATAAAAACCAGATACCCATCATGTCCTAAAAAACCATTTTCTTCTCATCTATCAAACCAAAGACTTTCAAAAACATAAAGGCTCAACTGAGCACCAGTGAGACTAAAATTTTATGAAAATGGCATTTGTGACTCCCCAAATCCTGACAGTTCCTTCCTCACCTCTCGTACATCCCTCTGTAACTTTGTGTTCATTTCTTCAGATTTGATTAAGTCTTTCCTTGCTGTGTCTAGATCTTCTTCCAGCTCTGTTACTCGGCTGGACAAAGCAGTGAGGCGTTCCTTCATTTGTGTCTGCTCTTTGTTTTGCTTATCTATGATGTCTTGGAGTTCAATCACTTTAGCAAGGTTTTCATCGTGGCATAATGAACCATCAGAGGATCTCTATTAAACAGGAAAAAGAGTGTATTAGCATGATGCAAATTAGATTGAAAAACAAATTGTTACTCACCTGTAAACATCCCTCCCCAAAGAATTTTATTATTGAACAGACTGCAAAAGCTGAAATTTCAGTAACTATGACTTTTTAACTAGATGATCATACAAAAATATTTTATTATGGCTTAAAATTAAAACGTTATAGTTAATGATTAAAGCCCATATGTCTGCTAAGCCAAGTAAATAGCTGTACCTTCCCATTTGTAGTTGGTGTAGTTTCCTGTTCATGATTTATATCCAGCATCCCATCTGGAAGTGTTTTCTTCTGATTATTTTGCTCTTTCAGAATCATTAACTGAAATAAAAGTTTACAGACACATGTTTCAAGCCAATTCCTTTTTCACTAATAATATAAGGAACAGCTGCAAAAGCAAAGGAGCAAAACAACAATTACTGATTCTACTGCCAGGTATGTATTAATAAAATCTGGCACAGGCACTCAAATACCTTATGCCACTGCAAAGCCTTATTTTAAAGGCACAGGAACTCTTTTTGTTGGTTTGGTTGGGGTTTTTTGGTTGGGTTTTTTGGGGGCAGAGAGGGTGTCAGGAGGTTGAGGTTTGGTTTTTTCCTCTCCTGCTCTTTTAAAGCAGCTAAGTTAAAAATTAATAATTATCCCATCTGGCAAGAAATCAAAAGGAAGAAGTAAAAGTGAAACTTAAATTACTCTGTACAAATATTGACTGAAATATCCACAATGGACACATGAAGTCTTCTTTTAAGACAAACTTACCTCTTTATGTGTAGTACCTAGTTCTTCTTCCAATAAGCTACACCTTTCAAGTGCTACTCGTAATCTCTCCCTTACCTGAAAGGGTAATTTCAAATTACTTGAAATCATTCAAGTCAAAAAGAAATCAATTTTACTTGATGCCATGCCTTTACAGACAATAAATGACACTGTTTCCATTACACTTAGAAACCGCCTTAATCTGGAGTCAGTCCTAATTACAACACATGCTACCAAAAACATAACCAAATAATGTTTATTTTATAATCTAGCTTTTCCTTTTTTCTGTTGTAAGCAACATGAACTGTATGTTTAGGCACTAAAGAGCTAAACAGACCCAGAATTTGCTTGTCCTTCTGCAAGGCACAGACTGTGTTTGCTCATTTACAACATGAAAGAACAAGTAAAATTCCACTTAAAATCATTTACCAGATTTTATATACAAGGGTCACAAAGACAGGTAAACTGGAAGTTGGCAACAAGATTTACAGTGAACTTAAGCGGTTGCATATCCTGCTGTTAACATCAGGCACAACTGAAGGGAGGAGTTCTTTTAATTCAGATTTCTATCCCAGTGTAAGCAGATTCCTCTCTAGTCTATTTCTTTTATTAGATAATCAAAAGGATAAATCCTGATGTTGTACAGGTAAGCAGCTGTGTGCATTCCTACAGCAAATATACTGCTCCTGAACCATGCTGAGTTTACATTAACACAGTTAATGAAGTGCTTGAATAAACCACAGCACCTTGCTTTAGTTAAGTGCAGCACTTTAGTTTAGGAAAGCATTTACCAATGTAGTTACACTGCAGAGATTTCTACAATTCCAGTACAAAAACTGCCTGGCCTACACAAAGGAAAGAGGATGAAATGGTGTTAGGTACAATACTTCATTACCTTTTCATCAAGGGCTTTGTGGTGCTCAAATAAGGATTTTAGTGCTTTGAGAACTTCTACTTCACTAGAAACTCCTGCTGGAGACTGAGCTTGCCTCTTCACAACAGTCATCCTGAGGGATCGCTCATGCCTGGAGACAAGGCACTCCAAGTGTTCCAGTAATAGCTAAAGCAAAAGGAAAAAAAAAAAGGAATAATGTTTATTCCTGTTCCGTACAGCTGCAGAAAACTTTGCCTCCTAGAACAGCAAGTGTAGAGTTCTAAATATCAAATTTCAGAGACAAAGGATATTGTATAGAGTGTAAGGACTGTTTTTAACATTTCAGCTGTATTAGCAGTGTGAGCTGCTCAAACACATCACCACAACCTGCCCACTCTGCTCCTCTGATCCCAGAGCTGCAGGATTACAAAACTTTAACAACAAGAAATCTGGATGGCAGATAGCAGTGCAGTCTTACAAGCTTTTCCTGATTCTGCACAGCAGCATTTCGAGCTGTGCATGAGCTGCCAAACCCTCTTGATCAACACACACACATCTGCACTTCCATGGGGATTCATGTACAAGTGTCAGGAGAAAAAATACTTTTAGCTTTTCAAATTCAACATTTGTTTTCCTCCCTGTAGCTGATGCTTTAACAATGGTGAGCTTGGAGAAGACAAGGAACTGACCCTTGTGTTATTCCTTTCTGCTTTCAGTTCAGCAATTTCTTCTTCCCTTTCAAGCAGCTGCTCCCTGCATACATTCAGCTCTTTTGTGAGTGCTGCAAATTCCTGGAACAAACCAGACAGAAATATAAGCACATCAAATATCAGCACACAGTGAGAGTGGATTCATATGAACACTTGACAGTTCCTTGAAGCATTCATTTGAGATGTGCAAAGCCAATACAACTGTACAGTCATACTGAGCCACCTTCAGCTCAAACATTTAAAACCTTTATGCTGCCAGCTGTAAAGACAAATGATGTTTGACCAGGACTTTGAAAACCTGTTTGTGTCTCAAGGCAATATAATTGCCTTGAGTTGGGGTTTCCCTGGTAAGCTAAAGGAAAAACATATTTGTAACATGCTTTGTTATAGTTGCAAAGAGTTGTTAGTTTTGTGACTTTTGGTTTGTTCGTTTTTTTTAACAACTGCTGAGGGAGACATGAAAAAACAGAGCACTAAGCACAGCAAAATAAGGAAACCAACAAACATGACGTATTTCAAGTCAGTATTTAATTGTGAGCAACAATGAATAATACTAACATATACCACATTACAGCTAAATACAGGAATTTCATTCAAGCCTTCCTTCCAATCTCACAAAAGGGAATGAAGCAGCCCTTTCCCTACAGTTCTGCCAGAAATCTCTGAGGATTAGAATCAGAATTTTCTGAAAGCTGAGCCTGGGGGCTCAAAGCTCTCACAAGACTCATCCTTCAAATTCAATCAAGATTTCACCAAACAAAACCCCACCAAAGTGAAACAGCACAGAGTGAAGTGTCAACAGGGAACAGGAGTGGAGCTAACTCACATCACTTTCTGCATGCTTATTACTGCAGTGAACACAGCCAGTAGGGAAGAATACCCTCCTACAGTTAGGGGTTTCTGTCAGGAAATGATTGTACTAATATCTGCAAGAGCCACTGCAGCCTAAACCATTTCCCCTCTCTATCAACAGCCACACTAAAAATAAAATAATATAAAACTTAACTTAATTAAAAAGACATTTAAATGTTCTGTTAACTCAGGGAGCATACTCTGAATAGAATTAGAGGTACAACTATACACCACATTTAGAAGCAAACACAAAGCATAACTTAATGTACCCTGGAAAAATTTAAATTGTAATCTGAACTGCACTGGAAATGAGAATTGACAGTGCGAATGTGAACAAGTCCATCCTTTAGAAAAGAGCCTTGCAGGAAAGCAACCCTCATGTCTTGTCAATGCAACTTACAATGTGAAAATAAATATGCTTCAGTCACTCCAGCGGCCAGTGAACACACCAGGAGCATTTGGGTAAGAAAACATCAAAATGCTAGTAACTAACACTCCTTTCTGTTCTCCAAAATAAGGAAAACACTCATAAACAAGATCCTTGCCTAATAAACAATGGATTTGTACAGCTGAACTGCTGATTAGCAGGACAAGGTGAACACAAATATCCGGCTAAGTGGAGACACAATTGCTGCTTCTCTGCTTTTTCCAAACTCTGCAAGACACACTGCTTATCAGCCAGCAGCTGCATATCAAGTGAACGCTTAAGATGGAGCTGTTCTGCAGCAAAAGTCAAAGTGACAGAATGCACATGCTTAAAAACAAAAGGCCACATCAACCAATTAATTATACAAAGCACATCTGCAAATTCTAACATGCAGCTAAAATAAGCAGACATGGTCAAAAGACACTGCAATTTCCAATATTCATTTGGTAAACCTTATTCTAAAATATACACATGACTGGAAATACAAAAATACATTGCACAATATACACCTGAAGTGAACTCTGGAATTACTAATATATCAAGCTTTTAAAAGTTGCCGTGAAACAGACAGCAATACAACCACCACAGATGCAGAATCCATCCCTATAATCCCTCTTCCTAAATCAAATCCTGCTCATTGGAAAAAAGTTTCAGTCCCCCTGCTTAATAAACAATGCAACTTACAATGTGAAAAGATGCAAAGCATCTCCATTTATTTTCCTTTTTCAACTGTAAATTATTTTATTTCTCTAACACACTTAATTATTACATTCATATAAACACTTCACTGCAGTATTTCATTTGCATTCTTAAAAAAAAAAAAAAGGCCTATTATTTTCAAAATGGCTAGGAAATACTTCCAAAACAACCTGGTCTGTAAATACAGCTACCAGAACTTTTACACACACAAAACAAGTTACAAAAGGGTCCTAAGTGCAAGGTAAGAGGGGAAAAACCTACTTCAAGCTTCACTGGAGCTGACAGAAATACTGACTCTGTCATGAGCTTTCCCATCAGAGTGCTCCCTCACACCCAAGCTTTTCCTGCACCTTCAACATCCCACCTGTGGGAGCTTCCAAGACTCCCAGGGAACTGGCCGCACACTCCCCTTCTGCTCTCACAGGAGCTCAGGTAAACCAGAAACCAAAGCTTCCATTTTTCAAGGGCAGTCCCCACTTATCTTTACAGATTAGATAATTATGTAATACTGAGAAGAGCTTGGTATTTTTTGGTGTGGTTCCCCTTCCAAATTAATAATAATATAAGAAGAGTAATTTTTAAAACCCTAAAAATGCCAACATCAACATTTAGAAACATCAGTATTGCCCAATTCTCCAGATTACACTGGCCTGAAGTTTTGTATTTTTCCTGCCTCTATCCATTCTTGAGAACAGGATGAAGAGCACAGCAAGGACTACCAGACACTGTTCCATCATCCTTTTTCAACTTCAAATCACTGCATAGCATCAATATATGGATATCTTTTATCTGTATGAGCTTCCCCACGTGAAACCCAGCTGTATATTTGAAGAAAAGCTATTCACTCCTCAGATGGTTACAGGACACAGAGTTCCAGTCCATTGCATACTCCTGTGTAAATATAAATTGTGGCACAAATAGATCCCAATTGTGACATGAACCATCACACTGTCAGATGACCCAGAGCAAAAGTGCACACAGGAATTTATATTGCTGCTGCATAAACACACTGCCAGGGATTGCTGGCATTGCATAACACCTCCAGTGCTGTTTGTTTTGACATAATAGAGTTGCTTTGAGTCCCGTGAGCTGCCTAAGAAAGAACATTTGAACGTCCTTAGTTTCAGCTGACAGTGCCAAAAGACATGTCCTTTCTAGTTTTAATACTTACCTTCAATGGGAGACAATTTGTGATTTCCTTAAGCAGTTCAAAAGCAGAGAAACTATTTGCACCTTTATCATCTCAAAAAAATTCCAGTTGTCTCATAATTTCTTCCTTGGCATTGGATGAATGTACAGAAAGAATTAAAAGAAAAAGGAAAGAATCCTGAGAGACTTTCCCACTTGTCCACGAAGCTGTGTCACTTTTCTCTAATTGAGAGGACTGAGAGCAGCAGAATGAAGTTCTGCTCAGTCTCTGGCTGCCATCAAAATAATAAACACACAGCACTGGGGACTGACAAGAATGGAACTCACAATGAGCACTTCAGAGCACTCACACGGATGGGTGGGAGAGTGCTGAATTTACCAGGGAAATACTCCCTGCTGATTAGAACACTCTGGCAAACACCCATACTCTACACTAAACTGAAATGTTTACTGAAGAAAGTAACTTTCTGACCCAACTGAATCATTCCAAACACATCACTGCCAGAAATAAATATTCTCAACAAAAAGTCCCATTGAGCAAGTAAGTTGGTTCTTGTTCAGTAATTCATTTTTTGGGTTTTCTTTTTTGTCCCCAAGCTCCAGGATTTTTAAAGCAAGAGCATTTCTTCTACCTCAACCTTCAGAGCTGACCTTCAACCTTCAGTATTTAGATGCCACAATACAAACACCCTTCCAAAAGCTGGATCCATAAGGGCTGAGCTGTCAAGCCTGGCTGAGCTGACACACTTGGGAACTCCAAGATCCCAATCCAGGAACATTCCAGCTCTCAGAGAACAGGTTCCCTTCATGCTCATTACAAACATAATTCATAGGTCTCACAGACAGCACATCACAGACCAATAAATGCTACATGACAGGAAGACAGTATTTCACCTAGGGGAAGACTTGAAAGAAACCGAGGTAATTCCTGAAAGTCTGTTAATATAAGTTGTGTATTAGGGATGCTCTATAAATAACTAAATTTGTTTGGAATTTGGTCAAACAAAAAAAAACTTATTCCACAAGAAAATGCATCGTCATTCGAGTGCACAAATAATCATGAATTACAAGCAACCACATGGCCAGAAAATTTATACAAATTATGAAAATATATGCAATAAAAAAGAGAAACATTTTGAATCCATCAAATATTATTAAATGCTGTAAAGTAGTAACTTCAGGCAATAGAAGATGAAGTTGTGACTGTTACATCTTTAGGAACATCTCTGACTCAAATATTGATTGGAATTTATCTGTTTAATCTGCAAGTGATATTTTGGTTTACTGTTCTCATTCTGGTCTGCAAACTGAATATCAAGCATGCCACTCACAAATCTGAAGAGAGCAGGAAAAGAACAACTGGGGGAAGTGCAGGATATCAGGGGTGAAAACCAATGGGATCTGAGAGAAGTTTCCATCATGATGTTTGTACTACATATAAATCACAATTATTCCAAATGATGACTGCATGGAAATGGCAAATATACAGTTGAAAAAACAAACAAAGAAAGAAAACTTAAATATCTAGGTTTTTTTCTAGGGTATTTCACACTCGCTTCACTTTAAATCCAAGGGGTTTAGGTAGCAGACAGTGACCAAGAGCCCAAATATATTTGGAAGTTCCTAGCAAGCAAATTTTCATATCTATAAAGTCACAGGTTTGTTTTGGGATTTTTTAGGCTAAGAATCAGAACTATAAAATTATGAAACAGTTCAAGTATATTGAGAGTTAAAACTGAGGAGAACTGACTTGTTTTCACCATTAAATCCAACCTTGGAAAAAAACATAGTGAAACACCAACACAGATTATGCTTTGCCTGTTCCATGTAGTAAAACACATTGCTTTCAACCTTTCCATATCTCTGGCACTTGCTAATGGGAAAGAGAAAAATAAGCATGGAGTGTGCAAAGAAAAATATTTTCCTTTTCACATCATGAAACTAATTTCCAGTAAGTATCAAGCATCCTGACATTACTAAGCTACAAACATAGAACTTATTTCAAACATTAATAGAATTAATTCTGTTTTAACAAGTTTATCTTTTGTTCTTAAAAGCCCCAGAACTTAAAGGGGAGTGTAAGAGAATACTTCAAGTAATACTAAAACATGGATATAACAAAATCTTGTGTTTTGGAACACTGAAAGGCTTTTCAGTCTCAAAGTAGCTGTTTTTCCAAGTGGAGCTAACTACCCACCAGAGTGAGAACACACTGGAGCTCATTACATAATTAGTGTATTGGCCTCCTTTCGTATTTCTGTGTATGCATAAGATGTTTTATAACTCAAAACACAAGAACCAAAACAGAGGTTCAGTTTCTTTTCAGTCAAAAAAAAATTCTCCCCTTCCAACTAGTGGCACTGAGATATAGAAAAGGTTTCATACCACCTGTGGTTAACTCTCAAAAATCTGTATTTTCTCTGAAAAAAACTATGTTTTATCTTCCTCTATCAAGAACTGCAACACTGCATGAAAACACCCAAGTGAATATTGCTGCCAGCCAGTGATCAATACTAAACCTGAGGCAGTTCTTACCATTCAATCCCTTTTTTTAGCAGGTCTCCTTCAAGTGTCCCCCTTGGACTGACCTATCTAGGCTTTGTCATTAACGCTGCTCAGCCCTAAACAGGCAATTAAGTTTTAACGTGTTTACAGTTGCATAATGTTACTGCTCTAGAATGAAACTCTGGCTGTTCCCAGCCCACTTTGGAGCTGCAAGCAGAATCCACTGTCTGGCATTTGACAAGGCAAGAGCCAAAGGACTTCTCACTCGCAGCCAGCAGGTACCAAACGTGTGCCCAAGGGCAAATGGAAAAGCTTATACAGCAAGCCCAAGTCTCCATGGCAATAAGTGAGTTTCCAGTTACCATCCTGAGTGAGTTGTCCAAATTTATGCACAGTGTTCCCTGAGCTTAAACTACAAAGCACAAAAATCCAGATTTCAGTGCTGGAAGCTTCCGGAAGCACAAGGAAACATAAGTGGGGAAGGGTAGGATTGGGCAGCTTGGCAAGAGGAATGCAGGAGCAGCAGGAAAAGGGAGTTAGAAACACATCAGCTCCATGTAACTGCCCTTCCCTGATCCAACCAACACATTCCAGACATGGCCTGTTTGGGGTGCAGGGGGTAAAAGTACTGGAGCCCAAACCCGGATCCAGCCTCTTGCTCCTCTGAGCATGAGGGGTTTTCCTGCCACCACACGAATCCCTGCTCAGACATCACACACAGCAGCAAGGTCTGGAGTGGGAGCCTGCAAACCCCTGTGCACAGAGCCCTGGAATCATTACCTGCAGCCTGTCCATCCTGGACTAGCAGAGCCCTCCCTGCCTGGCCTCCAGCATCTCATTTTCCCCAAACCCAGCAGAACTGTGCTGTTATGTACACAAGGACAGGGGAAAGCCTGGTGCAAAAGCAGATCTTTGTGCAGCACTGGAGAGCCAGCATTCCCTGGTCACACACCTTGCTTGGCACTGAAGGGACCAAGGGCAACCTTCCAGGCTGCTCCATTACAGCCAGAGCTGCATCCATCCACCGCAGGGAGCACAAGTCACACATGTGACACAACACACGGTCCCTACAAACCTGTTTGCAGCTAATGTGGGCAAGCCCCAGCTGCACCCTAGAACTGCTCTATAGTCTGAGAAAATAAGGAAAGAGAACATGAGGTTAAGTAAGTCAGAAAACATCATCCAGTCACTTCTATTATAATCTGCAGTTTGTTCTGCATCTTCTGTAGAGTAACCAGCCCCGGGCTCATCACAGCATTCAGAATCTCTAATTTCTCCAGATAGTTTGTTAATCTCTGCACCAGCCTTAACATAGCAACACAGCTTGTTCAAAGCGGGGCAGATCACACAGGATGATCAATTAACCAGAGCAGACACAACCCGTTTTTATGCCAGCCTTTTAAACCCCTTTTAAAGCTACAGATGTGTATCAAATCAACCAGTGAAAACTCTCCCAAAGTACCTGGTTCTCCCCCCAGGGCATTCTCCAAATATTCAACTGAGAGGGCAAACCCTGCAAGTTAGCAGCATGCACAAAGGATTAACAAGAAATGAACATACTGAGCACTAACTTGAAATACCAGTTTGAAGCTATTTTCTTCACTTGTCTTTGTAAAAATACTTATGAAATCTTGCCTCTATTCAGGCAACACCGTGGATCTCCTCAGTAAGGAAGTTCAAAAGCTGAAGCATTACAAGAGCAAGCACAGGAAATACAGAAGCAGCCTTCAGAGGTGCATGAAACTTGGCATCTATTCATATGCAACAGTAGCAGAAAAGCTTCCAATCACTTCATTGTGGTGTGGCTATGCAAAGAGTTCCACCTTAGCTGCTCCTCAGTGTACAGGAATACGCCCCCTGAAAGGGCAGATAAGGAACAAAAGCATTCAGAAACATACAGAGCTTGTTTTCCTTGGAAAAATGTCCAAATCAGCTAAAATATGCATCAGGAAAACTTTAGTCATCGTTGAAAAACGGGCTTTGCAACTTGGGATGGCTACTTTGTGCAGAGCAGTAACTGTTGAGAAAAGCTGATAACAAACTAATCCTTTCCAATACTGTACCACTCCTACCACCAAGATTCCAGAATGACAGATTAACTTAACACAGAATAAGGCTACAGTACTTGGGGGGTGTCTGAAAAACAACAGCCTCTCAGTGACACACTGAATCAATGAATTCTGAGGGTTTCACAATCAGAGTTACCACACTCCTGCACCCCCAGCCTAGTCTATTTTGATGAGGAACTAATACAGTAAAGCAGCAGCACAACTTCTTAGGTGTAGCTTTAGGCATCTCCATTTTTGGAGTCCATGTCAGTGAAGAAACCTACCCACACCCATACCCACCATGGCAAAAGGAGAATACACTTGTACTTAATTAAAGAGCAAGAATCTTGCATTACCAGTTTGACAAGGTATGGGACCAAAAGCAGTCTCCATCTTTAATATGAGAGTAGAGGGATTTCACTGAAGTTTGTCCTCTCCTCACACAAAGCTGGTCAAGATTTCCTGGGATTCCATGCTGGACAGCACAGCGTGCAATCCTCCTTGGGGATGCCAAACTGCAGAACAACTGCAAGATGTGCTGAGAAGATTTAAGAAGCTCTGTAATTTTCCTAGGACCCCCATTCTGGAGACCAAGCAGCTGTAGAAAGATCTTTGAAGTTGTAAACAACACTGAATTGTAAGTTTACCTGGGCAAGAAAAATATACTCTAAACATACTGCACTTACAAGAAACAGCACAATTCTAGCTCAGCTGGCATTAAATATTAAATTTCTTTGACTTTTATGAATTAAAATTATTTAACCCTACATGCTACATTCTAGTCCTGTTACATGACTAACACTGCACAGTTTTTTACAAACAGACCCAGGACAAGACCCATCATGCACAACTATTTCAATGACAAGATACTCCTGCTTGCAAAAACTCTGAGCAGCAGCTGAGGCCCTGCCCTATTCTAATCGTTCATCTTGGCCTCTGGTTGCCAGCTTTAGTTCTGTGGCTAGCAGCTGAAAAGTACATTTTTCACACTCTCTTAAGAGGGAATGCTTGGGAATATCTGAATAAGGCTGGCCAAGCCACCCTCATTAAACAAGCAGCAGCATGTACCTCCCCCTCACTGCTCTCCTATTATATATATATGTGTATTTATTATTTTTGCCAAGTGATGAACACTTCAGTCTTATAATTTCAAACTTGTTTAAGCAAGTAATACTCACTGAGGACAGATTCGTGCCTTCAGCAGGAAATTCAACTTTCAGCTCTTCACATTTTGTTTTTCCCTACTCCTCTGTACTCTATCACCCCAGTTTACAGGCTGAGTGGATTTATTGGGCTAACTGAGGCTAAATATGTCCAAATCTGTGATATTCTGAATAAATTCTACTGTACCATTCCATGGAAAAGTTGCTCCATTTTAGCAAATACTCCAAAACAAAGCAATTCCAAAGTCCACACAAAAAAAGCACAATCTTGGGTCCTACAACTGACACATCTGCTATCTAAACACAGAAAAAAAACGAGGAAAAAAATCAGCAACATAGATTAAACATTGAAGGGCTGTTTTAGGGGGAGGGGTTAAGCTTTATTTAAAGTTCAAAGTCATTTTTGTGTCTGCCACAAACAAAAAAAATCCATAATGAACAGTTCTAAACTTGAGGATACCTTAACCCAGTCAGTAGAAGGAAACCAGGGAGATGAGCAAGGCTATAATGCAGAGAATAAATATATTTTTTTTAAATCAATCAATCAATAAATGATAAATAAATGAAAAATAAATAAATGAATAAAAGACAGGGGCAGGCTGTCAGTATGGTGTTACCACTACCAAATGATGAAGTGAAAGATGGGCTGGTGGGGAACCTGTGAAGCTCCTGTTCCACACTGGACTGAAACAAGGGAAAGATGATGCAACAGGGAAGCCCTGCAGCCTCCTACTCCACTGAGACAAAGAAATGCTTGGCCCAATTCTCTTCCTCTGCTTCCCAGGACTGAATCTTTTATAACCATTGTACAAAATTCAGGAGAGGGTTATGCAGTCTCCACAAACTGCAGCTCCAACGGGGTCAGAGTTACACCAATGTCAGTATCAGCATAAAAGAGACCCTGGGAGGGAAAAAGGACAGCTAAAACCCTAAAAAGCTGTTCCATTTCCACTTTACATGAAGCAAAGTAATTCCAGATTTCTTGAGACAAAGACTCAGCTTTTGGAAGATAATGGTGTGGAACCACACCCTGCAAAGACATTCTGAAAACTCAAGCAGCATGTTTTAGGAAATAAATTACTGGATGCACCTGCCTTGTGCTCTTTAACATAAGGTTAGAAGAATGTTAAGACTTTCCAAGCTCTTTCCCATGAACTACAAAAAGGTGATCATGCTGTATGATTACTTAAGAATAACAAAAAGATTCACAGTGGTATCCCAGGGCATCCCTGAAATTATCTAAACCAGACTTTTAGTCATTCCCCCAAATGTAGTACAGAAAATAGAGAGCTTTGAAGGGAGTTCACCTCACACAGGCAGAAACATGTGGAGAGCCCAACCAGATCCACCCACACATCCAATATCACCCTCCACACAGGCTCTGCTCTTCCAGCCCTACGTCTCCTGAGTGCAACACCATTCCTTACATCCAAATTAGATTAACTGAGGAACTCCAAACATGAGAATCCTGTTTATTAAATGTTTCATTTGGATCAGTGTCCGGTTTATCTCGGCTGTTTGAGGGGCCTGGAAGGCCCGGGGGTGGCCTTGGGGCAGCCTGCGTGTCGAAGGACGAGAAGAGGCTTCAGTTCTTCTTTCTGGTTTTATGTTTATTAATTGTTTATCTAAAAGATGTTCTTTCAGCCTAACAAAGATCCGCTCAGCAGTCAGCCATGGGCACACTGTCTCTGCCCTCCGGGGCAGGCACCTATCTTTATACCCATTGTGACGTGTACAATATTTATCATTTTTCCCCAATACCATCTATTCTTATAACTTGGTGTACTCTCAGTAATAACCAATAGAAAGGTGCCACCGTGGCCAAAGAAGATGGAGGAGAAGAGGAACAGAAGGAGGACAGGACACACCCCAATTCCTCCATCTTACTCCTCCAAACCCCTCTGTACATAAATCTTAAACCTTGTGTCTCACTCTCTAATTAACTAATCCCTTCACCATTCACCCTGTGAAGCCCTCATCCTTGTCGTCTCCTGTGTAGGGTTAAAGTCCAGCTACCAGACACTTCTGGCAACATTCCAGGACTCCCGAGCCCCCCCAGGGTCTCGGTGGCTCAGCATCTCAGGACTGAGATCTTGAGATCCGACAGATCAGAAGTTTCTTTTACTGCTGGGTTTCCAAAGCAGCCCATGCCTTAAATCCCAGTAGAAGCAAGAGGTTCAAGCATGAGATGCATCCAGGACTTCAAATAACCTACACAAGAGAGCCTTTAAGAATATAAAATTACAGAGTCCAGCTTCCCACTGGGAACAGCAAATCCACAGGCACAAGCTACTGTGAAAAGCACAGCAAATAACAGAATTTAGCTCTGGCACTATGAGTTCAGCAAGGTTGAGAGAGTCCCATGACTCCCAGCACGTTCAGCTCACAGGTTTCCCAATTACAGATAGGAATGCAAAGAAAATGAGAGTTTTGACCCCAACATTCTACTGGCAAAGTATATATTGCTAAATAATTGTGACAGGCTCACATAGGACAATTGAGAATCCACAACTCAAACCCACAAATCCACAGTTTAAACCCTGGCAGTCCCTTCAGATGTGTACAGAACTCCCTTTTTGCCCAATTTTGGTTTTTTAAGGCAATTTGAGGCTGCACAGTGAAAAAACTTTCATATCAAACATTCTGTAAGGCAAATGAGCAATTTCACTTTGAGATCTCTCCCTCCCTTTTCATCACTGTGCATGGAAATTCAGAACTAGCTTAATAAAAGTGGTCACTATTTATGGAGATAACCATGAATATAGGACCAATAAAAAACCAGGAATTTATGATCCTCATTACTGAATGAGCCCTCTCCACATTGAAGAATGTTTGTTTAGCTTTTACACCAAGCATTTTGGTGGCCAAAACTCCTTTAGAAGTAATTCAAAATAAACCAAATTTCTCAGCAGTGGACACTGTTCAGTATTGAAGACAATGATCAATAGACTTCATCAACTGCAAGGCAGTTTCTTCACAAGAACATTCACAGATCTTTCAACCATACATCAAGCCAGTCTCAACTCTGTACAGGCCAACACAGAAATTCTTTGTTTAAACTGCACATCTTAAGGTGGCTTTGTTTTGTTTGGCTTTTTAAACTATGTAAATTACTCAGCTCCATGGGATTATATAATTAAGTCCTTATACTGTGCACTGTTCTGTAAATTTGAAGAAAGAAAAGAAAATCTCACTTCTCTCAACAGTACAGTGTTTAACAAGCTCCATGCTTTACTCATTTTTACCACATAATCTACCCTGCCATTCTATATAAAAGGTAAATACACCTCCAAAAACAATGTTTTAAATGTATAGAACCAAATTTTATAGGCATTTATGTAAGAGGTAGGATTAAAAAAACCAAGCACCGTGCTTCAGAATATTTCTCTACAATTGGATACCCAACTCTACTATGTACTAGTAATAGAATAAAAACACACCATGCCTCAGACCATACCCAAAGAGAGATTACTGCTCTACAGAGAGAAAAAAAAGAAAAAACTGATGATTAAATTTAAAAAGAAAACCAAGAGCAGCTCATTTTCCTATGACAACAAAGAAAAAAATGCCTACTTTCTAAAAAGAAGTTCTTTTTTCTCCTTAACAAAACTCAAAAGGTCACAAATCAAATTTTTCAAGCTTTTTTCCAAGAATCCCTTTAAACAAGTCCTTATTTAAAATCTGTCCTGAAGCTATCTGATTATGCACAATGCTGCTCATGTAAGGACATTCTCATTAAGGAATCACAGAATCCTAGAATGGTTTGGGTTGGAAGGAACCTTAAAGTTCACCTGTGCCATGGGCAGGGACACCTTCCACCAGACCAGCCCAGAGCTCCATCCAGCCTGGACTTGAACTTTGGTGCACTTCACAGAATTTGTAAAACAAAAGACCAATTCTGGGTATTTCTCTTTCTGCAAACATAACCAGAAGACAGATGAATTACAGGAATTCATATGTATCCATCAACAGCCATGGCACATTTCAGATCCAACCGAAATTACACTGCTGTTAAGACCTGCACTACCATCCCCAAAAACCATATCCTCAGTAGACAGGAGCATAAACACATGAGCAAAGTTCAAGGCCACTGCGGAACAGCAAAAGAGGAGATTAAGCAACAAAGCTTCTCTTTTGAAAAATGCAGCAGCCCCAGCCACTGCAGGAGCAGGCCACAGAGCCCTGCCAGGCTGATCAGAAGGAAAGGAGCTGATTCCATGTGAAACCAAAGGGCAAGTCTGAAACAGAAAAGGTCATGGGCAAAAAACCAAGGGAACAACTACTCACATCAGCTTAGAGGAAAACAACACATCAGAATGAAAGTGAGCATTAACTTGGACTTGTAATCACACCCCTCCAATTCTAAATATCCAAACTCCCAGAACAATCTCAAGTGACTTACAGATATGGATTCCTACACAATCATCTGCGAGTTTCCAAAATATGGAAACATTATTTCCCTGTGCCTCTGTGAAAAAGTCAAGTTGAATAAAAAACTCACTCTGTTCAGTAGCAAAATAATAATTCTTCTTTCAGCCCAGAGAATGTGAAAACATTTTTCCTGGCAGGAATTGCATTACATTTACACTTGGGGAACCCATAGGCAGGATTATTACAAAAAGACCCTTGGAAAGTTATGAGCATCCAGATTATCTGACACACACAACACAAATTTATCTCTTCTCAGTATTTATAGCTTGAGATGTATATACACAAGAGATTATAGTATTTTCTAATATATGTCAACAGATACCAGTCAGCTTTACAGACTTTAAGTGACTTAAGCTGCCTAAATTGCCACAAGCAGCTTACACAAAGACCTCTGTCATATTCCTTTAAAAATGGAAAACTAAAACACAAATCCCCAAATTCAAGTGTGAAGCACATTCATGCAGTTATGAGATGCAATGGTAACACAGGGAGAGGGAAAAACAATTACAAATAGGCACTTAAAACGTTCTTTCCAAAAATTCAAGATCTCTGACAACACTTTTAACTCTAAGGGGTCTGCATATATTAAAATACAATGTGTCCTCCTAATTCCATGATCAAAACCTACAGTGAATAAAACCAACATTCAACTCTCCTAAATATATTACAGAAAAGATGAAACAAAGTCTTAGGCTAGTGGACATTAAAACCCTAAGAATTTGGAAGGCAGTAGGGAACTGTGTTCTTAATTCATATTTATCTTAAAAAAAAAAAAAAGAAAAAGGGATTTGGGTTTTTTTTTTCCTGGTACTGCAATTATGTAGCCACATTGAATCTTCAAGTCTTGCAACTAAGCATCTTCAAAGCACTTTTTAGTTACTCTCATAAAAGAACAGAGGAAAAAAATAAAAGGTAACAGAGGAAGAATTCTCTAAATACCAAAAGACACTACCCTCTTGCACCAGAGGCTACAGGCAACTGATGAAGGTATACATGTGATGTTCACCTGGTTCTAAATATATATTTTAAATACTTTGTTTTGATTATAGCTCTTTCCACCTCATACCCAGTCTGTTTTTAGGCTGCAGGTTGGACTAGAGCACCCCAAGCATTAATAAACCCACTGACAGACATCTGCCCACAGTAGCACAAGAGTAGGGAAAAATCACTAGCTCCTGTTTCAGGGCCTCATCCACTACCAAAACACATAAAAAGCATTTCTGTGCAGTCACCAAAACATTCTTTCTACAAATAAACTAAGGGAAATAAAAACAATAGTTTCGGACTTCACCAAATCTTCTTGTTAAGGGGAGGGATAGGAATGGGACACCACTCAGCAGTAAAACAGCAACAAATTTCACCCCAAACTTAACAGCAGTCAAATTCACCCTCAAATACAAGGAAACCCAAAATTAATTCCAAATTTAATCTAGCTAAATGGTCTATTTATAATCAAGCAAACCTAAATTAAAAGCACAGCATAAACAGCAAGTTGCTAACAATAGGCAAACAGATGTCTGCTGGGCAGGGGTGGGATGTTTCAATAAACAAACTAAAACATCCACATGAGAAACCAAGAACACAGAACCAGTGCTGGAGACTCAGTGCTCAATATACTCCTCTGCACCATTTAAGTATAGTCCTTTTTGCCCAAACACAGGGCATTATTTCAGACAAATTCATACTTTGAAGGTTTGGAGCAAAAGGTATCTGTTTCTATGTCTTGAAAACAAAGAAATGCTAGGGAAGCTGAGATTTATTGATAATCAGCGAAGAATTCTGAATGTTAACTCCTATCTCCATCTGACAAACTAGTGTAAAGCCAAATCAGTTCAGTAATTTACTAAGAGCCAAGTATGACTTAGCAACTGAAACTCAACACAGATGTCTGAAAATGCAACAGGAAGAGTCCTGTTCATCTCTGCTGTCAGAACTGGGTGGGAGCAATGGAGGATCACCCATGTGAAAGCCTTTGGCATCTCAGCATTCCTGGGCACTCTCTGACATTAATGGCTGTTATTCAGAAGTCAGCAGCAGCTGCTGCCAGAGTAAGAAGTGCAAGCCATGGCACCTCAGGGCTGAACATCTGGGAATGCTGCAAATGGAGCTGCACGGAAGTGCTGAGGAAATTTCAGATGCTGCAGAGCCTGGCCAGGTCTTTGTGTGTTCTGCCACCGTGTCCTTCTTATTAGGTACAATTCAAAGCCTCATTTCTACATCTATGACATCCTGTATTACTCAAAACTTGTCTGGAGGAAATCCAAATACCACTATTCATAAAATAGCAATGAAATCCTTAAGTCCATCTCTTCCAGACAATGCCAGGGCAGTCTTCGGGTCAAGTGTTTTGTTATTTCTTAGAGGTGAGACTTTGAGTATTTCTGAGATTGTCTAAGGAACATCACTGTATAGGGACATACCTGAACTTCACTGAATAGAAATATGAACAGACACACACCATTTTTAACTGAAGGGTGAAGTAGTGATAAAATATTTACTATGGGTAGAAAGCAACTTTTACTTTAACCTACTATTTTGCTTACCTTGTAGAGAAAAAAATGAGGCATGATAAATTTAAGGCCAAAAGATCAGAGGTGCAAGATTAAGATGGATCTTAATATGTGTTGCCTCATATTTGTATTGTATTTATTAGCTTATAAAATTAACATACATATTAAAATTTTCATCCTGATAACAACTGCTGTGAATTCACTGACTGTGCTTTTGTTTGTGATAAGCACCAGAGTCACCGGAGATTAAACTCTGGTCTTTACCATCCAAAACAAGCATCATGTTTTAGAAAACATCTAAGTGAAATTCTATCAGCAAAATGAACCCTGGCCTGCAACACTTTAATAGTAAGAAGTGAAGTAACTTGGGCCTCATCTACCTTAGGTTCAAAATTTAACCTTCAAATACAGTTTTACAGATTAACTTATGAATTTGAAGCACACAAATCTTGAATTCTGTAGAATGCACTCTAAAAGGCACACAAAGGGCATAATCAAATCCACTAAGACCATCATTAGAATTATAACAATGTGTTTATGTTATAAAGCTCTTCAAGTAAAAAGTTAATGTTCTTTTTTTTTTTTCTGTGAAAAATTCTAGAAAGCATAAAATTAAGTTCTAGCACAGCACTTTGATTTCCTAAGTTGGTTTTCCAAGGTCAGAGTACAGTTTGAGTAGGGTAATCTGTAATAGAGGAAACTCCCAGAAAACAAAGAGCATTGCC
This sequence comes from Zonotrichia albicollis, assembly GCF_047830755.1. Lineage (NCBI taxonomy): Eukaryota > Metazoa > Chordata > Aves > Passeriformes > Passerellidae > Zonotrichia > Zonotrichia albicollis. The sequence goes on from NC_133824.1 coordinate 49,872,995, forward strand.
AAGAATCCAGTTATTTTATCAAGGCAGTGGTGATGTATTTCACTTCCAGCTGTCCACACTAAAAACCCAGAAAAAGTCAGCTTTAAGTAAATTACTTAAGTATTTATTTTAAGTAAATGTAACAGATAAAGCACATCTATATAAGATTAAATGCACTCCTCTCAGTGAATTAGACATCCACAAAAGTTGCCTTTAACCAAATAATTGTCCCAGGTTTATGGAGCTAGAACCTTGATGCCTTGAATTCCCAGCTAAGAAATGTGACCATGAAATGTGCATCACTGCTGCAGGAAAAACTGCATTTACTTTTAGAATCTCAGAGGTGCAAATCCTGATTTTGAAAATATTGCCATTTGGAAATTGATCACATCCACTGTTAGTTACTTTTGAAATATATATACGGTGTATTTTATATACCAGTGTAAGCTTCTTTCTTACACACAGAAAACTCAGTGAATGTAAGGAATTAAGCACAGGGATGCCATCAGAAATGGCCTTCATAGCAAAACCAGAAGAGGCATTTTGGTACAGAAGAAATTAATCTGGCATTGCTGCTTTTAGACCAGGACTTGCCATCAGTCATCAGAACAGTCTAAAACTGGCTGGCTCAGCTAAAGCTCTAAGACAGGAAAAGTACACATAGAAACAATTCAATCCAATACCTGTTAAGATAAAGTAGTCTAAAATCAACTACAAAGACTTGTAACACTCCAAGTCTGAGAAGGAAATAATACTTCAGTTACAGAGTGATTTAGCAATTAATGAAATTACACAGGTCTTTGTACAATTAGTTCAACTGACCTTGCAGGTCTACTAAACTGAAAAGAACTTCTATGACAAAAAAAAAATTTAAATCTACACTACTATCCATTCTTTGCTGAAAAAAACCATAACACAGCTGTTATTTTATTAAATTTAAAGACTTTACCCTCCTTGAAATTCACAGCTTAACAACAGAGCATCTGAGGCAGTAGTTCAAAAGAATGCTCAGCTTGAAATAATTAACAAAAAAGTTTGAATAGTTTCAAATGTTCGTCACTACAAAGTTTTGACAGTGAACACATATTAGAATTAAAAAATTGCTTCCCCTCATCCAAAATTTGCAGCCATGAAGTAACTGACTCTACCATAACAACAACAAAAACTGCCCAATACCGAAGTTATTTCTATATAGCAGCAATAATGAAAATATTTCTGATTTTTGAAAGCACCACCATCATTTGAGCTAAGCATCACTGGGGACAAAAGCAGCAGAGTTCCACAGGATGAAAAGAGTATTTTCCAACAGCAATCTACAAAAATCTATACACTGATGCATGTTTACATAAAATTGCAGTAAAATTTCTTCCTCAACTGACTTGCTTTTCCAAAAGATTTCACAAGAAACCATGCAATTATAGCATTCTTGAAAAGGGGAACTGTTTACTAATTTTCCAGAAAAGTTCAGAAAGTGATGGTTACATGTAAGTAGCCTACTAGATTTAGGAAGGAAAGCTGAGAACTGAAAAGGCAAAAGGGGAACAGCAGAGTTGAGAGCTGAGATGATTCTGCTCAGCCACAAACTCAGGTTTAGCAGTCTGCAGGTCATGCAAGTGCTTAATGGCCTCCATTAATGTAGCAGACCTGACACAGAGGATGAGAAGCTACAATTATTACAACAAAAAACCAAAGAATGATGTTTGCCTCCAGCACATGATTTAACACGGGCAGCAGCAAAGGTTGGAAACTTCTCCTTTCTGATTTTCATCATTGTAACAGAACTAGATTAACACATGTAACATTTTCATTTCCATCCCTCAGTAATTACCAGCACCAATTACCATACCGAGAGTCATACAGTGATTACATTGTAATGACACCAGTGAAACAGGAGGTTTTAACACCACTGTTTGAAAGGGTATAAACAGTAATTACAATATTCAAGGATATGGGAACATTTGTAAAAGTCACAGCATCATGGTGCCACGCTTGGGACAGCAACCACCATGCCAGAAAGCACAAGGCTGCCAACAGTTAATCAACACCTCAAAGCAGCCCCTGCTTTGCCTACAACCAAATGCTTCTCAACATGTTCAAAGTCCAGTTGTATTATTTTTAACTGGAATGGATAAAACCCAACGAGTTCTGCAGACACCAATCACCTTTCCTAACTATGCTCCTTACGTAACAAACCAGCACTGCAGGCCACGTGCATTCTCCACAAGGCACTAATTAGGAACTCCTAGCACGACCAAAAAAAAACCCTCAAAAAACCAAATCCAAACTTTTCAAAAATAACTAAATAGGTTAAACAACACACTCAGACTTCTATATTGCCATGACAACTCAGCATGCATTCACAGGCAGTCTTCAAGGCTTTAAATCAAAGTCTTTAATAGAGTCAGAATGGTCGGTATGGAATTCACAGAATCCCAGAATGGTTTGGGTTGGGAGGAAACTCAAAGACCAGTTCCAAACCCCTGCTATGGGCAGGGACACCTCCCACTAGACCAGGTATTAACTCTTAAGTACATGAATGAATCAGGCAATTAAGAAATAGCAATTAAAAAGTACTAGTTGCAGAAAAAAAGTCCATCAAGTTCTATTACACAAAAGGATGTAGATACCATTCCACGTTTATGCCAAGCCAAGGAAATTCCAGAAATTGGGAAAGCAGACTGGAGGGAAAGGGCTGCTCTTCCCTGCTGTCCTTGCTTCTGCACCTTTCTCAAAGTGAGCAAGCACCAAAAGATCCTTCAGGACAGATTCATCTTTCCCTGAGACAACTTGACTCTTCAGTAAATCAAGCATACAAAAAGCCAACAAAGAATACAAAAATCATTGACAAAGCCCTTCCCAAACGCTCATACCTGTGGAAGTGCAGTATTGAGCTGCCTCTGCAAGGAATCCCTCTCATGGCCAACCTCATGCAGCTTGCCCTGGGTGAGGGCGAGCGTCTCCTGAGTTTCGCGGAGCGTTTCCAGCAGGCGATCCCTCTCCTCCAGCATAGACACCATTAACTGCTCGAAGTGGGAATCAGCATCCGACTGCAGCGGGGAACCTGAACCGTGGCCTCCATTTCCCCCGGCGGGAATCTCGGCCTCGCTGATGGTTGGCATCACCTCACACATCATCTTGAAACAAAAAGAGACACAACAAAGGCCACAAATCTCGGTCAAACGGATCTAAACAGGAACTTTGAGTGCTGCCCGTAATACCCACTTAGCTCTCCCCACGATAGCATCAGCAAAGGCTGCCAGCACCTCGGTGTTTGCCACTATTTCATTAAGAGTGGAGAAAAGGTACAGTCAACTTAATCAAGGCTTTGCTTCATAATGAGAATCTTGTGACTTCTTGCAAAACCAGATTTTTGCAGGCTACGTCTCAAACTACGACTTCATTTTAATGGATTTATGTTTTTGTGAGGAGTAAACTGCTGCTGAGATCTTTAAAAAAAAAACAAAGATAAGGCATGCAGCCTGACACCAAAAATTATACACTTCACCCAGCAAATGATTACACTGCACATTTTGGGAAATATAATCTGCTTCTTCCACTGCTTCAAACGCACAAAGATTATATCTACAGTGCTTTGAGCTTGTGTTGGCTGTAAAAGTTTTATGGTGGTGAAAGTGATGTATGCTAAATGAGTGGTAAGTCCAAACAGTCCAATTCAGGAGATAAAAACATGTAAAGGAAGATAAAGAGCAAAAAATTCATTATGAAGTAGTAGCAGCTGTCAATGGGGTCAGCAAAAGTAAAGGTAAGCAAGAAGCAATTAAAGGCAGAGGATGGATTTGGTTAACAATGCAAATGGCAGCACTGCACTACTGGAAGTGAGCACACTAAACTGGGAGCACCTTTGAGAGACCCTCACAGATCCCCACCAGAGCTCAGGCATTGAAGATTTAAAAACCATGGAAAAAAACTCACTCGTATAATCACTGAACACTGAACCAACAACAAAGCTCTTCAGGCAACCTCTCTCAAAAACACAAACCTACAAGAATGCAAGGCAAAATCAGGAAAAGTAGCTCCCCAAACCTCTCAGGTACCATAAACTTTGTTCTCAGCCTTAAATTTCACACTCACATCTGGAAATTTTGAAAGAATACCTCAGTCTTACAGTGGGTCCTCTCCATGCTTTTAAAGACTTGGAACAACCTCAAGTGCTTTGTAACATTTTCATGCATGATTACGATAAGCCCTGAATTTTCACCACTACGTTATTTACCTTGCTCAGTAAAACGAAAAGGCTTGGAAAACAGGCCCCAGGTTTCCTGCAGCACCAATTCTTCTCTGTTTTAGCAGTTTTCTGTTATCCCCCAAAACCCTTTGGATCGCAAAGCACCCATCCAGATCCAGTCCAATGACTGTTTAATCGAAACACATGAAAAAAAAATAATAAACCTGACGAGGAAAGAACAGATCCAGTAAAAAGCAGCAGCTTCAGCTAACTCGCCAAGTCCCCGGCACAGAAGAATGTGAAAATAAACTGTCTCAGCTTCCCATCCCTCTATTACTGGCCCATAGGTCCTGCAACAGCTGGGATAGAGGAATCATGTGCTGACCGAAAAAAAAAAAAGTAGTCCGATGCAGAGATGCAACAAGCTTCAACAGTTCATCGCTCATAAATTCCACTCAGGTCACAATCGCATTATTAAACAGAGTACGGACAGCAGGGGAAAACAGCATGAGCTTTCTTGTAGAGGATTTGGAAAAGCCTCCCTTCTTTTCTCTTCTATTAATTCCAACGGGAAGCTCTCCTTCCAGTTCCCTGCGTCTTAGTTCAAACATTTATAATCCCAAGAGCAAGGCGCGGGCGTCGCTTTGGAAGGCGAGCAGGGAGGGAGACCTGTTGTTTTCTCCGCACCAGTCCCGCAGACGATGCTCCGCACCCGAGAGCGGGCAAAGAAAGGACCGGCAGCTCCGTGGGCACCGGCCCGGTCCCGCCGCTGCGCTTCCCTGCGCAGAGCCCGGCGAACAAAGCTGCGGGCAGAGGACGCGGGGCTCTCCCCGGAGGGGGAGCACCGGGCCGGGCCTCGCTGCTCGCCTCGCTCGCTCCCCGCCGGAGGCCCCAGCGGCGCGGCCGGCCCGGGCCCCGCGCAGCCCCTGCGGAGCGAGAGCGGCCGCGGAGGCCCCGGCGAGCTCGGCCTGGCTCCGGCCCCTACCGAGCGGCGGCGGCTCCGCCGCGCCGGGACGGTCCCCTCGGGCCGGGCCCGGCTCCGCCCGCCGCCGCCGCCTCCACGTCCGTGGTGGCCGGCGCGGGGTCGGCTGAGGCCGGGTGGGTGGTGCCGGCCGCCCGGCGGTGCCGCCACGGCCTCAGGGGGCGGCAGAAGCGCTGCGCGCCCGGAGAGCCGCGATCGCCGCCGCGGTCCCGCCGCTCCCGGCCCCGCTCGCCGCCGCCTCCCGCCGCTCCCGGCGCGCTCCGCGGCCCCGCATAAATCAGTGCGGCACCCACAATGCACCGCGTGGGGCGGCGCGGCCGCTCCTGACCCGCTCCCCGCCGCCGGGGACCCGGGTTCGAGACCCGCTCTGCGCTGCGTGCCCTGGGAGCGATACTGCCGCCGCCCACGCTGCCCGCCCCGGGGGAAAGGACGGGTGAGCCGCAGCGGAGCCCCGGGGCGAGAGGCGTCCTTGCTGAGGGCTGGGAACAGGGCAGGGCTGGAGCGGCCCCGCAGTCGCAGCCCGTGCCGGGGCCTGCCTGTGGCGGGGCGGGATCGCAGCGGGCCCGGCCACCCCAGCCCGTTCCCGGTGCCTCGGCCAGCCCAGATGCCGGGACCTGCTCTGGGCACCTCCATTCGACAGGCCATGAGGAGCTGGAGCGAGTCCAGAGGAGGGAATGGAGCTGGGGAAGGGTCTGAAGCACCAGGAGAGGCTGAGGGAGCTGGGAAAGGGGCTCAGCCTGGACGAAAGCAGGGGACATTGTCACTCCATCCAGCTCCCTGAGAGGAGGTTGTGGCCAAGGTGGTCTTTTTTCCCAGTGACAGGGCAAGAGGACATAGTCTTGAGCTGCCAGGGGATGTTTAGTATGGATATTAAGAAGAATTCCTTCACAGAAAGGGTGATCAGATGTTGGAATGAGCTCTCACGCAGGTGCTGATGGAGTCACCATCCCTGGGCATGTCTAAGGAAAGGCTGATGTGGCACTCACTGCCATGGCCTGGGTGACACCATGGTGTTTGGCCATGGACTCAATGGCCCCAGAGGTCTTTTCCAAGCTAACCCATTCTGTGATCCTGTGGAGCAGAGCTGCCAGGTCCCCAGCACAGTGAGGGGCGACTTCTCTGACATAGCCTGTTCTCCACAGGAAACTGGGTTTGGCTACGTTGACTATTATTTTTCCAAAACACCATACAAATGTTTTTCCACTTGCATTTCTATAGCTTTTACTCTCTTCTGGAGCCTTCACCATGCCCATGGGTTGGAATTTGACGTCTGCCAGGCAAACCTTAGAAAACTCCCTTTCCTCTCTTTGCATTTATGCTACCACCCAGAATAAAGTATTTGCATTTTGGACCCTATTGTTGCTTTTGCAGTGGAAAGCTCTAAAAGGCATCAAGGGCCAGTTAGGCAGAGACAAGTCATGCCAAAAAGCAGCAGTCCCTGCACAGAAGGTTTTGCAGATTTGTGGCTGGATTATGCGGATTAATTTGTAAACACAACATCTCAACACCTAGCACTGGATAGAAAGGATCACTAATGGGTCAATCTTCCTTTTCCACATAGGAAATTCTTTACAAGTTTACTACACTGTGCTCTTTCCCTTTGGTATCTGAGCCTTTAGAGTGAATTCAAGTCACATTTTTTAAGTTTTCCCCGTACAGCCGTGAGGTTAGATTACTTTTTTTGTTTTCCTCCGGAAGTTTCTAATGCAATCCCATGACTCTGGGAACTGGAACTTTGAGGAAAAAGCCAAATATGATGAGGCACATTCAAACCATGAGCTCTGTCAAACAGATCCGCACAGATTTCGTGCTGAATGTCTGAAAAACTGAGGTCTGACTTTTCAATGTAGGAAGAGTAGCAAAAAGATTCCAAAATGAATTGCTATGAATTAACATGTACATAGGTAAATGCTTTTATTTATAAGCTTTGATCCAGATTTTCAGTGGAAGACTTCAGGCTAAGCAGCTGCCAGGGCAGCATTTTCAAAATAACCTGCTCCAGCAATACCAAAGCAAGGCTGGAAAATAAAGTGGAATTCATGGCTGTGTGAACAAACACCATTCCACTTCAGCTCATCACACATAAAAAATTAAAATTAATAATGTTAGTAGAAAGACTGATTAGATTTGTGTTTAACATGTGAGTCAAATGGAGACTTTGTGGATGAAAGGGCAAAAGGTTAAAGACTGTAATGGGCACAGAGTTGATAATCTCTCTCAAACTGGACACTGCAATATACCCAGCCCAATTAACTGATCTCAGAGCCAGGTCATGTGGAATAAATTAATTAACCTCAGTATTCATGTAGATGCTAAAACATGGAATAACATTTTCTCTCAGTCTGGGATGCCTTGGAATGTGTTTCTCTTTTGAAACTAAGTTTTGTTTTGTCCTTAAATAGTTAAAACCAAAAAATGAAGATTTCTACCATGCTATAATCCTGCTTCATTATGAAAGCAAAGAACCTAGCACACAATCCTGAACTGAGAATAAAAATGGATGAACTCCACTTTAATTAATTTTCACTTCACCCAGTTTGTTAACAAGGCACAGACACTTGCATTCAGCGTGCTCATCTCTTCACATCCGTGTTTGGATTTCCCATCCACGGGGCAGGAGGTTTTAGCTGCAGACCCTGCTCAGCCTCACCTCTATCTCTGTCACCCTCAAATCACTCTGCACACCAGTTTCAGAGGAGGGTGGAAATGCCAGTGGTTAGGCACTTTCTTGAGAAATGGGTTTCAGCCTCAGGTGGGAACAGAGTTCCCACAGCATATAAATGTCTGCTACATGAGAAGGAGGCACTGTAAAGAGCCAGGTATCTTTTCATGCCCAAAAGCACGGCTTAGTCCAGGAGGGAACCTACATCTAGGATATCCTAGCTAAGGAATGTGCCTCCCATGTGGCACACTGCAGATACCTTCCTCAGGCACCACACTGTGAATGCCACACAGACTCTGGATACAGCAGAGTCTCTGAGGTGCCCCAAAAATATTTGAAAGGCCTGACTTTAAAGCTGACTGCTACTCCCATGTGCAGTCCACCAAAGCTGGGACCAGATCAGCGGGCAAGGGCAGGACTTGAAATTCTAGAGAAAAGAAGGGAATAACCAGATCTTTGCATAATGCTCTGTGCTGCACGAAATACACATGGAATGATAACTCCCAGAACTCCCAGGCTCTGCAAATAGCAAAATATTTTTCAGTCCTATTTACTTGGTAGTACAAAGAAAAACATTTCTTTTTTTTTTCCTCCTGGGCATGTAACCCAGGATATACCATCCAACGTGAAGAGCACCAGCAGCTCAGATCTTTTTAATTAAATGAGTGTGATGTCTCTTTTGTAAGTTCAGCAAGAGGTCTGGCTCCCTGTCCATGTCATTTAGTGAGATGTAACACTTGTGGATGTGTCTGGAAAGAGCCCCACATACATCAGCTGACAGCAAAGTAATCAGTCCAGAGACCCAGGTTAAACCTCTCTCCACTCTTTGCATCTCAAAAACCACACGCTGAAATTCAAACAAAGGCTGTTAAAAACGGGGTGGGGGGGAAGGTTTCCTTTCCTGTCACATGATAAATTAGATCCTAATGTTTATCCAAGCTCAGCGGAGCAGGCAGCTCTTCCTGCCAGCCCGTGCTGGGGTGAGCAGTGGGGTCGGGCCGGGGCTGCCCTGCCCACGGGCTCTGAGGACAAACACCTGCTGCCCACCGCAGCTCTGCTCTGCCCACTGAGGGCTCCACGCTTCGTTTGTGCCCAAATTTCCTTTGTGAGCCTCACAGCCACCCCACACCAGCACACAACCTCTGCTGAAAATAGTCCAAGATCGCCCACGCAGTCTTTTCTCCCCTCCCCAGTGGAGCTGATGGTACCTTATTTACTCCTTGTCCTTTACAGATGACTTAATGACAGCATTTTGAACACATTTCAAGCATTTCAGAATGACATGAATAGATGCAAGAATAGGATTTTTGCCAGCAGCACTGATTATCCTTTTGTCAGTAGACAGACGTGACCTGGACCATTCTGTTGCCATAAAAAAAAAGTCTCCAGAGGTTGCTAGACAGAGGAGACACTTTGCCTGAGGGAGAAGGGATGAGAGGGAAGAGGCTGGAAGGTGGCCTGTGGAGAAGAGGACAGAGGTAATTAATGGCTATGCCCACGTATAAGATAAGTGCACCAGTAAATGTGTCAGCCCTTGGGCGATGGAAGCCACCACTTCACACAGCACAGTCCTTCACATCAACATTTTATTTATTTCATGTGGGTCTACACGGATCTGTGCTGGATTCAGGGAGGTGTAAATCAAATGGGAATTGGCTGCTCTGAAACTGAAGAGAGTTTTTGAACTGGACTTAGGAAAAAAGTTTCTTCGATGCAATGGATTCTTAAAAGACCAGATGAACTTACACAATTTGTTTTAGTGGGAATCATACCTATGTCAAGACCATAAATGTTTTTCAAATTTAGCTGTCACTCCCGCAACCAAAACCACACATTCTCACTCAAGTACAAACCTGCTGAACTCGAAAAGGCTTTCAGCTTAGTTTCAGCTTCAGTTGTGCAATCTGCAGTTCAGAATTATTACACCTGATGTCTTTTCTGTACAGATTTACAGCAGCAGAAATCCCCTTGAGCTAGAAAGAATTTATAAAGCCAAGTATCATTTATTTCAATCAGAAATGAAGTACACCCCTAATATCCAGTTCAAACATAGTACATTCCCTCGGTGTAGACTGATTTCAGCACGTCTTCCAATAGTTTATAGCTACAATGAAAGGTATCAAGCTAAAAGTGCATTCAGTTGCAAGTTCAGGGCAATAGAGCTGCACATTATTTAGTTAAACATTTTTTAAAAGATAATATTTTTCGGAAAGGCCATATTTGTGTGTGAATAATATTGAAAGAAGAAACTGAAGGATTCAGAACCAGCTGTGATAATGCAGCTCCTACCTATCTAGAGCAGGTCTGGATACATTCCACCTGGCTGACCACCTACAGCATGAACCCATTTACCCTGGCTTGCCTCTGTAATCAGTGGAGCAAGGGAGCCACTCCATGGGAGGAGTGATTCAGACCTTTGGTGTGGTCCATGAATCACCTGCTCCAGGTGCCTGTCTGTTCCCATTGGCTCCAGAGGGAGCCCAGGGCAGCTGCACTCTTGCCGTGGGAGCTGTGCTTGGATGTCTAAAGCAGCATGAGATGAACCTGGCTGTTGGATATGTGTGGGATCAGCACAGCTTGCTGCTGTAGGAAAGCAAGGGAAATGGATGTGGTTGTCCACAGAAATGAGCAGGGCTGTTCCTGGCTTCATTGCTGTGGATTTAGCAGCCCACGGATTGTCTGTCTCAGTAATTTTAACTGGTCTGCAATTCAATTACTGGATTTGCAAGACTGAAGCCTAGAGCTTCAGAGCCATGGCAGCCTCTCAGGGTAGAGAATGATAGAAACACAGAATGGTTTGGGTCAGAAGGGACCTTAAAGATGATCCAGTTCCAACCCCCTGTCAGGGACAGGGATACCTTCCACTATCCCAGGCTGCTCCAAGCCCTGTCCAGCCTGGTCTTGGACACCTCCAGGGGTGGGGAGTCCATAACCTCTCTGGGCAACCCATGCCAGTGCCTTATCACCCTCTCAGCAAAGAATTTATTTCTTATATCTAACCTAAACCCACCTCCTCCAGCCCAAGGCCATTCCCCCTTGTCACTCCATGCCCTTGCCCAAAGTCTCTCTCCATCTCCCTTGTAGGCCTTTTAGATACTGCAAGGAGCTCTAAGGTCTCCCCAAAACTTTTCTTCTCCAGGATAAGCAATCCCAAATCCCTCAGCCTGTCTTCATTCCAAGAGAAAATAATGCTGTTATTTTTATAACAGCATTGTAATACCTGCCTGTATACAGACAGGTTGATTGCAGAGGGAAGTCTACAGACACTGAGTTCCTCTCCTCTCCTCTCCTCTCCTCTCCTCTCCTCTCCTCTCCTCTCCTCTCCTCTCCTCTCCTCTCCTCTCCTCTCCTCTCCTCTCCTCTCCTCTCCTCTCCTCTCCTCTCCTCTCCATTAGGTTTCACTTCAATATTGAGGCTTCAGCTTTTGGAATGTTTTGAGACCTGGTAAGAGAAAAAGATAAAAAGATTGCATTATTTTAATAATATATTTAATAAACTTTATAAATAGTCCAACTACAAAAAAGATTTGCACATGAAGTAACATTTCTGTTCCTGTAAATCAGTGTTTGAAGGGAAAAAAAAGGAATTTTTTTTCTGCTTTGTCTGCTATGCAAAGGCTCCTGCTGTTTTAAGTGGCTTTGGAGTAGGCACTAAGCAAAGTGGATCACAATTTCTATGTACTCAGTGTCCTCTACTATTAGTAGAGTAATAAAGTAGATAAAAGCATTTGAAAAATAAAGAGACCTCAAATAGTACTTAAGCCTATTTTTAATCCTTACCTGACTAGATTTCAAGTGATAACATACCTTTCATTACATGCACATTGCCTGCATGAAATTGTTTGCAGCAATCACCACCTTCATTATTCAGATGCACACTGAATTGAAGCATTAACCTGTGTGTGAAGATAATGATGTTGGGAAGGTGTTAGTCCCAAATCATGTGTTTGTGACAAGGCTGAAGGACTTTTGTGCAACTAGCGTCAGCTTACAGGCAAAAGAAAATGTAAATAACACTTTCAGTGAATCACCAGTTTATCCATGAGTTAAAATGTTTATTTTCACCATTTTAGAACTCCCCACTATCTTCACAGTATTTACTAGGAATATTAATTTGCTAAAATGAATTGTCTGAGATGGTGACTAAAAACCAAGCTGGCCTCAGAATGAAGTCATAAAGCAAACTACAACAGATAAAGATTACAAAAACTGTGGACATTTGCAATGGCAACAGTGTGTTTGGCAAAAAACCATCTCCAGTTTCAAGGTGAGCCCAAGGCTCAGATGAAATTGTTTGCCAATAGATATGGTGTATTAAAGGGCTGCCAGAGTTCAGTTCCCAATATTATTTCTTGTTCTGACTAGTAGCAATTGTGCCTAGACAACCAGGTCACTTCAGACTAAATCTCACCTTTGGCATTTGGAGAAAAAGGTTACTAGGTCAGGATCTGACACAGAAAATGAGCATAGGTAAAAGCCAGCTAATGGTAACCACTCAGCTCAGACCACCTACCAGCAGCCTGAAGCAGCAAAGTGACATTTAAAAGCAATCAGAGTCAGAAGAAAACCTTCAGGGAAAACAGACAATACTTCAGAAAAAGCAGCTCTACATTTGCCAGTGGGAAAAAACCCCAGACCTTTGGGAGCAGTGCTCAAGTCGATTTGAAACAAATATCAAGAAAAAATAATGGAAATAGAGAAAATGGGGCTTCTTTTTAAGTAAATTCCTTACCCACTTGCTTCTATATTGGTCTGTCCTTACCCAGTATCATCCCTGTGCTGTGAGTGGTCTCATCCTTACTTTGGAAGAAAGCACCATAACTTTGAGCAAATTCCCTGCAAATCCATGAACCCAGAGCACACAGCACATGGACTGGGTGAGACATGCTGTGGAGAGGAGATCCTCGTGGAGAAGGCAGGATCTCTCTAATGCCAGCAGGAGCTGCCTTTGCACAGCCTTCCTCATGTGGGTTATCCCTACTGCTGGACTCACAGTGCCCTAAAGTAAGGGAGCTTTAGGATTTCTGTCTGAAATGTTAATTTTAGTTCTGCCATGATATCCTAGTTTTGAGATTATTGGTTTACAGATGCTTAAGTCCTTACAGAAGCATCTGTTATTTTAATAATGAATAAAAGCACAGTGAAGCCTTGCATCCCTTCTTGGCTGGCAGAGTGTCTGTTACTAATCTGGCCCAATTTAGCTTCCCTCTGCACAGAAACACCCTCTGTAAAACTTCTGGCCAGCTCATACTGCCTCCTCCAGCTGGAGTCAGGCTTTGTGTGTGCAGCTTGTGCTGCTCAGCCCATCCCCATGGGTCACTCCGAGTTCAGGCTCCTACAGGAATGCCTTTATCTGCACCTGAGGCTTCATCCCGTGTGTCCTCAGCTGCCATTGAGGTCTCCACGTGTTTTTGACTCAGCTCCCAACAAAAGGTTTGTCCCTGCCTTGTGTGAGATAACACCCAGTCACTCTAGTGTTCCTTTTCCCTTTTTCTGTTTGCCTGAATGCCTTGTTCCTTTGCACAGAGGTATTTACACAGCTTTTGTCAAATTGCAATTAATTAAGGCTGGCTGTTACTAAATAAAAACTCATTTACTATCTAGCTGCTGCAGGTAAGGTGACATGATGTGTAACTTGGAAAAAAACCAAAAGACAAGAGAAAAAGCTATGAAAGGTTGTCCTCTCCCTGCTCTTGGTTAGGAATCATCATTTCTAGGAAGGTGGACAACAGCTGAACAAACCTTGTCATTGTCTTACACTAATCCTTAAACAAAGTGAGAATAACGTGTAAGATATAAAATAACATGTGAAAGATATAAAAGGGAATAACTCATAATAGCAGAAACCTGCAGCCCTGATATTATTCATCTGTGCCATAGCAAGCAGGATAACTGATTTATTTTGAAGTTAAATTCCCTGTTCTCCTGAACACAGTTCATATTAAAGACCCTTTGACCACAGCATCTGTTTGCATTGTAATCCACATCTAAAAGAGTCAACAGAGATATTGACTCAGGAGCTGGTTCTAGCTCAGGTCTGCGAGTTAAGCTCCCTCAACACACCTCAGCTTTTGCACTAAGAGCTACAAGAACACTCTTCACCTTTTCCTTTTGTGTTACAATCAATCATCCAGCACTCCAAACAAAGGTCATGTCCTCCCCCAAATGCAAACAACACCTTCCCTTTGTCTCCCAAACAACTTTAAATAACAATGCCTAAAACTTCCAGGAATCATTAGCATTTCTTTATGCACAAATGGGAAGTATTAAGTCTAGCCAAGGTGAGATTAATCTGGCCGTTTCAGTCTGGGGAAGTGCTGCCCTCACCACAAAAGCCATCGAGGAACTTGGCACTAACTTGCTTTTTGTACTTTGTTACCTGTGAAGCCGCAGACTGAAGCGGCAGGGACTCAGCTGCCTGGCGCTGGAATCATGTAGGGCATTGGAAAAGCACAAGCAGAACTGCTTTTACTTTGGCCACGTAAAATTTCTCAATTTTTTTCTGTTAGATAATTTCCTCAGTGTCTGCAGCTGCTGCCTGCAAAAGCAGAAGGAACAGGGAGGAGAACAGAAGGTTAATTTCAGTATCATGGGTTTTGTATTGACCCAAAACACCAGACTGAAGGAAAATGCTGAAAATCACAGAAACTGCTCTAGTGTACACCAGGATTTAAGCCAATTCTTGCATTTAAACCTGTAAGAATAAAACAAAATCACTCCTGCTCTGGCTGATGCTGGACATCAGCAGATGGCTCTGAATTTGTACTTTTTATTAATGAGCTGGCCCAGAAACACCACCTTTGTTTCTACCAGAATTTGGCTGCTCTCGGAGATTGCCATAGGGGTATATTTCCTTACAGATGCAGTACAGAGCATATAAGGGACAGACAGAAGTTGGAGAAGGAGTATTGAGAAATAGCCCTGTCAAGAAAATCTTGTTTTCCAGATTATATCAAATAACTTTACTGCCAGATTATATCAAATAACTTTACTGAGGGGTGTGTGTGTATGCATAAGGAAACACACACTGTACACACACAGATATGTGGATACACACACACACAGGCACATCAGGATTTGGGAGACACCTAATTTTCATGTCCAATACTTTCTTTCTCTCCTGTAATTAAATGTGCAGTTTCCTTTCACTAAAATAACATGGCACCAGCTTGATTTTAATATATAAGCTATATAACAGTGAGGTTCCTTGCATGAATATTCAGCATTTAGCTGCCACATGCCCGTGGATATTCAGCAAATAAAGGAATATGAAGGCATAAGTGATATAACAAATAATTTTGCAGTACCAGATTTTTGCTGTAAACAGAATAATCAAATTTTATACCGGCCAAAACAGTGGTAATTTAAATTTTTATCTGTCCAATCCAGTAATGCTTTGGTGGATTGGGTTGTTTTCTCCTGTCAAGGTCAGAATGTTTAGCAGCAGCAATGGGGATGGTTCCTGGCTCCCAATTGCCAATGCTCATGGAGATAGCATGTCTCAATTACAGCCAAAATGCTGCAGAAAAGCCTCTGTATCCAGACACCAGCCAGGTCATAGCAAGGTTTCTGAGTGCACAAAGGAAGGGTTTTTCAGCTCCTGGGGTTCACTTTGCTTGCATGATTTAGAAGCTTTTTTTGTCTGCCTTCAATAATGCCACCTTTGTAGTACCAAAACACACGACTGAGAGAAGCTGGCAGCTCCCTGTGGCCTGCAGCTCCCCCATTCCTTCTCTTTGCATGGGGGAAAAACCCCAATAACCAAGCCAGGAGGCTGCCACTGCTGCTGTGGCATCTGACATGCTGATGTTGCAGAGCCAGGATACTCCCTGAGCTGCTTACAGGTACCATGGCAGGTACCATCTGGGCCCATTTTTCCCCACATGAGGATGTCATACTTTACTTGAATGCATGAAAAACCACTGGAACAGGCTGGCTGAATAACCAGGGGTGATTCAAGAACTGTCAGAGTCCTCTTCAAACCACCAAGGGTTTGTCCTCCCTCAGCCCTGAGTGTTGGAATTATTCAGCTTTTAATGATGAGCTGGGGGATGAGTTTGTGGGAAGGAGATAAGGGATGAAAGTAACCTTTTAAAGGAGAAAATGGGACAAGCCTATGGGGCACTCCAGGTACCCTTTAAATAAAAGAAACTGGGATCTGATTTCTCTATAATTCCTTCTCTAATTCCTCTGAATTAGCCTGTGGGAACTTCTCAGCCCTCACAAAACACACTGAGCTCCCCACAAGCCAGACCTGAGGAACAGACATCAGACTTGCTGCTGAGGCCCCTTCTGGCATGAGACCTACCTCAAGCCTACTTGAATCACCCATTAGTAAAGAAACCACCCTCAAAAAAAGTCAGTTCAACATAAATTCCATCCAAACTAACAGTAATAAACCATAAACCAGTGGAAATACTAACCTAGGAAATAGACAAGCATAGTGTGTAAAGCAAACTCTGGATTTTCAAAGGTGTTGGTTGACATTAAATTTGGTTAAGTAGCTGTGTGATGGCATCTTCTCTGAGACTGTTGGTCTAGACACCTCTGTAAACCTTAATTCACAGGAGTCAAACCTGCCTTTGGCTTTCAAGCTGAAAAATGATCTGGTCCTTTCACACCACTCAGCATCTTATCCAGTGGAAGTGATTAGGGAAGAATCAGGAATTTCTAGAGCTGAGGATTTCCATCTCTGATGAGGATTCCCACATCCATTCCCACTTTAAGGCAAATTAGGTGGAAGGAGGAGGCATTCCTAGGGAGAAAATCATGATCAGGGTACCTCATGCCATGTTCCAGCTGCTTTTAGTTACCTCAGAGGCTGGAGGGAGCACAGGCATCAGTTCCATATCCTGGGGAGCTCAGGGATTATTTGGAACCTTGGCTAAGCACCTTTATTCCCCAGGATACTTATTTACTGGATGTAAGGTGGGGAAAAAGGGTCCCCTCCACAGAATTACTCTTACCATCAAAGGCCAGGGTGTGGGGCTGCCTCTTGCTCAGCTCTGATGTGAAAATAAAGGGTTTAAATTCTTCCTCAGCCACGGAGTCATGTGAGAAAAGGTTCAGTCAGTCAGGGCTGGAGACCTTTAACAATGACATTTCAGGAATTAAGGGGAAAAAATACGGCATGAGGTGAAATGCCTCATAAACAGAGTCCTCTAAAAGACAGTTCAACTTTTAATAGCCCTGAAAATTCACAGGCCAGATGTGGAATTTGACATTCTGATTTAAAGATTTAGACATAAGTTTTTTCACGTGAAGTTGGTTTTTTTTCCCATTTTTTATAAAAATTAGAACATGGTTTACAGAAAATTGGATTAGCAGGTTCCACAGTGAATAACTTAATTTGGTGCCATGTAACAGAGCTACATGCAGCCGTTAGCTAGAAATGTGCACTTTGCTGACTTTAGCTCTAATTAGTTTTAATTCATCTGCATATATATTAGCTGCTTCATGCACAAACATGCAGTGACACACACAAGCTGCAGCTTTACCATTCCAGCTGGAGACAGACATGGAAGCACCTGGTGCTGAGGATAAAATGAATAAAATAAAATAAAATTTAGCCCTGCTCTCTCACATGCCTTGCTCCAGGGAGAAGTGGAACTGAGGGAATTCGCCAAGAGGTTTCATTTCCATTCCTGCCCTCGCATTTTGGATTCCTGACGTGGTCAGAGCGGGGAGTGCAGCAAACGCCACAGCTGGTGAGAGCTCCCAGCGCTGAGGGCTGGCCGGGAGCGGGGCTGCAGCCACACGGCCCGCGGACTGCCGTGCCCTCGGATTGCCATGGCAACCCCGGCTTTGGGGGGAATTCAGGCTATCCCGGCTTTCCCACGTTAGGGATTTCACAGCCAAGAAGCTGTGAATAAATTCTGCTTACGCTGAGCAGAACATAAATTAAACAATGTGGGATGTGAGGCACAGACCTGCCAGTGCTGCGCCCTTTTAATTCACATTTTCTCGGCAATTTCTGTTCAAAACTTGGCAATTTGCCTGGGAGTGACAGAAAGCACCTCTCAGGAGATGACTGGGAGGGAAAACAAAAGATAAGATTTAGCTCAGTTTTTCACATACAGACATTAATGGCAAGAACGGTTTTACAGTTTCATTTTCATGTCAAACCTTTCCCACACTTTATATGCTCACTGTCAATAAAATCTAGTGCCAGGTTTGCATACAAAAATCACCAACTTTTGTAAAGAAATTTAAACTTTGTACTTCCCTTTTGCCACAGATGATGTCCACGCTTGGAGAACAGCTGCTACAACCCTTTTAGAAGTTACACCTGCTGAGAACTGTTCAGATTAAATTCTGAAAATCATTTTTTTAAAGTCAATACTCCTGCTGCAATCAATAGGATTAGCAGAATTAAGAAATAGAGAAGAAATAATTTCAAAAATTGTGAGGATTTTTAATGGCATGATTGCTTTCTGTAGAAGTTCTCCAAAGCCAGGCTCACTCACAGAAAATCCCAGTTGGGTGTTTTTTACATCTGCCATGACAATGGTCCAGTTTTATATCTGTGTAACTTCACACAGCACCAGCGCCTGCTCTCAAGGCTTGAACATTATATAGTAAATAAAAAATACCAGTCTGACAGCTTTTTGAAGCACTCAGCAGAGATAGAAAGTTGACATTAAGCTGCTTTCCGTGGCACTTATTACATTGTACTGGAGATGCTTCAAGAGCTCGCTTAGAGTTGTTATTTTTTATCAGTAGAGAACACACACAAAGTCCTGCACTCCCCTGCAGGAGCTGGTCACTGGGAGAGCTGCTCTGTGACCTGCACCAACACAGCACCAGAAACCCAGGGAAAGGAGAGCTCAGCCACCATCCAGCAGGAACAAGCACACAGAGCCCCTAGAAAAGGCTTTCAGCTCCCAAAACCCATCAAGTCAGAGAAATCACTGAATCCAAACCCAACCAGGATGGCCAGCTTCAGGGATTTCCATGGTGTCTATTACATCACGCTGCACAAGAACAAGCCTGTTGTTTTCACTTCAGCCTGCTTTAAGAGAATGTGTAATGCTCTCAGGAATGAGGCAGGAGCAGGAACGGGTCTGTGGACGGGACTTTTTAATGATTAGGAGAAGATTCCCACGAGAGAGCTGCATGACTCTGCCTTTCCCAGCAGCTGAGTAAAGCCCTGCTTCCTTCTCCCCTGAACCTACAATTGCAACACACCCTGCTCCTGTGAAGCAATCCCCAGCTGTGACAGTTTTTATTGAAACACAGATTCTCCAAAAGTTCCTGAACCTCTCCTCCCAACTCCTTCCCCTACCCTCAGCTCACCCCCACGATTCCCATTTCTATGGTTGAAGCAGTGAGCTAATTTCTTTCAAGTGTTTTTAACCAAAACCCTGGCAGAGAAAAGCAATAAATCAAAGAGGAAGGACGACTTAGAAAAATATTTGTGCTAGAACACATTTTAAGGATACAGGTGATTCATGCAGAAGAAGAAGGGCATAAGGCATGATTAGAAATAAATTTGAATTGAAAAATACTCAGACAAAAAGCCTGAATTAAGAACATGCTGAGCACCAGAGAGAGAGCTTGGAGACACAGTCTGTTATTAAGCTTTCTGCATTAAACAATTAAATGAAGCTATTAGATTTCAGAATGGAGACAATTATTTTAGGAATGAAACAAAGGCTGGAGGAAATGCAGCTGCCCGAGTGTGGAGAATGGAGAAAAGGAAACCAAAGCATTGTATTTGAAATGCTCACAACAACCAATTTGTGTAAGAGGATTTTTAATTAATAGCATAGAAAACGTCTTTTAACTCAGTAATGAAAATAATGCAATTTTAAAAAGGAAACCACCTCAATGTGTGATATCTTATAATTGATATCTTCAAAAATCACAAGCAAGTGCTGAAAGGGACTGAGGAGTGACATGGAAAAACAATTCTCCGAGATGAGAATTCTCATGAGATGGCACTTTTAACTCTCCACATGTTTTGATGTGCTGTTTTCTCAAGGCTGTGAGGAAAGATTACTCTCAGGAGACCAAGAGGAAAAAGGTTTGAGTAATTCCTCACAGGCAGATAGTCTTGCAGAGCATCCTAAAGGATTTGATAAAATGGGCAATTAAGTTATTTGTCTTACTCACTCCCAGCTTTAAGTGCAGGCTGACACTCCACAGAGCACCCGAGCCTCTGTCAGCTCCTTCTGAGCACGTCCTCTAAAAGCCTGGCCAACCTTAGACTAAACCAGAAGCCAGGCTTTTAATTAATTATAAACCAAATATAAGATCTTTAGCAGAGCACGGCAAGCAGAGGAGAAGAGAAGGAAGCCTGCCCAGGGGCAGCCTCTGCCCAGGCACACTGGCACTCGAGTCTGGGCTCCCTGGGCTGCCAGGGAATCCTTTTTTCCTTACACCTCCCCGAGTGACAGCATTGCTGCTGGCAAACTGCAGCCTGAGTAGCACTTCTGAGAAGCTCGATGACAAAACACTTTGCTTTTTGTCTTTAATGTCCCAATAAGGGCACAGGTAACACAATGCCTGTTTAGCACCACTCCTTGCTTTCAGAGTGTCCTTAACATCCACTTTCTCCCAGTCAGAGATCTTACTGCAGACAACAATCCCATCAAACAAGAAAAAAAACCCGTTCCTTTTATTTTGGTTTTTTAAAGAATTATTTTTAATGAAATGTACACAGAATTATACAATATAAAATCTTAATTCAAGTTATAAAAAATATGCGTATGAGTTCAAGGTGTTCAATTTGAAAATAAGATTGTCAACTGGATCAGACAACACTCCCTTGCAAATTGCACCCTTTATCCCTACCCCCAATAAAAAAGGACATAATCAACATTTGAATATCTCATAAAAACGATTTTAATTGGCCCTGAAATATGGCACAGATGGGTGCAGTCTAGGTCATTTCCTTCAGACACAGTAAAAGGATGTACAAAACCCTTAGAGAAACAAGGTTTTTACCTCCTGAAGCAGAATATTTCTTGTGAGGGCTAGGCTGATGAGTGCCTGGCTACAACAAACAGGTTATTCCAACTGATTCCTAAAATATCCTGGCTGTATGCAGTAGGCAGTATACTCTTCCTATTTCACATAAATCTCCTCGGTGAAGCAGAAAACTCATTAAAAGTGGATAAGAAAAGCACTTCAGCAGACTTGGAGCTGTTTGAGCACTCACCTAACATCCTGCTCACTTGCACTCCTCTGCTCCCAGGGATTGCTCAGAGGCAGAAAGGAAACGCTGCTGGAGCAATCCTTTTCTTTATATACTGCAGAATGGATACACCTGATGTCTGTGAAACAAAAATCTCCAGAACACCTGAGCTTATCACCCAGCTGCACCTCAGCACCTCCTCCTGGGGAGCCAGGAATTGGCAATTATACAAGTAAAGGGAATAAGAACTCACCCAAAAGGCAGACAGGTGGCAATTCCTTTGCTTGGATACAACCAGTGATACTAAATATACCAAATTGGAAAGATACTGAGAATCAGCACACAATGGTTTGGGCAGGGGGGGACCTAAAAGATCATCCAGTTCCAACCAATGACTCTTTCCACCAGAACAGGTTGCTCCAAATCCCATCCAGCCTGGCCTTGGGCACCTCCAGGAATGTGGAAAAGAATCATGGAAGGGGAAAAACCCCTGACTGAAATGATTTTTCTGTCATGTGAACTTACAATGCCTTACAGTTTCCACTAACTACAATAAAGCATTCAAGCCTAACGATTTGAGCAAAAGGCACCATGTGCAATGAAAACTTGAAAATTATCAGTGTTACAACATTTCTGCAGCACCATGTGCAATGAAAACTTGAAAATTATCAGTGTTACAACATTTCTGCAGAGCAGTGACAGGTCATGTGCTGACACCCAGCCTTCACAGCAATGGCACCACATAAAAACAGCTTGGAAAGAGCTGAAATCCCACAGGTGCAGCAACAATAAAACTTCTTCCAGTATCTGGCCAGGCACTTGGGAGGTGTTTGCAGAAATACAGGATCCTACAGCTGTTCAAGCAGTAATGGTAGCATGGGATTCTCCCCTCTGAAGTCTCCACAGCCCTGCACGTCCTCCACTGTGCAATTGTGCAGTTTCTCCAGCTGTAGGTCAGGTGTGAAGGCCACTGGCTGAAGGTTGTTCCAGATGAAAGCTGAGAGCTGCATCTGACAGAGGCTGGTGCATCCTGTTCCCCTGAGAGTGGCTCACACCTTCCAGCACACAGGAGCAGCCTCTGTGACAGAGGCCACGGAAGGAAGCCCAGCAAGGAGCCCCAAAGCATCCCCAGCTTTGCAAAGAGGCTGCTGTGAACATCTTCTCTTGGACAGTTTCAGGAGAACTTCAGGATGCTGAAGGCACTTGGTGCAGACATTTGACTTCCATTTCAAATCCAGGCACGTTTTTCTCAAGAAAGCCACCACAATATTTGGTGTCCCTCTTGCACTGCACTCTGAGGTTGCAGTTGTCTTAATATACTTTCATGGAGAGCAAATATATCTGACAAATTTCCTAAGATATTATTTTTTGCTACTCCAAAAGAAAAGCCAGCACCCAGCTGAAAGCTTTACTCTTTCTCCCTTTCACACTGTATTTATAATAGGCCATTATAAAAAAAAAAATCCAACATCTCCATGAAATTTTAAATTCCAGTTGTTTCAGAAGTGTCCCATGGATGTATTTCCAGTGGAGATGCATCTGAAAAGTGTCTGCAGCAAAGCAAATCTTTTCAGGTGAGTGGCAGAACAAAAGCCTGAGAATTTCTATATAATGAGATTTCAGATCTTGTGAAAGTTAAAATATCTTGAAATAAGCATCCAACTACAAAGTGCTCTATGAAAGGAATCTGTTTCCATGTCTGTTTCACCTGAGCACAAATTAACTTATTAAGGCACATAAATAAGTGGCAGCCAGTGATAATTAATTTGGTGCAGAAGAGAAGAAGGCACTCTGACTTTTTTCATTCATAGTTTTACACTGTTTTCATTGGGTTCCACTGCTCACCTCTGAGAGCCTCTCTTCAACCAGGTCTGCCACCAATCTCAGGTTGCAGCCCTGGAGGGCTCTTATTAAGTCAGCCACCTTTGCATCCTTCCCCTTCCACTTCTGCCACTCCCGAAGCGCCTGAAAAACCATTTCCTGCAGGTCGTATCGATAGGCCGCCTCCACCTTGTCCAGCTTCACGTCTGGCAGCCTGAGTTCTCGCATCAGCTTCTTCCAGTCCCTCCCAACATTCTCATGAATGACACCAAAAGCTACCCTCAGGAGACCTGAAACAGCAGAAGCACGTCAAGTCAGCCATGCATTTACTAAGAAACTCCAGGAAACGTTGAGAAGTTGTTGGTTCTATTTCAGCAAAACGCCACTACTCCTATTGCACTGCACATACAGAGAGTTCTACAGAAGCCACTGGATAGACTTGGAATCCCAAAAGATAAAAGTAAGATAAAAAAGAGGGGGGGAAGTTCCACCCCGAAAGACATTTGTGTACACATTTACTGGGGTTGCTGGGGAGCAATATATGCAGGTGTGAAAAATGCGTATTTTATGACTGGCTTTTTGCAAATATTAAAATGAATATTATATGTGTTGTGTTAGAAAGTAATGCTGTATTAATTTTCTTAGTAGTGTGTTAAATATAGTTTTAGGTTATAACATAATGTTAAAATAGAAACTGTGTTATGTAGGATATTTTTTTTTAAAGAAAGGACTCACAGCGAGATAGCAGCCACAGGACACCTGAATCTTTCAGAGAAATAGAATTTATTGCCCCATTATCAGAAGAAACAAACTTTTTCCTGCCTCGAAGGTGCTGTTAGGATTCAGAGGAAGAAGCTGATGATGACCAGAGGGAATCCTGTGTTTGAGTGGAATTTATGCATCATGTATGAAGTGTATGAATACGCAACGGGCTATTGCTTTTAAGGGTTAAACCTTTGTTAACGTGGGTCCTTTTTGGGGCTCGTGCTGCCCAGAAAAAGGTACCCGGACATCCATAACTCTTTGTCTCTATTGTCTCGTATTGTCCTAATTCAAATTGTCCAAATTATTATTACTTTAATTGTATTACTATTTTTAGAACCATTTTATTACTATTAAACTTTTAAAAACAAGTGATTGGCGTTTTTCACACGGGGATATAACTATATTAAAAAAAACCCCTCCGTATAAAATAATCCACCTACGTTTTTCATGCTCATCTGGCTGATCCTCAGGGGCCTGAAGTTCCCCCTGTTCGAACTGCTCCACCAGTGCCAGTAGGTCGACCCTGTTGATTTTCCTCAGCAGCTGTTTCAGGAACTCCAGATTGTCGGGCGCGATGTGCCCCCGCTCCCTCAGGATGCTGAAGAGATCCAGGCCGATTCGCACCGTCTCACTCTTGCCCTTCGGAACTTTGTCGCCGCAGAGGAACTTCAGCTCCTTCACCTCCGCGGCCGACAGCTCCGAGGAAACGGAGAACAGCAGGCTCTGGAAAGGATCCAGGACGCCGCGGCCCGCGGGGGGGACTTCGGCGTCCTGTCCCAGCCCTCTAAAGAGGAAATCCATTGCTGTTTGCGCGGGATGACCTCCCGGGAACACGGAGAGACACCGCAGGGACGGGACGGAACGGGACCGACCCGACCGCTCCCGAGCGGCGGCCGGAACTCACGTGACCCTCGCCTTTCCCGCCCCAAGATGGCGGCCGCGCCGCCGCCCGTGA
Organism: Zonotrichia albicollis; assembly: GCF_047830755.1. Classification (NCBI taxonomy): domain Eukaryota; kingdom Metazoa; phylum Chordata; class Aves; order Passeriformes; family Passerellidae; genus Zonotrichia; species Zonotrichia albicollis. The sequence continues at coordinate 49,897,482 of NC_133824.1, forward strand.
GGGGTGGTGTGTGCTCTGTCGCCGCCGCCGCCGCCGCCACAGCTGGGGTTGGGGACTCTCTGCCCCGAACCCCTCCCGAGGCGAACCGGCTTCTTTGGTGCTGCTGAATGCAGAGCGTGTGTTGGAGCCGAGCTTAGTGCGGCCGGTGTCGTGCTTCAGGAGAAGCCCCGGTGCCTCAGCGCCTCAGCCGTGGCCAGGTCACAAAATCACAGAACCCGAGTCACAGAGTCACAGAACCACTGAATCAGAGAATCACTGAATCACAGTATGAAAAATGCGCGTATTTGATGCTTGGCTTTTTGCGAATATTAAAATGAATATTATATATGTTGTGTTAGAAAGTAATGCTGTATTAATTCTCTTAAGTAGTGTGTTAAATATAGTTTTAGGTTATAAAAAAATGTTAAAATAGAAACGGTGCTATGTAGGATACTTTTTTTTTTTTTTAAAAGAAAGGACTCGCAGTGAGATAGCAGCCGCAGGACACCTGCCTCTTTCAGAGAAAAAGAATTTATTGCCCTCTTATCAGAAGAAACTTTTTCCAGGAACGGTGACTCCACCTCTCTGGGCAGGCTGTTCTAATGTCTGATCACCCTTTCTGCAAAAGAATTCTGCCTAATATCCAACCTAAAGCTCTCCTGGTGCAGCTTAGACTGTGTCTTCTTGTCCTGCCACTTGTTCCCTGGAAGCAGAGCCTGACCTTCCCTGGCTGCCTTCTCCTGTCAGGGAATTGTGCAGAGCCAGAAGGTTCCCCCAAGCCTCCTTTTCTCCAGGCCGAGCCCCTTTCCCAGCTCCCTCAGCCTCTTCTGGTACTCCAGACTCTTGCCCAGCTCCATTCCCTTCTCTGGACGTGCTCCAGCCCCTCAATGACCTTCCTGAATCCAGGAACCCACACCTGTAGATTTCCTGGTTAATATTGAATAATTGGACTTCTTGTGAACACCTACCCCCATAAGACTTAATCTCTGTGTTGTTTTGTTTTTTTTTGATTTTTTTTTTTTTTTTTTAAAGGTGGAAAGAAAAGCAGCACAAGGATGAAAGGTTCAGCCTGGGCATGAGGAAGCTCAGGGGGTACCTTCTGGCTCACTGAGATGAGCATGGAGACAGGAGGGACTTGGTCTCTTTTCCCGAGGAAAAGGGGCTGGACAAGAAGAAAATCACCAGAGGAGGTTTAGGTGGGGTATTAGGAGACATTTCTTCACTGAAAGGTTGGACAGGCATTGGAACAAGCTGCCATGGGGAAGTGGTGGAGTCACCATCCTGGGAGAGATTAAAAAGATGTACAGATGTAGTGATTTGAGACATGGTAGAGGACTTGGCAGTGATGGCTTAATGGCTGGACTCAATAATCTTAGAGTTCTTTTCCAACCGTAATTGTTCCATGGTTCTATGGTTCTATAAATGGTTTTCTCCACCAAGAGCAAGAAAGGCCCCAGCAGAGCCCTGCCCCCAAAGAGATGCCATTCCCATGGCTTCCCTGCCTGACAGCTGCCCAGGAATTCCTTTCTGCCCTCCCTGTGTGCCCCTGCTGCCCCCAGAGACCCCCAGCCTTTCCCTGGAAGCACAGGACATGCAGCCTGGCCTTTGTTCCTCACCAAGATTAATTGTGACGCAAAGCACCTCCTGACCTTTAAAAGGCAAGAAATAGGGCAAATGTTAAGGCCCTGTATTTTAGAGGTGACTCTTACACAAGGTGAAAGGTTGTGAACTTTTCTTAAATGGAAAAGATCAAGTTCACTCCATTGTTTTGTAGGTGTCTTTTGGCTTTTCTTCTCAGCACATGTAGATAGTTCAGAAATTTTTCTTGTTCCTTCTGTGAGCACTGGCATGTTGATTCCCCAAGTTACCCCATTCCTAAGTTGTATCCAGCACACTTAATTTATTATTCTTACAGCACACTCACAGACCTATGTTCTCTCATTATAGAAAGGTTTCTGACTGATAAATGGATTTAAACACTATCATCTTCCTCATCTCAGTCTCCACTCTCACATGCCAACGTGAAGACCAACCCCCAAAAATATTTCTAAAACTCCCACAGGCACAAGCCCTCCTTAGATAAACCCACTAGATATTTTTGTTTATTCCCTAAATACTGCAGACTGGAGGTAATTAATTTCTTACAGGGTCTCGTGGTAAAGGTTAGAGTGAGAGGAATTGCCACTGTGAATCTGAGCTGGGACAAGATGTGCCTGATTTAAGAGGTGGTTTTTTTTTCTTTTTTTTTTTGCTGCCCTGAATATACTTTAAACTCAGGGAAAGTCATTAGCAAAATAGGAGAAATATATTTGCTCTGTGTGCATTAATTAATGAAGCAGGAGTAATCCTTGTAATGGTATAAGAAGTATAAAATCCAGTTAAATAAAATTCCTTTTAAATTTTGCCAGCAAAGGTAACTCTACAAAACAGCAGGGACCAAATCACATGGCACCTGGTGATGGCAACCAGCCAAATTCAGAGACAAATCTGTGAGAGAGAAGTCCAAATCAGCACAATTTATACCTTTATTCTCTATACCCTGACACGCAATTGAAAACAACATCAACTGAGATTTAATGAGTTCATCCAAACCTGGTGGCCAGATTCAGCACTGAGTGTGAAAGTGACACTGCACATTTATGTAATTCCAAAGGTGTCTAAATTAGTAACAAAAGTGAAACTGAAAGACACAAATCTATGTTTAATTAAGACTCTTAAATGCTTTTAAACTCACTCCTATGGGAAGGCAGAGTGATTGAGCAGGGTCTTTTATTCTGTCTGAACCTGACTTGGATGCATTCACCAATGAAAATACCCCAAGCAATAAATTGCTTTATTCCAGTGATTTCCTTTGGAAGCAGTTTGTGGGGCTTTTGCAAAGGAAATATTAGGTGAGAATAACAGATTGTAAGCACTTCTGTGTCAGAATAAAACTTAATAGAAATGATTTATTGGAGTAGCTCAGATTCCAGTGGAAGTTTCCCAGAAATTTAAGTGCTGTGAATGATCCGATTCCCAACCAAATAATCCTTAGGTTTCTCGAGGCAAGATGAGTCCTTGCGAAATACTGCAGAGGGAGCTCGAAGCCTGGGAGTGCCTCGGACTTAGCTTTGGCTTCACGGTCCTTGCTGGAGGAGCAGGGCAAAGAGAGCATGGAAAGACTGATTTCAGCAGAGCCCTCGGGGAGCTGTCAGTGGCCAGGACATCCCGGCAACGCCACCCATCCGGGGACTGCACAAATGGCCAAGTGCGGGGCTGTCCTGAGGTGTGTTGGTGTGGAAACTCGGGAAGAGCCTTCCCTATTTCCAGCCAAGGCAAGCAACATTCTGCTGGTGCAGAGAAACTGGAGTGTTTGGGAGCTGCTGTGTTTTTAAGTGAAGCAGCTTTGATAATTTCTTTATTTCCCACGCAACGCAATAGCACATATCCCAGGGGGACTTAAAATCCTTATCCTGACAATTCTGAGAGACAGGTTGGGCAAACACCTTGGCACAGACAGTGCTGAGGAACTGTTTCTCTTTTGAGGCCCAGGTGATTGTACACTTCTTTTAATATACCTGCTCTTGTCTTCCAAGGGAATTAATGACCTTTCCTTTTTTATTTGCTGGCTTCAAGATAAGCATATAAAAACCAACCCTCTCCCTACTAGCAGAATTGAGCTACAAGAGGTTTTTAGTTTGCTTCCTTGCTTTTTTACTCCTACACTGAATAAACTGATTTCCCTAAAATTTCTTAGTGTACTTATCCAATGCCTCTCACCCATTTTTTGCCAATCCCTAAAATGCACATTTTCAGCAAAGAGAAAACTGTTTCTGTATTTTCTTTTGTGAATGAATTGATCTGTACATGTTTATTTTGTCAGCTATCACCCCTCTGTTGCTATAACATCCAGTCTAGAAAGAACTGCTCTTGTAAAGAAACTCATTCGTGAAGAGACGGAGGATCTTAGGAGAAAACTGTCCCTGACAAAAGCGCCCGTAAGAAATGTCAAATTATTGTGGGTTGAGAGAGAAAATTAGAAGCAGAGTGTGGGAAAAGTAAATAAGTACTGAAAAGAGAGTGAACTCTGGCATGACTAGGTTGTATACAGATAAAAAATCTGGCCAAGTAACAACAACAACAAGCAATAAGTTGTTAACAGATGCTTGAACTTAATATTGAAACAGCAGAAGTGTTGATATAATTCTGTTGATACAGTTCTGTTGTGTTATTGTTGGCAGAAGAAGTTAGTTTAACTTTAGGGGAAGGGTAAATTGTAGACTTTTGTTTATTTGCTCCGACTAAAAAACCTCTGACTTGACTTTTTACCTATTTTTGTAGTGAATTTTCATCATACCATGGAAGTATGAAATCATTCAAACAAACATTTCACATGTCAATAAAGCTGTGTGCATATATCAGCCCAGCACACCTCATTCCTCTAAACCATATTTATTACTTCAGCTCTGCAACATCAATTTTGCACTTGGAAAAACAGAAGAACAGAGAAGACAGAGAGCAAGGGTTGTTTGTAGAGGAATGTCATTGTGAAATGACAAAATGTCCCCAAATAACAGTGTATGATCATTAAATCTCTTTTGGGGCCCTTTCTGTTCAGTTCGGTTCCTGCTCTGTGACTGGCTGAGGGCAAAGCAAAGCAAATTGAGATCCAAACTGGAAGTTGCTATTCATGCAGGGAAATAATCCAGCAGCTCTGATTGCCAGGCTTGGAAGCTCATACTGATTCATTTCTGCAGAGTATGTATAATTTGTTCTTTATTTTCCTGAGCTGCTGTATTGCTAGTTCCTAACCAGACAAAACCATGAAAAGGTAAATACTTGCCACAATAACATTTATTTTCTCTAATTGAGGTGTTTTTCTTCATTCTCCATCTTTGTATTAGAAAATACAATATTCTGAGCAGCTATAAAATAAAGGTTAGGATAACAAAAATAATTATTTTGCAGAAAATTGATCCATTTTGCACCACTTTGGAGTATTTCTTACAAGCATGTAATTAGTTCTGGGCCACAGGACTTCATCCTCCCACCCAAACTTCATCCTCCCACCCAAGGAAAGGTTTTCTTTCCTTACTGAGGAGCAGCACTCCATTGCCTGCTGCAGAGCATTGCAGTTGAAATAATGGCAGCAGGGAGTTATCTTTTTTTTTTTGGTGTATGTGAATATTCAGCTCTTATCTCTTCTGTACTAACAGACTCTGCTTTGGACCTGGTAAAAATGGAAAATTTTTCCCCACTATGTCCCTGCATCCAGCCTGCAGAGACCAGAAAATATCCAAATGTCTCTCAAAGGTACTGAAATTTTGCTTTAATAAATAAAAATGAGTGAGCCTGTCACACTTACTTGATTTTTGAGTTAAATTCAGGTATTGTGAAATCACTATTGTGACTGGAGAGAATGACAAGCCAAGAGGTGGGGGTTATTTCCTAGAAACAAGCATTGCTTTATATATCTGTGATTTTCATTCTTTTCAGGACGTGCCAGTGCAGTATTTTCCATCTGAGTCACTGTCCTGGAGGTTGGAAGGTGCAAGTTTTTTACTCAATTCTGATTAGAGAGGGAGTGCCTCATGTGCTCCAGCCCAGTGCACTTATTATCCAGTTATTTCCTTTTAAAACATGAATAGTTTCACGTGGCCACCAAGTGATACAGGATATGACTGGGTGAATTACTCACAGGGATTTAGATATCATAAATAAGAAAGCAAATCTGGTTTCATCATCCCTCTCCCTTGATTCTTTGGGGAGGAAGTATTATTTTCTGCTCTCTGAAGAAATGCTGTAATTTGAGCTGGTCCGCAGTGCTGTGGTCAGACCCAGATACCAGCTAGTCCTAAACCACAATTTGGAGCCCATTTTCATACACAAACTTGTGGGAAACTTGTTGTATTTGTTCCCAGAGATGAAGAGTCTAGAAGGGGAGCGTGACTTCCTGAGAGAAGGCTGGATTAATCTAATACAAAATATAGCATTTATTTATTTTCCTTGCCGTCTGTATACTTCAGAAGAAGTGAGGAAGTTACAAATGCCACAGCTTGGTGCCAGAAAAGCCACAGAGTTTTTTCTTTCACATCTAACCATATTTTGCTGCTCTTCACCCGTTTTGGAGTGAGGCTTTTGAAAGGGAGCCTGTACCACATCTTTGCCCAGCACCTAAACCTAGCAGTGATTAATTCATTGCACTTCTCATCCCCAAGAAGCCCCAGAGGCAATTACCAGCTTAGCTCAGCTGCTCTAAGGCAAGCCTTGTGAAGAGGTGGGGGAACTTGGTTTCAGAAGCCAAAGGCAGAGAGGCAAAAGGGAAGAGGTTCAGTAGAAGTTCAGAACTGCCTCTCACTTCCTTCTCTCATTGAGTACAGGATGAAGGTGGATGTTGATTTGCTTGCAGGAGTTTCACTGTTCCTTCCCTGCTCACAACTCCCCTTTTCCACTGCCAGCAGTGCCTGGGGAGAGCAAAATGCCCAAACAGCTCCAGGAGTCAGAGCCCACCAGCCTGCAGACACACAGGGCACACACACCACCTCTTGCAGTAAACCCAGAGCAGTCTGGACTGCTGGGATTTATTGCTTCCCCACTTGCTGGCTAATTACCTGCAATTGCTTTCCTTCATTACCTGGAGATGTATTTCAGAGATTAATGCTTTGAGAAATGTGAGCTGCTCCTGTAATTACACACTGCTGCCATGACAGATGGGAATTCCAGGCTCAGCTCCATTCCTCCCACAGGACCAAAACATTCCAGCTTCCATCTCCACACAAGACCCACGGCATTGCCTGGCTTGGCGTGGTTGGGATGGCACATGGGAACACAGGCAGAGGCTGCCCCATCACCCACCTACAAGGGGAATCCATCCTCTTTCCAGAAAAACTAACCTGGGTCTGGGAACAGCAGGCAAAAGCCTTTTCTTCCTCTCTTCCCTATTGAGCATCTTTTCCTTAGCTCCACCTCATAGTTCAGCTGAGAAGATAACCACTATTTTCTCATTTAGCAGTAAAAACAGGGAATAACCATTTCTTCTCTTATAAGATTGCTTAACCTCATGCCTCTTGCTCTGAGAAATGGACTTCATTACACTTAAGCTTGTTCAGCCCAAACACTCTGCTAAATATTTTCTGTTTTGATTCTTGTTTCCCATGGCCATCTGAACAGATACGTTTCCTGTTTTGGCATGAATTTTTTCCCAGAGATGGTACTAAGCCAGATGAAAGCTATGACCTCAGAATCTTCAGTTTTCTTGGATTTTCCAAGGCCTTTGCCGCATGGCAACCAGCACAATGGTGCACCCAACTCTTTACAGCTCTCACAACGCATCTGCATCAATTTATGTTGGCTTTAGCTAACACTGAAGGTTAGAAAAGTAACCTACAAAAACTGTCAGGAGTTTTTATTCTATCCAAAGTGAAACCAATCCCTCAATAAGTACCTCTTAACCTTATGCAAAGCACACTGAAGGGAATCAATAGGAATATTTTCTTTGGCTTCAGGTGGCCGACACAGCCTTAAAAATTAGGATAGAGTTAAAATTCAAAGCAAGCCACATTCATAGTTAGTTTTTTCTTCAGAAAGGCCTGTTGGGCTAAAAAAAGAAGGTTAAAAAAAGAACTTTGGTTTTTCTCTGCTATACTAAAAATGGCATCTTGTGTTTGGTTATGGAATAAATAGTGCTCAAATGTGCAAAGAATTGAACCAGAGTTTGAATGGAATTCATATAAATTTTAAGATGGGTTTTTTCCAGTGGTGAGAGGAAGAGAATTTGTGTACTCTGAAAACTTCATAGGAAAATATAAATGCACTCAAGTGATGCACAGAGCTCTGGGAGAGGTCAGACTCCGGAGGTATCAGGATGAAAAGTAAATTATTATTGCTTATTGGAAATCACAACAGCCAAAAAGATCATTAACAGCTCAGGACCAGAGAGCGTAGGGGAGTTAAAAATAGAAATGTGTCTGTGCCTTGATGTGAGACTAATTCACCCTTAAGCTATTTAAGACTGCAAAATATTTGTAGGACAGTATCTTGGAAACACAATGACATGGAAATCCAGGAGATTCAGAATCACACAGGCAGCCCTTGGGGTGGGAACAGCTTCCTCCTCGGATGCACCAACTGAAGTCATGTTTTTGCTGCCAACCTTGCATGGCAAACAGCAAACAGTGATTCAGCAATAGCTCAGAAATGGCCCCTGCAGCCATTTCCAGCAGGAATCTTCCCCATGGTCTGCATTTTCTCTTGGACCAAGCAAATGGATGCCATGACTTTCCTCTTCAATACGTTAAGATGCTGGGTTTGAGACTTTTCTTTTCTTTGATCAAATCTGGGCTGGGAAATGGTTTTGCGCTCATGGTTTTGGGGCAGAAGCATGCCAGGAACAGGCTGACTGCATGTCATGGACGTGGTGTCATACATGCCATACAATTCAACACAGAATTCAGCTTTGTACTTGTACAATTGAAATATTTGCTTTGCTATCTTTCGTCAAACCTGGTCACTGTGAGTCACATCAAGGCAGGTATTCTTTGATCATTTCCAGATCCCTACTTCCCTGTTTTAAGTTTCTTTGTTTCCCCCCTCTATTCCAGTAAATCCTTTCTAGCACAATCCTGCCTCAAATTTGCTATTGTTAAAAGCAAACCTCTTTTTTTTTTGCATCCCAAATATGAAACAACTTTCAGGAAAAGTACCACAACCACAGTGCAAGTGGTTTTCTGGATTATCTTACATCTAATGAGCTCATATGTACTATTTTGTCTTTAATAACTGACAATCCCATACAGTTACCAGCCAGACTGTGGTTTATCTGCTTCTGGTGTCTGTATCCATTCTCTCAGGACACAATTCCCACCCTTCCAAACTAAATTTCCTGACTTGGAGCATTAATACTCTCCATCCAGGAAGGGAGGGCTGGTGTAAAGCCTCGTGCTTTGCCTTCTCACACGACAGTTAAATGGGAAAGGGAGGAAAAAATTGCAATCAACAAGTGAGGTTCTGAGGGCAGCCTTGCTTGGACAGGTCCCTCAGGGCAGTGGAAATGTGACAGTCACAGTGTGAGCCATTCTGCAGCCAAAAACTCCCTTTGTACTCCTGGAGATGGATTTCTGGTGGGATTCACTCGCCTCCAAGTGGGTCTCTAAAGCAGCTCAAACACCAGACCTGCCTGGGACATTTTTAGGGGGATGTCTGTACACTCAGAGGAGGGCTGGGAACAGAACCTGTCCCACAGGAGAAACTCTTAGATATTTAAGTTTATTTCAAATAAGTGTTCAAAGAAAAAGAAAGAAAAAAAAAAACCAAAATAAAACAGATTTAGTATATATTTGCTTTTCTTAAAAAATGATTCCATGAAATAATTTTATAGATATCTGAGTAGTAATACAGATTTTTATATACAAAATTCCATTTCAAACAATTTACTGTACAAAAGAAAGTATAAGCAACTGTTACTATTCCATGATTTCAGCAAATAATGAAAAATTCAGATAAGTATGTGTTCAGGATATAGTTCCACCATTTACAGGAATGTCAGTATTAAGTTGGGAACACTTTCAGGTCAGTATTTACAGATTAAATCCCCTTCGAGGACGATCCCTAACATTTCTCCTCAGAATAGGTAGTTTGGCTTTCTCCTGGATCTTTTGGGCTACCAAGGAATGAGAGGAAAAACAGGTTTTCAACAAAATGTGTGGACAGAATTCTGCTTGATTTCTCCCCAGTCCTATTGCAGTCAGTGGGCCTGATCTGGTAAACATTTACTAACCAGGCATTACATTTATGTGGGAATAAACCAGGCAGGATTTGGCCCTACAGCAACATGCTATCATAAGTTACAAATTTTAAAAATAGTGACATTCCTGCAAGTCAAAATACAACAGAAACAAGAGTTAACAAAATATAAGCCCTTTATTAATAAAAATCTTTGGTTGGATCAGTATTTTAAATAAGCATCAAGAATATTTGGTTAATACCATTTTCTTTCTTCCACATAATTTCTCTTTTGGTACCTTCTTTGGACAGACTACAGAAAAATATCAAGTTTATCACATACTTTAAAACAAATAAATATATCAAAAGCTATATATGGCATTCTTTTTAGAGTTCTAGCATTAATCTTTAAATTAGTTTGGCAAAGAAAAAAAAGAAAGAAAAAAAGAAATAACTAACCTCTTGAAAAGAGTTTGGTTTTGTAACAAACCATACAGTAGTTAGACTTTAAAGAAATCTTTCCTTTTTATTTTCTTTTTCAGTTTTATAATGCAAGTGCCATGGACAAGACAAAGCAATAAAAGAAATTAGGTTAATTGCACCAATATTATTTGGAAATGCAGTTTATCGGTCAACAAAGCAAAACAAAAACATATTATGCTTAAAAAGAGCTGTACTGATGGGATTTAGCTAGTCATGGTAAGTAAGGATTTCAGACTTATACTTCAGGGAAAAGCTCCTTGTATAAAAGACAGAGGATTTTAAGACAAAAGAAAAGTCCTGTAACTAGCTGAAGGTCTGGTCCTGTAGCCCCAGTGCAGGCAAAGCTTCCACTGAAGACAGCAAGTGGGATGCATTTGGGATTTCCTCCTCTGGCACAGCCTCTGGGAAATGCCAGCCAGCAGCAGGAAATCTGTGGGAAAAGCTGGCTGTGAAACACGGGGCAAGCACTCCCTTCTCCTGCTCCAGAGGGCTACAGGGAAAAGCCAGGCTGGGACAGGGATGTGCTGAAACACTGGGGAAAATGGAATTTCCTCAGCAAGAGCAGCGTGTGAGTGCTTGGCAGGGCAGTGAGAGTCACTGGAGCTCTCTGTGTGCTCATTAGCTCAGGGCATTTAACAAATGCTCCGTGACCATGGGCCTGCTGGGAGGATCTCTGCAATTGTGCTGCTGCTGCTGCTGCTGCCAAGAAAGCACTGCCCAGAATCCCTGTGCTGATGTTTCCAGAGGCAGTGGTGCCTCAGGGAGGGTCTGGAGGCTGCCACAAGTCCCCCCCACATCTTTGGGACTCCAAAGCTCAGACTCGCAAAGCTAAACCCAGCCTTGGGAAGCAAGTCAGTCCGGAAGGCTTGATGGAATACTAGGGAATACTGATTTTGCATATCATTTAGCAAGCTACCCCATGGACCTTCAAACCTGGCTTTCCAAAAATAGTTCCAATTAGCATTATTATTATAATGACTTCAAATTTACCTTTATTTCATTAGCTAATTGATAGGCTAAGATCAGATTCTCAGAGAATATCTCTAGCAATATTGTCCTAAGTACCTGCATTTCTTAATGCATGCCAACGTCGATAGTGCTACCTCAGGATGAAATACAAAAACTCCCTGCATTACTGCTTGTGCAAAAGAAAAAACAAAACAAAACAAAACGCCAACATTGTCAGAAATAGAACGTGGTCCTCCATGTTTGCAAGAAGGGCATTTCTCACAAAGATGGGAGTGAAATGGCAGCACATCCTTCAACATGCACCGGGGTGTCCGTACCGGAGTCCTGCCCTTGGCGCCATGGCTTTTGTCTCTGGAATGCCCCGACAGCCTCAGCTCCCTCTCTCCTAAACGTCCAGAGGATAGGAATGGCAGGAGGACAAGCTCCCACTGCGGCTCCTCGAGAGCCTGGGGCTGTGGTTGTTGCAGTTTTCCCCTTTTCTCTTGTCCTTGTCTTTCCAGGTTTCCAGCATCTGCAGCTTGCCTTGCTCTTCCCTCATGAAGACCTCCACCATGAGAACTTTCTCCTTGTGAATCTGCTGACTAATGTCCTTGGGAATGTCTGGGATAATCCAGTCAACAAATTCACTCATGAACATGACCAAGTTCTGAAAATGAAGTTGTGAGAAAGTGTCAGTGGGGCCAAATTAAAGGGTGGCTGTAGGGAAAGGAGAGGGCACTTAGGAAGGAAAAATGAAGAGAGGACAGTATTTGAGTTGGACTATGGGACCAGATTCCCTTCAACTGCTTTGTGCATGCTAGAAGTAGAGAAATACATCAGGTATTGATTGACCTCTGTGATTTCTGTACCAATCCTGACACTGCAGCCACTTAGAAATCGAAAGGAATTTGCAATTGGTGAGTGGCTCGTGAGATTTACATCAGGAAGGCAGAAGCAAATACAAGAGGTTAAAATGGTAAAAGTTGTTAAAATACATTCCAATTGAATTTTTCTAATTGAAAAACTTTGATTCAAGGAAAGGGTGGTCTTTCTCAAAAAGATAATTTTTTATCAAAAAAGCCCAATAAAAGTTTTGAAACAAGTTATTCAGATAAGGCAGACTTAAAACATCTGTGTCACAATAAGTAGCATCACTGCTGTGATTAAATAATGTCTTTTAAGGACAAATCACAAGATTTTGGCTTCTTATTCAGATGAAAAGTAAACCTGAACTTGTAAAATTTTGAAAATCTCATTTCTTGGCTAGCTCTAAAAATTATTTCGGGTTAAATTTCTGCTGCTTCAGTGAAATTGTTGATGTCCTACAGGAGAAATTGGTGGAACCTAATTAGTATCAGCCTTGTGCTTTGCTGGTCTCTGAGGTCATTAAGTTGTTCTGCATCAAACCAGCTCAAGGAATCCCTGGGGATGAATTTTTCCACTGAGGATATACCAATGCCTGGGTGGGTGGGACAAAGAGGGTGATGAAGATGGGCAAATTTCTTTGTCTTTTCCCTGAAACAACTGAGAAAGAAGATATTTTTTTGGCCCAATAACTTATTTCCAAGTGCCTGCAGTGTCACCTACCTGGAAAACTATCACAAATGCCAATCTTGCTGCTAGGACAGCCCAGAAATCCTTTGAAATGTCGTATTTGTTTTCAGACCAGGGGGGTTCTCTATAATCTTTGTACCTGCAAAACAAGACTCAGTAAATCAGGGGTGCAATTCAGAAATGTTGGCACAGGAAGGGGTTATTAACAAACAGTCAAACAATAAATGGAACTGTTTAAAACAAAGTTCACTGTGTTAATCTCTCAGAAACAAGACACAGATGAAACTCTCCCACAGCCTTCAAATTAGCCTTAAAATTAAAGGTTAATTCATCTTATTACCCTCTGATTACTACATATAATATCAATTTTGCATAACACAGAGTAAACTACACAGCTCAGGTGATTTATTTTAAGATAGGTAAAAAGGCAACATATATTTTTCAAACTAATTTTAAAGACAAAAATACTGGTCTCAGATTCATAGAACATGTTTAACATGTGATTAGCAAAAGGTTGAAGCTAAATTTTGCCCAGTGGAGAGAAGAGAATTTTTCCTTAGCTATGGCTTATAGAAAATCTATGTGTTGATAAACAAGACCAAGAAAAATACATTAAATCCAAAACCACAGCATCCTGTCAATATTTTGAAAGAATTAGGGCTCTGCATTTTCAAATTATTTTAAAATCCTTGGGATAAGGATGGGATTGAAAGAAGACAGGGGCTGGGAGTGGAAAGCAAATAAATCTGGCATTTTGCCTTTGGACCATGATGCCAACACTTCCATTCTGTGCTGAAACATGTTTGCCAGTCTTGCTTAACCTCTGCCCAAAAAGCAGCAGGAGGAAACCAGGAGAAAGTAAAAGCAAGCAAAGCTACTGCAAATGCAGCTTGGGTTGGTTTTGCTTTCATCTCTGAGCAAATTTTCTGTGTAGAGGTCATTTCACCATATTAACTTGCACTATTCAAATGCATAAAGAATTTAATATAAAATAATATGATTGAAAGGCAAGGTTTTTTACTTGGTCAGTTATGGTGATATTTTTACTATGCATGTATTAAAGTCCTCTTTGTTTCTTTCTCCCTTGAATATCTCTTCCTTCCTTACTCTCCTCTTCCTCCCTCTGTTGTCCCATTTTCAGCTTTGCTGGTCTAAGTGCTTTCACTGTCAGATTAGAACTGTCAATTCTAAAAATGTATTAGCTGAAACTGGTAAACACAATTTTCCTTTAAACATGAAAATAGATATGAATTGTCACAGGCATGCAAATTTCTCCTGTGTGATGACACTATAAGTAAGTCCTAAGTTACAGTGCAGATAAGGATGCTGCTGCTCTCATAAGGAATTAGGAACCGGACAAAAAAAAGAGGTCATGGTCATTATATCATGACATGACATCAGAGGAACATAATTTTCTTCCCTTAAAGCACCATTGTGCTGTTTACCATTATCTGCCTCCTTTCCTGGAAAAGGGAATCCATAATAACAAAAATCTTTGCATGGACAAGCTCTGAATTTAATTAACAATAATCTCCATTTCCCAAAATAAGCAGTAAATAATATTCAGGTCTGTGATTACTTAATATGTAAGCAAGATGTTCAAGGCAATGGATCCACCTTATATAAAAGGCTAGCAAGGTGCTAAAAAGGTATTGAAAATACAAAGACTCTGCCCCAGAAATGTAAGAATTTGCCACATTCTCAGCCAGCTGTGAAAACACTTGGCATTAGCGATCATTCAAGAGAGTACCTGCATATCTGAACCTCGTAGCCAAGATCCAGGGGGTCGTTGGGAGCTGTTCCTGCTTGGAAATCGCTGACATTAAAAGAGGATAGTGTATGGTTGACGAAGCCATGCATGGTGCCATTCTCACTGTACATGTACAGGTACACGAGGCGTGGAATGAAGTCGGATGTGAATGAGATCACAAATGCCTGAGCCACAAGAGTAGAGAGTGAGCGCGGTGCCCAGGCAGAGCTTCACTTCATCACATCCTCAACCATGACTTGCCCAAACTACTCACACCACACTCAGGGGAGCCCGAGGGCCCTGAGAGTGGAGCATTCACTGCCCCAGCAAGGGACTGCTCACTGCCCGCTCTCCTGAGGTGCAGTGTATTCCCTGGAGCAGTGCCACGCCAGCTGAGGTGTCCTTGTGGGTGACAACCTGGGCCCCCAAAAATGGAGCAGCTGCACCCCCCAGCACCAGGGGAGAGCTACCACAGCTCTGCTTCCCGTGTCCCCATCACAGTTTCTCCTTGTTGCCTTGGACAAGGTCCAATTGATTGATTTCCAGCTGCTTTTCCGTCCTGCAAACAACCCACAGTGATTTAACTTCAAAGTCTCATTGCCTTGCAAAAAAATGTTAATTGTGTGTGGTGCTTAACTTCATCAGGATAAAAGGATGAGGAGACTGAGCCCAGTTTTATTTTTATGGCCACAAAAGTTGCATTTCATCCAGTTATTTAAAATTTTCTGAAAATACCGTGGGGAAAAGGCACAGCAGTCAATTGGGCTGAGTTCCTCATGACTTTAGCCCTCCTCATTTATCATCATTATGAAACATTGCCACTGGCATAAATCTCATGTACATGTGGAACAAACAGTACAAAATGTTTTACTTATTTTATGGTAAAGAGAAGCAGTACAACGATCAAAGAGGGAAAACTAACACTGGGTATTGGCGAGGAAAGACTAGACGACTACACAGAACAAAAGAGAAAAACAGAGAAATTATTTCCAAAGGAAAAGAGGAGAAATGGGAAGGACAAACTAAGGCAGCACACCAAAAGAATGGGCTTGCCATAGCACAACAGAACCCTGGGGACAAAATGAAGGGATTTCAAGTCTGGATAATGTAAAAAAAACCCAAGGGAGTCCATAGCCATGTGGCCATAAGCTCTACAGAGCCCCTGCTTTGCTGCACTGCAAACATGTTGAATTTCAGCTGGCCTTTGTTTTCATCTTTCCCTCAGCTGAGGTGCAAAGAGGATGATCACTGTGGATGTCTATTCATATAGAATAGAAGTACATGCATTAATATATTAAGACCTGCTAAATTTTTGTGAAATGTTGAAATAAACTTTTTTTTTTCAGGATTATCCAAGCTCTCTGAGTAGAAGCAGTGCAGCTTGAGGGCAGATCGATGGAGGGATTCTGCACTCTGAGGAGCTGAACTGGTTCTCACCTTACCCAAAATAGCATTGAAATGAAAAAATACATCTTTTGCTACTGAGAGTATTTCAAAAGAGTAAAAGTAAGCAGCTGTGGTCATATTTGTTTGAAGGACAGAACTGTTTTACAAAAACATTCTGGAAAAAAGCAGCAGTGACTACTTACTACTTTATATTATTGCTCCTGCTATCACAGCTTGAAAATAAACACAGCAACTCATCCTCAAATATTTCCAAAAATTTCTCAATCATATACTTTCACTTGATTGAAGGGATTTTGTACTGAAATAAAACTAATGGAGCAGAATGGAAAAGCCAGCCTATTGAATTCAAAATTAATTCATGCTGATTTACTTACATTTATGATGACAGCAAGCTTTCCAATACCTCTGAGGATATTATACCAGATTCCTGAGGAAGGAGACAAACATGTAAATGCTGTTCTAGTCCTTAAAATGAGATAAATTACATCTGCAGTTAACAGAGTTAGGAGCATGTATGATTGTGCTGAGCTAGTTATATTTTAAATAGAAAAAGAACAAATTATAAAAAGTTAATTCAATGGCTTGTAAGCAAAAGGAGTCCAACTGTGTTTTGGCACCTATTTTTTTCAGGTTTTGAAGAATGGGGTTGAACTGCAATGAATTGCAATTAACACATCCTCAGAAACAAAAAATAATCAAAACCCCACCACAATCAAAAAAGTCAACATCACTCTACCAATCAATTCCACCAGCAATCTGAACCTGCAGCATAAATCAGGGAGGCACAACAAAACACCCTCAAAGCAAAGTCATGGCAAAACATGATGCGTCCTTCAAGTCTCGGATGATCCCTAGGGCACAAGGATGAGCCCAAGGAAAAACTCTGCCTGTACTGCAGCAGAATGAACTTAGAGTTTAATAACAGATAAACTTCTGCTCTTGCTGCTTGGCTCTGTAACAAGGACAGTTATTTTATTTCTACTTTTATTTTTATTTTAATGAGCTTTTGATTCATAAGGAAGCAGCATTTGGGAGAAGCAGCTCCTCATTACAAACACCCATAGGTGTGAGCCCCCTGTAAGGGCAGGACTGGGCTCTTGTCCCCACACACACAGAGCCGAGCTCCAGCTCCATCCACTGCAGTTTGTACCCTTCTGACCTTCCTGCTGAGTAGGGACAGAGGGGTGCATCTACCCACAGGCTTTTGAGTCTCCTCTCATTCCCAAGAGTATTTCTGAGGCCAGTGCAGAGTTGTTAAATGTGGAAATTTTTGCTTCTGCACGAAAACTGCATTGCCAAGAAGGGCTGTTGATGTCAGAACTGTGTGAGATATTTTGCTACTGCATTGATCATTTTGATTTAAAAAGTGGTAATATTTACTTAATGAAATATTCATCTGAATTTAAAGCTTTGGTCTTCCTATTTTAAAGGTAAAGCCTCAATAAATTATGACAATTCACAGGTAAGCCACAGCTGAATGTTTTGACTCTTCCTATAAATATCTCCCTGTTATTGAAACTAGCTGAGCATAACAATATCCTGCCATCAATCCAGGAATAAACAAACAGGGATACAATAACAATATCCACTTACCTATATCCTTTGCTCTCACTGCTACCGGTCTCCTCAGCTCAGTAACAAATTTTTTGGCATCCAGACGGATTTCAATGATGTTGTTCAATAAAGCAAACAAAGGTGCCAGCGGGAAGGAGGCAACAAACAAAGTTACAAACCCAAACTGGATAACTGGAAAGAAAAAGAAAACATTTCAGTGCCTGTTGTCAGTATTTACCAAATGCACCCATCACCACGTCAGTGCCAGTCCCTAAATTCTGATGAGGTGATGACTTCTGGGAGACTCAATCCCATTTTCTGTGTCAGGCACAGTTTGCATGATGGCTGCTCTATTTGGGTATCTATTTGGGAAGGCCCAGTTGTCACCTTGTAAAAGTGTAGTAACTTTTAGTTATAATAGTAACCAGAAGGATGGGGAAGCTCCTAAAAGAATTTTTCCTAAAAGAAATTTTCCTAAAAGCTGGCACAGGAGTCACCTGAAGGAGTGGGATTATGGCAGTGACCATGCTGGCTCTACCTAAGCTTGCCACGTTCCACCTGGCAGGTTTTTGGCCTTCACTGGAAGCTATGGAAAGACATGGCTGATTCCTGCCTCTTCCAGGAATAACCTGCTTCCTATAACCTGGGATCATATTTGCTTTTTGTATGGATGTCATGCTCATCCTGGTACTGCCAGTGCCCATCTTTCTCCTGTTACTTCCAAATGCTGATCTCAGTAACAGCATCTTTTCTTATTTTTAGGAACTGGCAGCATGGCCATTCAGTTTGTCCCACTGAATTCCCATCTGCTTCAAGTACTCTGAACATCAAGGTCACCAGATATTCTAATTTATCTCACTCAACACGACATACTACTTGAAAAAAAAAATTCTATGCGATCTGTCAAGTACAACCAGGTCTACAGACAAGCACTGCTCTCAGAAGATTTAGTTCAGATATCAGATAAAGGACTCTGGTGTGGAAATAATCAAATCTGAACTAACTTACTTCTAGTGAAGGGTTCAACTGATGGTAAAATATGCCTCACAATCTCAAGTAGATGCCACTTAATCATTTGCATTTGAAACTTGACAGTGATATGTTACATGGCTTGAAAGAAAAGATCTAAAATATCATGCTACAGTAAGGGCTTGCAAACGGCAGAGAGCACAATTCAGCCCTCCAGCAGCCAGGATTGGCTAAAACATGCTCCAGTCCAACTGAACACGTTAATAATTCAGTTATCTCATATCCACTGTCTGCTGAATGTACAGTTCAAAACGCTCAGCTCTCCATCCCAATTAGTCACAATAATTACAGTTTAAAATGCCTTCTTTCCACCTCACTCACTCATTTCCATGTACTCAGGGGTAAGTCCAGCAAAGGGCTCCAGGTTATAGTCCACTTCATAGCGCTGCTTTTTCTTCATGTGCTCTTCATGGTCTAGAGAACGCCGACGCTTCAATTTCAAGTATCGTATAAACTTCTTCATTTTTCTGAGGGAAATGGAGACAATTTGCTGAGCACTCCATTCTGCTCACTCAGTGCTCATTTCTCAGTTGTTTTGCATTGCCAGGCACAATAATTAAAATAAGAAAGTACAGAAGTTGCTACTTACGGGATGCCAATCTCAAACAAATTGTTCTGGATCAGCTGCTTGCCCAACATGATAATACTGAGCTGGATACACAACTCCATTAGGCAACCTCCTGGGGCACACTGGGGTGAACAAAAGAGAGGTCAGTCAGAACATCTCCTCTACCCCATCCATCCAATATGATCCCAAATAGAATAGAAATTCAATTACCTCTTCCATTCGGAAGGAATGGAAAATGTAGACGTAGTCGCCTGGACGTCCAACAAATCTAGGGCACAATGAGTTAAAAATATCAGACAGATTTTATACTTTCAATATTTGATTCTTAAAATAACTTATGCCATACTCCATGCCTCTGAGTGGGACCACCTGATGTTTAGTCCTGAAAAGGCCTCCAAGAAGCTGAAACTGAATAGCCTTTCCATCACTCACCGGCCCTTGAAGAAAGCCACGTAGAAAATGGGGGTGTAGGCATTGACAAATTTCAGCAGGAAAGCCTTGAAAATCAGCCGCTCCTCAAAGTTCTTGTCAGTCTTTGGTACCTCTGGAACCAATGGGACATGGATGAGAAACGTTAAGGAATTATCCTACCTGGAATAATTTCAAAATCTTATAAATGTGGGTTTTGGAGAACATCATCACATCACTTGTTTAAAAGCCACCTTTTAAACAAAGGGATATATATGTACAGTGCTATATATATGTATATATATAAAAGCAGTATGGCTGCACTGAGGTCAGTGGTCAACCTGCTGAGGATCCCACCAGTCAGACACGTTACAATGGCAATTCCAATTTAGTTCCACACCTGCCTGACCTTCATGACAATCATTTGTGGGTGCGCAAAAACTTGACCTGAAAAGATTTCTGGACCTTTGGTTACTGACAATTTCTTGGAAATAATAATAATAATAATAAAAGTTCCACAGTAGAATTTTAGGCACAAATGTGCCTACTCAAGATCCCCAGTGATCTGGGTGCTCAGATTTGACCCCCTTGTGGCGAGCTGAGGTTCCAACGCACCGATCTGTGTGAGCCACCTGGCGATGCAGCCGTACACCTCGTCCAGGATGATGATGACCACCAGGTTGATGATGACGGCAGTGGCGGTGACGGTGACGCGCACGCTGGAGCGCCCCGAGGGTGTGGAGCTGATGGCCAGGGCGGCGGCCGTGGAGATCCTGTAGATGATCACCCCGAACACGATGGCGAACGTCAGCCCAACCTGCCAGGAAGAATCGCCCAAAACATTACCAAAGGTTTGCCTTTCAACTCTTTGTTTGGGATTTAGAAATAACCTTAAAAATGGGATCTCTGGGCCACACCCCAAGTCCACCCAATACTGCATTAAGGCCTTGATGAACTGTGGGAAAGGAGTCCCCTTTTTTACTTGAAAATCACAGGAAAAAGAATGGCACTGGGATGCCACAATCACAGGCAAAAGGCTTTTTTTTAAAAAGGCACCTAAATGTAAACTCCACGCTTATCAGCATTAAAAAATACTACATATTACTAAGAAATAAATTCTAAAATACTTTATATTACTAATGAATATAAGTAATGATTGTAATTAATAAATACTAATATGAAAAGTATATTTCAGCAGTATATACACATGGTGTTTCCTTTGTGAGAAACAAAAAATTTTGTTTATTTGAAACAAATATTCCAAATTTGAAACAAATACTCCATTTGAAACAATGGAGTATTTCAGCTTCACTCTACACGCCAGCCTTCAAATCCCTTAGGCAGGCTCACTGTGCTCTCATAATCACAAAGGGAAATTAAATCTGATTAAATCAACACACTTTCAACACACTTCCTGGCTCAGTAAAATCTCTCTCAATTTTTCATTGCTTAAATAAAGGAATGATTTTAACACATGGTTCTCAAAAGATACTGGATTCTTCAGCTGAGCATAAGAGATTTGTGGCATTTCTGTTCTCTGAAAATACAAAAATTTTAAAAACTTAACCTTAAACCAAAATCCCTACAGCAAAAAACCAAAATAATTGACTTAGTCTGGGAAATTCTACCTTTGGAAAGGGCTTAGGCTTTTTTCACTATATCTGCCAATTTGTTCCATGACTTGAATTATTATTGTTTCTGTCAACATTTGTTTTAAATGCTGATGCTTTATCAGCAAATGGAAGAAGGCTATTCTCATCATTATTTTACATTTTCCTTGAATTAAGTGCTCTGTTTGCAATTCTCTTGTTAGATGGTATAGCTCCAAATTTGACTGATTTATTAAAAGTCATTGCAATTATGATTCCAACTGGCAACATCAGTTATTTCCTAAAGTTTGACTACAAAAATGATGTTGGTCTCTACTTTCTGAGAGGGTTCTCTGTACTTTTTAAGCTTCATCCTATCAATGGTGTGGGAATTTCTATTTCTGTGTCCTCACTTTCCCCTCCCCTAGTTTAGTAACCTTTTATGTTTATTGGAAAAAGACAGCAAAGTAGAAATTCAAGCTCTTGCAAAGATTTCAGATCATGAACCAATAAAATGCTTGAATTTTTTCCCTGGAAAAAAGCCATTTTGAACTACACCCATCTGATAAAATTTCCTATCACTTCTCTTCCATACAATGTTTCAGTAAAAAAACATTTCAGGTTTTGCCAGGTGATGCTTACCATGAAGATGATGCCAACAAAATTGGTTAAATAGGCTGGAAAACGATCCTTCCATGTCAGCTTCTCTTTATCTGTCTAAAGTTTTTTTTGGTGGGAAAAAGAAAAGGGTACATTTGATAAAGAAGGAGAGTGTGATTCTGCACATGTGATGGAAACAGAGAGGGGGAAGAAAAGGCTGGCAAAACCACAACCAGTTAGAAGATGCAGACACAGTGTTTACAGACACAATTCCACACAGGCAAATTGTTTACTCCGTATCCAGGTTCAGACTGGTCAAGTGCCTGTGCTAGGAGTATAAATAAACCAGATTTTTCTGTGTACTTTTTGAAGGAAACATGCAAATAGGTTGTCATAAACCATGAAGTAAGGTCTCTCTTTCTGTTAAATATTTTCTTTTGCTTTCCCTACAAAAATCCCCCTCCTTCCTCCCCCCTTCCACAGTTAATATTTGCAGCTCTGCTGTTGCACCACTGGCTCCACTGAAATACAGATTTAAGTATTAAATGAATTCATGCTACAGAGTAGCTCCAAGGTGAGCACTCAGTTGACAGGGAAGATTAGGTTTTGATGTGTGGCAAGATTTAAAGTTCCTTTTGATATGAGTGACTTTTAATTTTACCTGGTTATTCCTATGGTATTTAATGGACTACAATAATAGGAATTATAGAAGGGGGGACTGGAATGAGGTGATCTTTAAGGTCCTTTCCAACCCAAACCATTTTGTCATTTTCTATATAACAACTCTGTATATTCTCCGTATTCCCTAAACCCAGTCAATCAGCCCCTGCCTGAATTTTGGCTACAAAATATTCATTTAGAAGAGCTTTGCTCCTCTGGAGTCCTTCACAAACTTGGATGCCTGGAATTGTTTTGAAACACAGAAAATCAACAGCAAAAGAAACATCTCAGAGAATGATGCACACGTAATGCACGTAAAAATATTGCTCAAATTCTATTTTTATGACATGCACGTTGTCTCAGGGAAGTGCAAGCGGCTCTTTCAGCACATGGCCCATGCTCCTCTGCAAAACATAACATCCAGGATGGGAAATCTAAGATTAGCCATGCAGTGCCATTCCCAACTCATGGAGCAGTGTCCCAAAAAATGCTGAAGGAATGAGGCAAGGAAGGGGAAGAAACCCAGAACTGAATGTGAATATTAAACAAAGGTTCAACAGCCAAAACCAAATTGATTTGTGTCTTCCATAATTACTCATAATTTGAATTTCTTCATAAGTTTGTATAAAAAGAACCAATTTCACCCCAGCCATGACTTTCTTAACTCTTTGTCTCCATTTGTTTGCTGTCTCTTCTGGAAAATATCGGTGCTTCTGATGGGCAGTCAAAGGAAACAGAACAGGATTGGGAAATATGGAATTACAAAGCACTGCTCGATTAATTCCAGTAATTAATTCCATATTCTCTACTGACACAGCACTTTAGCACAAGTGAATGCTCTGTTAGCTTGGTTAAGGCTTTGTGTTTCAGCTTTAAGTTAATAAAATATAACAGCAAGAAAAGATAAATGCTTGCCCCAAATCCTAGGGAACATCAGGCAATCCTGCAAATGATATTCCCTTTTTAATATAGGATTGTGCTCTGCTTTATATTTTATGAGGTGTAAAGAATGTGCAGATTTTTTTTTCCTTTAGTTTTTGGTTTTTTTAAAATTAGGTTTCTCTTGAAAAACTACAAGCAATTTTGGTTTAGCTTTAGATATTTTTTCTTTAAGAAGGTTTTCAAGTGTTACAACTGTCGAATTTGAACTTTATCACACTAGATCCCAATGAAAGATAACCACCAAGTCTTTCAGAAAAAAAACCCCTCTTTTTCTCACGTTTCCCAAATTAGTAACATCCAAATTGAACACAGCCCAAAAACTTATAAATAGTCTGGTTAAAAAAAAAAATCCTTTCTTAATTGCTCAACTTTCATTCTCCAATATTAGAGGGCCACCATTCATTAGTTGTCTGATTAGCCTTCCACATTTAAGATCTGAATTCTGATTATACGCAAAAGTAGAGCAAGTTACAGATTTTTAATGGACTACAGTAAAGTCTGTATCCAAAATCCTTTACCTAGTCAATCATAGTGCAGCAACCCAAATTGTTTCTCTTCTGCAAGGGATTTTAAAAGGGATTTGATTTGCTTATGGCCCTGAACCACTTACATACAGCATCCTATAGATTAATGGGAACACACCACCAGCAGCTCTGTAGCATCTGTTAAGAGGGGCCCAGTGGTACTCAAGTATAAATTTACTTTAACATTCATCTATATGTGCTCCTCTAAAGAGTGCAAATGTTATTGCAGTTGTATTTTCACAGGGTTGCCATAAAATCCCAATTTAGGGAACAGTTCCATGTTGTAGTGCCACTGGCAACAAACACAAGAGAGGAAATTCTGCCAAATTTTATGTTGGAGTTTTTACTTTTCTCAATAAAACCAGGGCACACAAATGGCTCACTCCTTGTAGTGAAGGGGGAATAACCTCAGGTAGGATGGAGGCATCAGTGGGCAGGGGAGAAAAGGAGCTTTCCCAAATCGTTCTGCTCCTGACAGGAAAGGAATTCCAGCTCCAGTGAAAGGGCAGGGAAGCTGCTTGTAGGGATTGCAGCATCCCTTGGCAAGAGGCAGGGGCTCCTGGGGTGACAGGCAGCACCTTTCTCACAGTGACATAGAGTAAGTTCAGAGCATAAGTGAGCACTGCCTCGTTCAGTGGGATAAAAGGGGAAGAAGCTGTGGTTTTAAAAGGCAGAAAGTTATTGCCAAAGCTGGAATTTGGCGTGGAAATTGGAGTTAGTACTCTTCATTAATATTTTTATTTGCAGAGAAAGTCCAGCAAGACAGAGAACTTTTCCTGAGAGGCTTTAGGTACTTTTACTGCATAGAACAAGATGGTTTGTTACAGTTTGCTCAAACTTGATTTATTAGTGTTAGAGGAGCACCTCTTTGATGAGGCTCTGTTAGTTTCCCTGAGCCACACTCCTGAATCTAATTAGTAAAGTCATTTCTAGATTTAATCAGGTCTGTTCCTGGCAGACCCCGAGCATCTCATGTGTGGAAGAAGACATCTGGAACTTGAACACAGTGAGCATTGACTACTTTTTACCTATTTATTAGTCTTGGGTCACTGCCTGCTGTAACAACCTTCTTTTTCATAAGGGAAACAAATGAATATTTTTACCTTACCTCTTTATGTTTGTGTTCTTTTCTCAATGATTTTTCTAAAACTTTTGCTTCATATTCTGCTCTTGGATGATCCTGTGAAAGAAGTCATATTTAATAAAAAAAAGCAAGATTACTTATTTTCTCTATCAATCAGCTACAGATGAACTCTCTGCAGGTTGATTTCCTGATAATTTCTGAGTTTTCTAACCAAATTCCAATTCACTTGGTATGTCATTCATGTGAATTGATAGTTGATTATAATTAAAAAAAGTTAAGTTCTGTGAATACAGGAGCAGCTGCAGAATAATTTGGACAGCAATGTGCAGTGCTGTGTAGATTACATTTAATATATGAGATATGCAGCACAACCTGCAGACAGCACAGCTCATGATGCTTGGATTTTAGTTACCTCTATTTTTAAAAAAAGTTAAACATCATTAACCAATTTCAGTGATCCTCAGCTCATGAGAGGATTAATTTTCTGCTGTGAGTATGCAAAATACATGTCTTTGGGATCCCATAAAATTGTCAGTTGGGGTGTTCCCCTAATTCTGTCCAGGACAGCATCCACAGATTCTCTGTCTGCATTGCAGGAGAAGGTACAGGAAACACTTGGAAGTAAGAGACAGCCAAAAGACTGAGGAAGATTCATGGGTTCAGAATTCCCGACAATTACGCATTCATAAAAGAGTCAGAATTCAAAATTATGCATTGGATGGGAAACAGAACGGAGCTGAAAAAAGTCTGAACAAGTGGAGAGGGGAAGGGTGTAAAGGCAAAGCAATCAGTGGGAGTTCCAAAGCAAATCTGATGCTTGAAAAAGGAGAAATGGAGATCAAAAGATGGCATTCATCAGTAGACATGGAATAAAAAAGGTAGGAGCGATTTGAAAAAAAAAATGTTTTCCAAACCTTGACTGCCTCCTTCAGGAAACCAGAAAAAAACCACGAAAAACAAGAAAAAACAAAAAACAAATAAATAAAATTTTGATTACTGAACTGTTCCAGGTCATATTGTTTTTATATATTAAAAGTTACATGAAACAAAGATAGGTACAGTGGATGGTTAGACACTATTGGAGAAAACCCAGTCTATTAATGTTCTATATTAATTAACTTTACTGCAAGTATTGTGCAAACCTGACATCCTTAAAAGCACCAGAAAATGAGATACTTTGTGGTTTAGCATTTCACTCAAAACCCAGACTGTTCAACATGATTCTAGCTTAAGTTTCCCCCAAATCAGCAACAGGAGAACCTAAAATCCTGTGAAAAACCCATGACTGTATTATTTATCAGTGACCACCAAAAACACAGAATAAAATATATGGAATTGACAGCTGCTGGTTTGGCTGTGCAAAGCTCTGGACTCAGACATGAAGCTGCCATTGAAAAGATACACTTAATCCTCTTCACTTTCATGGATGCTAACAAGTTACCAAAAATAAAGGAGCATATAGTGTCCAGGAAATAAATCCCTATATTCTCCCCCAGTAAATAGGTATGGACCAGTGCAGAGGCTTCTGGCACAGGGCACCTAAATATATTTTGGAGGAGATAAACATATTAAGGGGAGATAATTCCTACAGAAAGGCTCTGGGGGCGAGGGGAGCCATGGCTGTGCCAGGCTCAGCAAGCTGCAGGGTGTCAAAGCCAGGAAGGGCTGCTGAGGTTTGTGTTTCACGTGAGCAGTATTTGTTGTGTATCTATTTAGGACATCTAGAGACGTGACAAGGGAGGTCATACTTCTTTTAATAACAGCAGCAGGGCAAGGCTGGGGGCTGGGACTGTGCTCTGCTCCGGGAAGGTGTCCCCTTTATTTTCTGTAAAGTGGCAAAATCAAAGCCAAAAAGGTGGGAAACAGTTTCTCAGCTGACTGAGGATTTTCTCTCCTCTCTTTCCAAAACTTCATTGATTTTGAAGGTCTTTTCATACAGATTTGTGCCTTTTCTCCTTTATTCTCTTCAGCAGATTTAGAATAAACCTGGCCAGAGGTATTACTATTTTTTTAGCCACTGCAAAAAACTCCACCACCTCCACATCGTGTCCCTCCCCTATGCCTCAACCCCACATGTCTGGCAATGCTTTCTGAGGTATTTTCCAAGTCAGGGCTTGATCCTGCATCGTTAAAGTTAACAGGAATTTTTCAGTGCTTTTTTTACAGCACTGTAACTTTATCAGCTTCAATGCACTCATTTCTGATTTACAGCAGTGTGTGATGAATGAGGTCCTTGGCTCTTGGCACCCTGACTTCAGCAGAAGGTCTGAGCTGGATATTCCATGCCTACACTGCTAGGTGTGACCCCACACTTCAAAAAGGAAAAAAAATAGTCACATTTTGTGGCTATACAATTATGTTCCCATGGCAACAGGACTGGACTAGTCATGCCTTTGCTACAAAAACCTCAAACGCTTCATGTATAGGGATTTTCCTTCCTCCTGTAGGATGGAACCCTCCCAGGAACATGAGGCAAAGCCTGTAAGGTCAGGGCAATAGCAGGGTGGAAAGCAAAGAGTCAGAACTGAAGGAACAAACCTCCTCCTCTTCAAACCCAGTCAGGTCCCACCTGTAGTTGAGGCGCATCTGTTTTCTCTTCCAGTGCTCCATAAAGGTTGCAGCTGAAACAACAGTTTAACATGTAACACAGATTACCACAGAACTTCATTTCTGCTTCTTTTTATTCCACAGTCAGGTCTGGCTGGGAAACACTGATGTGCCAGGAGCCAAATGTTTTATCCAGGTGAACTGAAGAAAGGGCATTTGTTACATCCACAGCTCCATGTAGGAAGATGCCTGCAAGTTTTAAGGGGTCTAGGAAAGCCAGGCAGCCAAACTTGTTTAAATATTTGTATGAGTGACTAATAATATTATTGGTCTTCAACTGTGTATTGTTTCATTTGTGAATCCAAAAAACCTGAATCTTATCTGTACAAAATAGGAATGATTTCACTTGCACTGATGGCAGAGTTATTCCCTCAAGGATATAAAGATAAAGCATTTTTATATAATTACATCCACCTGTGGTCACAATAGAGTGGTTGGCTCTAATCATCACACTCAAACCCAAACACTATTGTGAAAGTGTGAAAGAGGAAGCCTTTTACTTTTAATCATTAGAAACCCAGCCATTTTCTTTTTGATGGAGAAGGCTCAGAGAAAAAAAACCTCGTTAAAGCAATTCCTGATTCCCCATGAATGATCCCAGTCTATATCAGTCTATCTGCCCCTGAGACCGAGCGAGTTCTCAGAGGACATATTTAGATGCTGGGAATACACCAGTGTTGTATAATAAATAAGTGATTATGAAAGAGGCAAGTCTACCAAGAAATGGTGTTCCCAAGGGAGCTTCCCACAGTGAGTATTAACAGATGTGCTCAGAAACATTTGTATCCAGAAAAAACAGAGGCAGGGAGAGGGTAACAAAGTTGAACAGAGAGGAAAGGACACCCTCTTGACTGGAGCCAGGCTGGGGCCATGACATTCATTCGCCTTCCAAGCGAAACTTGCATGTGGAAAAGCTACAGCTGAGCCCCTTCACAAGCCACAGGCTTCCTGTGAATCAGGGTGGCCAGAGCTGTGTCTTGAGAGGGTCCTTGTCTCAGGGACCTGGAACTGCCTCTCCTCTCCTCACAGTTCTCACGCTGGCTGGGGGCTGCAGCTTCCATTTACAGCCAGAGATGGGGAACATGACTGAGATGCTGCTGGAAATCCTCCCGTGGCACTGGCTTACAGCAGGGCAAGAGGAGAGGACCGTGTCTGGAATGCTGGCTTGTTCTGGGAGCCCTGGGGGAAGTGCCAGGCAGCTGCATCCCTGCTCTGCCACGAGCACCTGCACTTCCCTATTTCAGCCACACATGAATTTAACAACAGGAATTCAAAACTGTGTGGACAAAGTTCTTAGTTTTCCAGTTGAAAAAGACATTTTTGAAGCAATGTTTGGTTTATATGGGATTGTACCACAATAAAACTTTGTGTTGACTCCAAAGAGCTTGAGAAGTTTGACATCCCACTCCAAAACCCTCTCAGATTTTGTGCAGGGCCCAGAACCTGGCTTCTGCCAGTCTGCCTTACTTTGCACAAGAGTGTAAAAACTGGATGAAGAGATCAATAGTTGCCTGCTGTGGAAAGGGAGGCAAACTTTTACTTTTTGGACAAGAGGATAACATGCCAAGATTCATGTGGGGCTCCCACTAGTGGTAAATGAGGGAGACCGAAGCTGACACTTGACTTTCCTGACAGTGCTGCATCTAAAACAATGCTACCCCAAACACAGATCCTGGGCAAAAATTAAAATTAAATTATGCTGAAATGTACTTATATAAGTTCAGATGAATGGTAATGTACAAACAGTTCCCTATGCACGGAAAGAGATAAAAACTCAGGGTGTATTATTATCACCTCACTGTGAATTAATATAACCTGTTCTGAAATATAATCCAGAACAGGTTATATTAATTCACAGTGAGGTGTACAGGGGGGCTTGTGCTGCTCTCACTGCTGCTGGGAATATGTGGCCATGAAAGCTCCTCTCTCCCAGAGCCCATTCCTGGAGTAAGGAGGTTCCCCATCCTTTCCCCAGTAGGGACAGGAGAAGCCCTCCATAACCATTTCTGAAGGCATCCTCACAAAGATGTCATGAGAGGGCTCATATTTTGACCCTAGTGCCAGAGACATGCCCAGAAAGGTCTCAAAGCATGAGGGCAGCATCAGGACCAGGAAAAATCCCTCTGCACCACTGTTCCCTCTTCCCAGCCTCCTTGCAAGATGTCTGCCTGCTGATAACCCTAATTGCATCTCAGACCACACTCAGGAATCAATGTTGGTTTGTCCTGAAGACGCTAAAGGCCATTACACTTCCCCCCAGAGCCATCCCCTCAACCCCAGAGTACATTAATACATTTCTTCTGTAATGTTCTAAAGTGGAAGCTGGCTCTGCAAAGAGATTTTTTTTTTTGGCAAGCTGTGCAATCCCGTTAATGAAATTTTGACAAACCACGCAGCAGTTTTATGACAGATGCTTAACAATTTCATTTGCTATTCAGCTTCAGCAACTTTTTGAATTTTAGTCTCCAGTCCAGAATTTAAATTTGGGTGTGACAGTTTCATGGGAAAGAAAAAAAAAAAAAAAGGAAGAAGAAAAAAAAGATAAATTATTTCTATCATTTACTGCCTGTGTATAAATATACTGCTTTATCTCCTCTGTTTCTTCCGTTGTATTTTTAATAATTAAAAGCTTAACATCAAGGCATAGATCTCCTTACCCCAGAGAGCCATGAAGACTGAGAAGAAGACAGTTGCAGGGTTATCAAACAGATGACTTGCACGGGCAGTGGCACAAGCAGAGCTCATCTTCCAGTAACTGCACGTTTTGTCACACAGGGGACACATGGTGATGTTGTTTCTCTGGTCACACATCTCCATACTGCAACAAAGCCACAAGAGAAGGGAAAAGCGGGGTCAGGATGGCTCCAGCTTTGTGCTCTGGTGATCTTTTCTTCTCTAGACAGCAGCTGCTTCTGTAGGATCATTGGATACGATCCTACACCATTGCAGGGGCTGAAATCCTCATGTAAGGCTGTCTCCCTCCCTCCTTCCTGCCCCAGAGCCATAAGGCTCTATGCTTCCTACTCTAAGATCTTACAGAATAAAATAAATAAAAATAAAATAAAACACTCTTGTTTTATCTACAGTGATAGATAAGGTACAGGGGAAGTGCTGAACATCAAGAGACTGGAGTTCAACCAATTTGTCTCCTCTGTATTCCATCTGTGAAATAGCAACAGTGACCCTCCATTTGACTTTCTTCAACTGTTGGAAGCACTACAAAGCAGTCTTAATGAACAACAAAAAAATTAAATCTATTTTTTGGTACCCATTATCTGCTCTGTTATTCAGGACTGGTGCTTGTTGTACAAACCATGTAATTTGCATCTCCAGCTGATGATGCATGCAGGGCGAATAATGCAAAATCAGAGGCCTTTAAAAATGTTTTAATACAAAACTTGCTGAAAGATTAAAAGTAGGAGGACATCCAGATTTTGTTGACGTGATCACAGTAGCTTATTTGAGAGAGATATATTCTTGATGCATCTCTCTGTCACACAATGCCCTCCTCAGCACTCTGTGCTGGGAAGCACCAAACCCCCTCATTAGCAGAATTTTGCTGGTTTGTTTTAACATAATGATCTGAGTTTGGTAAAAATCCCAACCACCTGAGCAACCGGCCAAGAATTATTTTTAGGACATCAATGCAAACTGCCCAAGTAATAGTAACAATGAATGCTAATGAGATAGAAATGGGCTGCTCTGTGCCCTTGGGAGAGCTCTGTGCTTTACTGGAAGCTGAGATCAGGGGAGCTGTGGAGGTGGATTAATTTGAAGCACAGCTTCCAAAAGATGAAGCATGAGGATGGAGTTTTAGGAGCAAACCATCCTGCTGCAACAGCCACTCGGCACAGATGGGAATGGGGACTGGGGTGAAGGGATGTGGGTGGCACAGGACAAGACCCAGCGACAAGAAACTCCAATTTCAGCTGTGCTTGGCCTAGATATTACTGACAAAACATTTCTAAAGCAAGGCAACTTTGAGCTTGAAGCGCCCTCCAACAGCAGAATCTATTTTTTCATCCATTTTACCTGGGTATATTCTCATCCACAGTTGCACAGCCATAGAGGAAAACAATAATCCCTACAATTGAAGCTGGAATGAGCATTTGTGTATAAACTCCCAGCCAGGCAAAATATAGCCCGATCTTCTCTCCAAAGTATTTTCTGAAATACATTTAGAAAAAAAGAGAAAGAAATGAGAGAGACATGTTTCCTATTTCTTAAAATATAATGTGGCTAAAATTATGAATCACATCTGGATTAGGCATGGAGAAAGTAAGATGACCTGTGGGAATTTTTTTCTTCTCAGAGGACTGTCTTTCTCATGATGCTTGGAGTCCATCCAGAGATACAGGCACCCTGAAAACAAGTTTGTCCCACTGGTCATTTTTTCCCCCCCACTGTCTTTCTGTTGCGCAGTTTGGTATCTTTGGACCTTCTGTGAGTGAATCCTCTTAAAAAGACACCTCGCTTTCCTCAGAGAGTCTTGTAATGAGCAAATAAAATTAATTAAAAATATATCCCCCGCAAGCTTTCACTCAGTGTGGGATATATCAGCATGTTCTAAACTCACAGAAAACTCCTTTTCTCCCAGTGAATTTCCCATTCTCTGGAATCCCCCGGGGTGAGGGGGCACTGAGGGCAGCATCCACCCAGGGGAATGGGGCACGAGCATCCCTGCAGAGCTTCATCTCTGCCCAAGGTTGAACTCTCACCTCACCAGGTCGATGGGCTGGTATTTATAAAACACTCCATAGCTCGCCCACTCCTCACACAGGAGCTGGAAGACAGAAAAGCACAAGAAAGGTGAGAGCTAAAGCACCACCGGGTTCTGCTCTGGACGCTGCAGGCCCCGCAGGCCTCACCACGCTGGGGTTTCGGCCCAACACGCGCAGCCTGAATTAAATATTAAAAGTAAATGAGATGGTTTGGCATGCTCCAGCAGAGAGATGGATTCCAGCACATTGAAAGGCTCTTCAGCAGCTGGACTGATGGACACCTAAGCAGAGACAGGGACAGCAGTGTTGATTTTGTGGTCCATGGGCCCAGCCACCCTCTGGGGGAAGAACCTTCTCCTGACATCCAACCTCAACCTCCCCAGACACAACCTCTGACCATTTCACTATAATTCAGCATCCAGAAAGAGGTGCTGGGCTGAGGTGCCTCAATTTAAAATTTTTCTTCAGCTTTAAACCACAAGAAGCCAATGATTTCCACTCTTCCTTTCTGTCAGGATGTGGGCCAAGGAAAACAATGATCCCCGTTACTGATTTGCAAAACTAAATGCCTCACAAAAATAAGTTCCTCTGAGACCTTCAACTTATCCCCTATTTTGTAAAATATATAAATAGTGTTTCTCAACCCTCACTTTCGTCCCTCATTCAATTCAGCCAACAGAGTGACCAAGAAATGAAACTCAATGGGGAGCAAAGACTGAAACCAGTACCAGTGCAGGGAGGGCAACAGGATGGATCTTGTTCCTTGACCAAACAGGATGTTATTCCCTAAACTCCAGGCTATTTTATCATGGGAAACTTGACAGTTGTCAAACTCCTACATGTCTCCACTGACATGCAGCAAACAGAAAAGGGCACACCAGAGCCTGGCCACTGCCCATGCCCATTCCTGCTGCTCACACTTGAACACAGAGAAGTCCCAGTGCAAACCATGTTCCTACAGCAATTTTGGAATTCTCTTGCCAAACCATTAACAGAGAATTTTTCCAAGCTGAACTGCTGTATTTATACAAATGGCTTGACTCATTAAAAAACCTACAAAGCAACTTCTCAGCTTTTACAGAAATATGATGTCAAAAATGTAAATGGGATGTAGGTTTTCCCCTCTGCAACCAAAAATCATGAATCATTATTAATTTCCTTACAGCAGTAAGGGAAGGAACCGAAACTTAACAGCAGGCCTTTGTTAAACAGCAACATTCTTGCAAATTTTTTTTTATTCTGCTTTAGGTTTATTTCAACCACATTTTCTAAAGGTTTAAGGCCAACTGCCTATGTCTGGAAAGCAATGATTTGGGACACGTCAACATCCACATGCAGCACTAGCTAAATCCCTTCCTTCTATATATACTTTTTAAAATTTAATCTTTAAAACTAAGTTTATGCTGAAAATTAGATTCCTTTTCTGTGATCCAGACTGGTCAGCCATATCAGGAAAACACTAAGCTGAGAAGACTTTGCATCAGTGCCATGTTTTAGTTTTGTGCAACTTGAAACCAGATTTGTGCCTAAAGTACAAATGAATTATCTCATTTATCCTGACATTTATCAGCCTGATATTCAAAGCACAGCTTCAAAGACATGATTAGAAGAGATCAGCACACTAGACCTAAATATTTACTTCATTTCTAGGCCTCAAATCTTTAATTTTCTTGTTAAAAAAGGCACAGGCCCAGCCTAGTGTTGGATAAGATTAAAGAAAGCTTCAAGAAACCAGAAGAGACATGCCAAAGCACACCAAAAGATTATTTGATGGAACTTAAAGTCAAAAGCCAAGGTAAACACTTCCAAACACACAATGAACTTGTGAAATTAGTGAATTTGTGAACTTTTAGATGTTAGTAATGCAGAAGATAATTTGGACACTTCCAGAAAACATAGACTTCCATTCTATTTTTAGTTGAGTGATGTGCTGCTTAATAATGAAAAGACAGATGTGTGGTATTTTTAACACAAATCAATAGAGGGAGGGAAATAGCATTCACTGCCTTTTGATGAGCCAATTGCACCTCAAGGACCAGCACACTATCAATTTTTAGAACCTATTTTTATGCATAAATCCTGAAGATCTTTAAATCTGCTTTTCCTGTGACCTGACTGTTCAGAGCATATCTTTGGAGAAAATAAAAAATAAAAATCATGACACAAACAGGAAAAGCAAAGTTTCGGGACTGAAACCCCAGCATATTCAACACCCAAATTTAGTAGCTCCTCCTGAGAGAACTGGTCACCTCTCCACTTCAGTTTTTGTCTGATGCACAGACAAAAGCCACCCCTTCTTTGGGAAAATGTGATGGGGAGGATGAAGTCACTAAGCTTTGAATTTAAGAAATCAGCATTTCCACAAAGAGTGGAAAATTTTGTTTTTTGCTCATACTTCCTTACTATAAAGTACTATTTCCTAGTTCCTTAGGAAAAGTACTTCCTTAGGATAATTTCTACTTGTTTTACCACTGTGAACAAATGTTTTTTCATATACAGACAATAAAATCACAATTTAAAGCATTAACTTCAGCAAAAAGTGATGCAGTGCCTCAGTGTACACCCACAGGACAGCTTCTAGCTGCAGAGCTACATTAAAACATTGTTGAGGACCTCTTATTCCTAAAAAATATTCAATATTTATCTTTCCCAATCACTTTCATGCTTATGTGCATAAACTGCCTCTGCCTCCCACTCCTCCAATTCTGATCCTCATGCCATGGAATGAAGCAGGATTTATGCCCAGTACAGATAGCAGAATATGACTGAGCATACTCTCATCAGGGCTGGCCTTAAAAAACATTATCTGAACATATGTCAATATTCTTACCAATGTGGCATGGAATGTATCATTACTGAGCTGAGTACTTCATACATATCCACACTACATTCCACATTTGGGCAAATTTAAATGCTGCGAAGCACTTTTTTCCTTAAACTGCTTGGCATTTAGTGCCTTTTTGCAGCATTTTCTGTGGGATTTTGGCAAAAACATCCAGATTCCAACAGGTGACTCTTCAGGCTGGGATTCTTGTGAATATGTTAAACCCCCCTGTGCATCAACTTACTTTTCTGTCATTGGGCTCCACGTTTTCACCTTCATAGTCACCCTTTAAAGAGAGAGAAAAATCTGCGTCATCCAGCGGCTTGTGCCAAGAACTGCTCTGATCCTGCATGCCCACGTCTCCCACTCACTTAATGCATCAAAACCAGAAAAAGCAATCTGTAAAATAATGCTGTATTTTAGGAGCCCATTTGTCACAGCACACTTTGTCTTCTGTCGTCGGGCACATTAGGAGAGAGCAATAGTGTCTGTCATGGGGGGAAAAGGAATGAATAAGTGATAAAGGTGGCCTAAAAATGTCCAGGGCAAGGATGCGGTATTGCCATGGTATTTGGGGTTCAGCTCAGTCCACTGGGAAGAGAAGGAACCAGCTGAGAGAGCTGCTCCCTCTCCAGACTCTCCAAACACTCAGGACTGATTAGATTTGAGGTTTTAATTTGGAGCTATTTTTTGAGCAAACTAAGACAATAAATAACTTCTTTACAAGATTATCAGCAGCTGTCCAAAGATGTGAGGCTAGAACAGGAAGAGAAGTTTATTTAACCTTACTTTCTTGATTTCCACACAGCACTGCTGTAGTTTGAGAGCCCTGACATGTATGACAAACATCAGGCAGACAAAGACACTGCTCTGCTCTGGGGTGCTCCAAGATAAGGCTCTCACAGTCCCATGTAAAACCAGTGTGAGTGTGGGGAACAGAAAACCAGGAAGACACACTTCACCCTCAAATCCTAGGCCAGAAAACCAGCACTGGGCTCCACAGCCCTTGGGCAGTCACACTCAGCTCAGGCGTGAGCAGTGTGACAGGCAGCTCCTGTGACACCTGCTAAGCTTTTCTGCAGGCTAAGAGTGTGTGCTTGTCAGTTCTAGTTGCACCTTGAGGCTCTAAATCAGGACACCAGCACCCAGCTCTGTGCGCCTCTGACAGGATGGGGGTCCCTGGCTTGTCTTGAATGCCACCAGAATTCCTGAGCTCTCACTGATGAGCACCATAGCTGAACACACTCTTGACATCTCACTGAACTGCTCAGAAGCAAATTTCATCAGCAGGAAGGTCTCCAGTCACATCCAGTCCCATGGAATACAGGACATCGGATCCTTGCTTATGGTCTTACCTGGTTGCATGGACACACAGCTACTGACACCTCCAAAGGGAGATGTGGCCAAGGGAACCAGCTACTTGGTGCCCTGGTATTAAGTGTGTTTCTGGCACTGGTGTCAGAGATCTTGGGGGCAGAAGGTCAGGAAACAACAGGAGAATTTAATTTGCTAAAACACTGTAACAACTCTTCTAATGTTACATTCAAATTTATGATCATCGGTGGTAGAACCGAGGTGGGGAATTCCTTAAAAGCAGTACTAGGATGGAAACAACATGCAGAAGTTACTGTACTCATGACACAAGGGAGAAGAAAGTCAGTCATGTTTGGGATAATGCCACCAACACGTCACACATGAGGGATTTCTTGGTGACAGACAGCAGACGTGTGTAAAATATATTGTGAGATCACTTACGTCATGCAGAGGATATGCAGCACTGTAAACCCCATTGGCAAGCAGGCTGGTGATCCCTTGAAAAATAAAGACATAATAGTTATTTATAATTTCAAGGTTAGACAGCCTCACTTCATCATCCTTCCAGGAGATCTCCCTCAAAATAACAGCCATTTGATCAGATAATGATTTTGCTGCCATCTTATTCCTTTCCATGTAGTTTCATTTTTAATCATACAGGTTATTATACATGACTCATTTTATGAAATGGAAAACTGCAGAGAGCAAGAGGAAGTCATATATATTTGAGAATCAAGAATTAGAAGCCAATGACTTGGAATTAGTCATTAAAATAAATTACATTTTCTGAAAAGTCAGTTTGATTTAAGGGAAGATTTGAAAGTGTAGCAGAAGGCTGGATCACAAGAAGAATACGGCTGGAATTGATGGCACAGGGAAACCCACATCCACACACATCACCCACACAAAGTGTTGAATTCAGGTGTCAGATTGATCAGAGAAATTGTAGGGAAAGCCTTTGCGAAGACCTTGGCGTAATACTTACCATATTTACCACATTTTCGTCTTTTATTTAAAAGGGCAGTTTCCTTCTTTCTTCCCTCTCCTTTCCCTGTTTACACAGCCGTTTATTAGTGACATGCATGAGGCTGAAAGCAATTAGTGCTTCATCTATTAAATGTCTGTGGCACAAGGGACTGGGAGGAGTCCTGCCTTTCCCAGGGGTGGTGTCACTCCTTAACAGGGGGCAGAGGGAGGAGTTGGTGTGGAAGTTTGGAGGAGTGCTGCACCATCCCCAAAGGTGGCTGGACCTGGGCCTTTGGAGGTCTGTAGCTCATTAATTCCCTAATGTTCTTTCCTCCTGCAGCTGCTGGCTTTAATAGAGCTACTTCCAATTCTGTTCACCATGTCTGGAAGCATCACATTGCCCATGAACATACATTTGGGGTTGGAATGAACCAGTCAGAGCTAAGTCAAGCACTTGTCTTTGTGCAGGGCAATGGTGATTAATGCCAACTGAAAAAAAATTAATATATATAAATCTGGCCACTAGCATTGGGAAGGATTTGAAAAGACTTAAAAAAAGAAAAGAAAAATGAGGTGTTCTGGTGAGCTCCATGCAGCCCATCAGCTCATGGCTAACAAAAGAGTGTGGGACTGCTGTGAAGGAACAGTGACTATGAACAAGGAACCGGTTCACTGTAGAGTAATTTTTGATTGCTCTTGAAATGAGGATTGCTCAAGTTCATTAACATTTTTGAGATACTAATCACCTGCTGGAAGAGCAGCTCCAGGAGTGCTCAGTATCTTGCAGATACTGATATTAATTTTCAAAGCCCTATTTAAGATTATACAGGTCTATGAATTGTCTGCAAATGTTTCCACACTCCTGGCAGACACAACTGGTGAGCAGATAAATGATTTTTCTAGGGCTGTGAGAAGAGCTACATAGT
The DNA here is from genome assembly GCF_047830755.1 of Zonotrichia albicollis. Lineage (NCBI taxonomy): Eukaryota > Metazoa > Chordata > Aves > Passeriformes > Passerellidae > Zonotrichia > Zonotrichia albicollis. The sequence continues at coordinate 49,935,618 of NC_133824.1, forward strand.
TCCCCTCTACTACAGATCTGGATTTAAAAGTGAAGCCAGATCCACATTTTCACAAAATTTTCCCAATAAATAACAAAGGCCGCAGTATTCCCCTGGGCAGCTGCTTTTTTCCTGCTGGGCAGCGGTGCTGCAGCATTATCTGTGATTGTTTAAATCTGTTTGCTACCTCTGCTGGGTTGTAACCCAGCATTCCAGCACTGGAACACAAAGGAGCTGATTGAGTTATGCAGGGCAGGCCTGGTGGCATTTTTATTACCAATATTGTGTGGCCTTGCCAGTCTCAGGTAGAAGAACCATCCAGGAATCCTAACACTCTAACATACATGAGTGTCTTCCCTATTCAACAAATCCCTGCTGTGCTTCCCATTTACTGAACCAAAAAAAATAAAAAAGTCAACTCCAAGGCAAGAATTCAAACTGAGCTCTGTGACCTTCCCCTTTCAAGAGTCCAAAGATGTAATTTCCAGTGAAAACGATCCAGCACCAGACTCAAAAAGGGTCTCGAAAGTCACAGAATAATTTGAATTTCCCATGCTACAGAGAACCGCACTTCTGTTAATACTGGCTGGACACCAAATTTTAGTGTATATTAGGAGTCAACAATTGTGCATTGTATGTTGTTACTTCAACACAAAAGTCAAAGCATGGAAATAATTTGTGGCGTAATTGTTCTTCTATTATTTGATGTCTTTCTAAGCAGCTGATGGGTCAATATTGAACAGAACTACCTGTAATTCAAGTTCCTATTGTTTTATTTAACTTCTTGTAGGCAAATACATGCCATAACAGATTTCATCAGTTACCAAACATTTTCTTCCATGTTTACGCACTTTTCTCACTTTGTTTGGATTTACCATTAACTATTTGTTAACTTTGGTTCCACAGTCAAGTATCATGTGTAAAATAAAGTATATAACGGCTGAGCAGGATCAGCTGCCACCAAATCTTCAAGGTGGCCTGATTTGCAATTCATCTCTATTATGAGTTTAATTTTTACAGCACAAATTCTAGGGCTGAAATCCTGAAACTCTTGGTTGTGGTAGCACAAACTTCTCATCCCCTGACTTGCAGCATCTGCTCTGAGGGCTGAGGTGCCCAGTTCCAGTGCAAGCCTTGGCCCCTGGCTGCTCCAGAGTGCTCATCTCAGTTCCCCTCAGGACAGTCGAGACCATTCCCCTCAAGTCACTGGAAAACCATCCCACTATAAAATGTGGGGCTCCTACTTGAATGAAATGGGCCAAGCCACAGATTTTCACTGCAGGTATTGGATTTAATTTCACAGAAATACCCTCAATCCATTTCAGGGAGTGTAGAACACAGAGCACATCTCATCTGCTGGATTATGTCACCATCCATCCTAAGTCACATCTGCAGGGGCTACATGCTCACTTACCATTTAATTTAATCTATGAATTCACATTTGAGAAAATGTCAAACAGCTGCATAAATTGAATCAGATTTCCAAATAAAACAATTACATCCACATACATTGAATTAGAGACCAGGGGGAAAACCTAAACTCCACAGCCATTTACAACATACAATTATTTTCAATACCTGAAAAATATATTGATCTTAAAGCTAAATAAAGTTCCTTACCCATGCTATATTTTGCTTTGGTACACGTCGTTCTTTTCAATATTTCATAAACCTACAGAAGCAAAAGAAAAGGCAGGGTTACTTCAGACACCGCCAGTGAAAAGCACAATCTTTTTGTGTACAGCTCAAATATTGGCCAAGCCAAGATGTGGATGAAGTCATCAGTCTTTAATAAAAGTCATGGTGTTCAGGAGAGCGGGGTTCAGAGCTCTCTGTGTACAGGAGAGAAAAGCTTAGCTAAATAGTCAGCTATCAGGAGAACCGATGGGGGCAAACAGGGTTACATCTACCCCTAGCACAACAGAAATGCAAGTTTTGCTCATGTTAGCCATTGATTGGAGCTCAGGGGTGTTCTTCCACCTGGAGCAGCTCTTCCCTGGCCTCCAGGGCACAGGCTGGCTCCATCCCAAGGAGCCACGCAGAGCTTCGGGCTCACGGCGTGTACACAGCACGCAGCCGTTTATCAAACTGGACTAACACAGGCTGACCTTAACATCTCTGAGCCTGCCTGACCTCAGTGGCAAAACAGATGTATTTATTTTGGGATTTATTGCACTTATTGTCGAGTAACCTTTGCACAGCTCAGCAGGCTGCCCGCGAGGTTCGGCTTTTGGCCGTTCCCGTGCAGCAACACTCTCTGGCAGGGCAGCAGGCAGCACAGGGAAACCTGGAGCAAAGACACCTCCTGCCCACTGCCTGGCCTGTCAGCAGAGCTGGGGACTGTTTCCCAGCTCCTTAATCTACGTGCTAACTTGACTCTTGCCCAATTCACTGGAGGAAGCAAGTGAGGGCATCCGGGGCAAGTCCCACAGCTCATCCCAAGTCTACATATGAGTCTGTCGTCTTGTAACCCCGGTGAATTAAAGGGCTGTCACAGAGAGATTTCCAGTTATATAATACATTTTTTTTATTTTCTTTTTTAATAACTGAAAGGTCTTTGGCTTAGTTTCTATTCATCAAAGACTCATGGGTAGTGACTAGATTCTTGTTCATTTCGCAGTAGGTGGAACGGTCAATATTTGCACTGCGGTTCAAAAATACATTTGAGAAAGGCAGGGGAGAACTTTAAGAAAGAGGAATACAAACAGCAATGCACACAGAATAAAATGATGTTGGGAAACATTCAATATGTTCTTCATTACTGGGTGATTTGCAGGGATTTCACACAAAGCAGCACAGCAGCAGCATAATTCTTATACGCCCAGTGTTCCTTCAGTTGCTTAAAAAACCCTTGTCCCTCCTTTTCCTCTCAGCCTCTGCTCTGAGCTCCTGCTTCAGCCCCATTTTCCAGTCAGTCTTGCTCACCCATGGAGCCATTTTGTCTTGCTGCCTTGCTCATCCTGTCATGAATTTGAACTCTTCATTTGTTGAGTTCTTTGTACTTCCAAGATTTTTTCCCTATACATCTGGACATATAAAAAAAAGCCTACAAACAAAAGCCAGGCTTTTTTTTTTTTCCCAATCTCAAGTTAAATGTTTTATTTGCAAATACACCAAGTCAGTATTTTTTTTCTTCCCCATTTCTGTGCTCCTGCATCTGCCTCCCCTGGTCCAGCTCACCTCACCCCCATAACCAGTGCTCACATCAAACCCCTGCTCTTCAGGCTGGTGGGGAACGACACTGTGGAATAAGCTGGAATTTCAGAGCAGGAAAGGGAAGTTGGATATCTTACACCCCTTATCACCACAGCAATGAAAGGCAGCTATGACTGGGATATAAGCTCTTTTGGAAACCACTTGGCATCCCAAAAGGCTGAAGTTAAATATAAGATAAAAGCATGCTGGCAGTCACATTCCAAGGCACCAGTTAGGAGCAGTGGAATGGGGCAGAGTCCCTGTTATCCTCTGAAATGTGCTGCAGCCAGGACAGCTTGGCACTGCCCTTTCCAGCTGCCCTGGATGTCACACGAGCTGGCCTTTCAATTCCTCCTTTGGTGGCTATAAATGAGGCTACACCTTCTTCCCCAGCTCTATTTTATGTTCTGTAAGTCAGATAAAAGCCATCAACCTCAACACTTTCAATACCACCATTACAGAGACTGTCCCCCCCAGAAACTATAAATTGTAAACACCTGGCTGTTTCGTTAGAATTTGTCTCGGGGTATTTAGCAGCATTTTGCAGAAAGAACAATGTGTATTTACAAAAAGTTAAACCCCTCGTGGGTGCAGGCAGCTGGTGGGCAGAAGGAGTGGTAAAATCTAAACATTCCCAGCTGGTGATATCTCTACTAAGAAAATTAACCATAACCTAGAAAGAATATCCAAATTATTTTCCAAAAGGCAGCAACTTGTTGGCATCAAAACTACTCAGCACTAAATCTACTCAGGTAAAATCTAAACATTCCCAGCTGGTGATATCTCTACTAAGAAAATTAACCATGACCTAGAAAGAATATCCAAATTATTTTCCAAAAGGCAGCAACCTGTTGGCATCAAAACTACTCAGCACTGAATCATTTCAGTACCTGATGGCACAGGAGATCCTTGGCATTTGGTTAAGAAAGATAAACTTGAACAGGCATTGCACTAAAGCTGTTAACACCGCGACTGAGGCAATATCCACCATAAATTATTTATAGGCAGTACTTACTATAGTGCTTCTGGTTTTACTGTCGAAGAAGGAATCTTTGTCAGACAAATCAAATCTGTTAAAAGATTAGAAGGAAGCCCATTAGGTCAAAAAAAAAAAAAAAACTCAGTAATTTCCTGTTCTTGTTGACCCCTTCAATATTTTCATTTCTCCTGGGGATCTCTCAGAGCTCAAATTAAAGAACAGCTTATAGAAGAAACCCTGCTAAAAAGCAAGTCCAACCCAACTCCCACAATTTAAAGAGGCTGCTTATACATTTCACTGGTTTTATGTCTCTATAGGTTTTTCAGCACAAAAGAGAGTGTTGACGCTCATTTAAGTTGAATCCCTGACCACTGCTGGCCTTGAATTTCCCCTCATAATCTTTAATTTTCCCTGTGAGGCCTCTGTTTCCTCCCCTCACCCAGCAGAGACACAGGTGCTGTTCCTGGAAAAGCCACCTGCAATCAGCGTCAGACCCATCAGAATCATATTCTGGACCTTCCCTGAACCTCCAGGAATGCCCTACACGCAGCCAACACACAAAGACATTTCCAGCAAGCCCAAGGACAGGCCAAGATGTCACACACACTGCTCTGCATCTCTGGATGAAACCCTCAAAGCCCTGGGGGTGCAGGGAAGAGATCCTGCCCTAGGACTGCTGTTTGTTCCAGCTGGCACATCCATAAACACGGCCTTCAAAGTGACTCCTCTGGGATGCTGGCCAGGGAAGAGCAGCAGCAGAGCAATCCAGGGCAGGAGAAGCTTTGGCTGGGCTCTACCTTGTGATTTTTTCCCTACACCCACAGTTACAGCTGTTCTTGCTGATCTGGGATCGATGGCAAAGCCACCTCTGACTTCACAGCACTTCAAAGGCAAGGCCTGCTTGGCACTACCTGTGTCAGCTGCCCACACCAGATAGATGAAATTATTCTGAAATTTATCAATCCACATCTCTGGCTACAAGTTTTACTGAGCAATTTATTTAATGTGGAGAAGAGATTGTTATAAATCACGTTATAAATCCCCTTTTGGCAGCCTGGCAGGTGAAGTTATGCAGGTACCGTTATACAGATGAGCATTATGTGCTACAACAGCAGCTAAAACACACAGAGCCAAAAAAAAATCCCCCAAAAAGTAAATTTACTGCAAAATGGAAATATTCTTCACAGCAATGCCCACCAAAGTGTTGGTGTTCATGTTCCCATGTTCCCTGAGCTGCTGTCAGAGGCTGGAACCTGTGGATATTCAGGGAAAGTTTCACTCACAAGTGCTGCTTCTCTCTGGAGAAGGGGTAGGAGAGGCGCTTCACTGTCTGAGGTTTGTGCTCTGCTACTTTGGGCTGGATGGGCTCTGTTATTTTTTGAATCACAGAATTTATCTTTTTCAGGAGTCCGTGGGTCTGGTTGATCTGATACATCTGAGGGGGCAAGGAGAAAAAAAAACAAACAGTGAAACTTAACTGCTTTTTGGTTATCCATAGGTCAGAGTGAACTGTGAGGAATCAACCAGCAATTAGATAAATATATCACAATAAACTATTGAGGAGTGAAGTTTACATTCTTGAAATCATCAGAAATAAAGGGATGGGAAAGTCAAACCAAGGGTTAGGGAACCACAGGATCACAAAAGACCTTTTTATATAATTGTGCTTCTGATTAAAATCCCTGGTAAGTGAGGCAATAATGGGAACTAATATGAAATCCAAACCAAAAGTGTGGTTTTAGTGTTGTAATAAATGATGCTGGGCTTGGAGACTGTCTCTGGCTCCATTATGGACTTTGTGCAGTCTGGGACCTGCACTTAGTCTGTGTTTAAATATTAATCCATCTCTGAGCTGTGCTCATTGAGCAGGTAGCTATCTATCTATCACAGGTGATTTAGAATTGATGAAAATACACTGTCATTCCTTTAATGACATTTCAAATATTCTGAAAGGTAATTTATTTTGTGGTTGAGTGGCCCCAGCTCCTGCAAACATGACTGACTGTGTATATGAATAGTCACTAAACCCAGCAAGCCAAATTCCTATCCTGGTGTTCAGTTTTAGCAGTGAGAAAAAAATGTCCAAAAGGCACACAGAAATTTCACCATCAATTGAAACCTCTTCTTTTAAAACACACTGAGGATGAAATCACTCTCATCATGTACAGACAGTGGTAGCAGAGGGAAATTCCTAATTTCCATTCTTCCTTCCATTTTTTCCCTCTGCTGCCCCAAGCAAGTACATTTGTGACTTTCATTTCTGGTGCACATCAGTTAATTGCTTTGAAAATAGTCATGGAAAGAGAAGCCTGCATTTATAAGGTGCTCTGAGAGGAACATATGTTTAAACTATGCCTTCAAGAGGAAAACAAGAAAATCAAGACTCACCTTTTTTGTGGGCATCTTGAGCTTAAGGAATTCTGCCTCTCGACACAATACATTCCATGGTGCATGTATTTTTACAAATCCAATCCCATGGATTTTGGTCTTAAAAAATAAAGGCAAAAAAAAAAAAAAGCAGGGGAAAATGTTACTGATGAGAGGAAATTAAATACATTACCCCTTGTGATTCATACATATTTAAGGAACAAATAGTCCTTTAGGGCCAACATGATAAATCTCATTTGTTTGAGAGAGTTGGTTTCTAACAACAGGACAAACACTGAACACCTCCCTGTGCTGAGCTGCTATAGAATGTGACTCAAAAACTGCTATTGTCTCCCCGAGCAATTACCACAAGGTTAAACAGATAAAAACTGTTTGGGAAATAAAAGCTGATGACTGTGGACACAAATACAGGCCAAGCCAGTTAAATTTGAAGCAGAGGCATCCAGCCAAAATGGTGTGATTTGGTGAGTGTGCTGTAATTGCTGGGGCTGAGAGAATCCCTGCTGCTCATACCTTAGACTCAAATGTGAATATCTCCATTAAGGCATCATAGTTAGGAAAACCAGTAGGAAGAACTCCACCAAACAAAGCAAAAGGAGGACAGAAGTTAATGGCAATATTAGTGGTTTGCCTGTAGCCCAGTAATTCTCTGAGCTGTGTCCTAGAGGGCAGGACATGGATGTTTGCTCCTGGCACTCCCACATCCACCCATGTTTGCTCCCCCTGGAACAGCCATTCCAAAGGCACTGGACAAATGATACCCAACTAGGAGGCATACAGCAAACAGAAGAGAAATTAACTTCAATTAATCTTTTTAACCCTACTGCTGCACCAACTCAGTTATTACAATAACTAGCTTTCACACAGCTGTATTCCCCCTGGCTTTCTAGAAACTGGTTACTCAGAGCACCATGGAATGGTTTAGGTTGGAAGGGAGCTCAGGAGTCACCTAGTTCCATCACTCCTGCCATGGACAGGCCAGGCTGCCCCAAGACCTGTCCAACCTGGCCTTGTTTTAATCAATTATTTGTGGACATCGAGCCACTGACCACAACTCTCTGTGTGTGACCATCCAGCCATTTCATGGAAGTGAGCTTAAGTGGTTTATTAAACACCATCTGTTTAAGAAGCCTTTGCTCTTTTGGAATCAGTGAGGTCTCCAATGCAGCTTTGTGGCTTTTCAGGCCCAAGTGATTGCAGATCTTTCCCTCTATGTGGATGTGCTGGCTGTGGAAGCTGATGTAAATCCCCACACCTTGCTTTCATCTCTGCACTTTCATCTCATGTGGTTTGGTGTTTTGCACTGAAAGGACAGGGTTCCCTCTCTTTTACTGTGTCCTGTCTTGACCCCTGAGCCCTTCTGCATAATTTGAAATCATATTACATGTCATAGGTGGCACCTCCCATCTGAAAAAGGATTTCAATATCTATGACTTGGCACAGGCAAGCTCCCTCTGAGCTACAGGAACCTGCAAGCTGGACAGAAAGCAAGTCTGATTTTCACTGTTAGACAGAAAGGAGAAAGGTTTTGGTATTTTCTTGCATTGTACCATGTAAAGTATATATATTACATTTACATAATATATAAAAGATATAAATGTCTGTAATTTGTGAGTAATAGGTGACAGATTTATTTTTATGCAGTCTGTTCCCAGGTCGAAATGCTGATCTCAACTTTTAGATCTTGTAAATAAAACCAGCATAAATGTTTACCCTCTATCTCAGGAGTCTGGGGCACATTGGTTGGGTCAGATAATTGTAGCAGCTTTCTTTGAAATTAATACTGCTGTGTCTATTTCTACTAATCACACACTGGCAGCACTTCACATACATCATTTTTTTACAGAGTCTAATGGGCTTTTAATAGAATATCCTGTTTTCAGGGTGCAGGTGGAAGATGTTACAAGCTGTACTGTTCATGTCTAAGAATGGAAAGAGCAAACTGTAACACAGACCCATGTGCTCCAGCAGGAGCGTGGACCAGAGCCTCCTGAACTAATTTAATTTTCCTCAAGCCTATATTGAGGAATAAATGACACTGCCTGTATCTGATTTTTTCCCCCCTCATAGCTGGAACTAGCAGAGGATCCAAACCACTGCATACTGTAAACCCACCAAGCTGGGATTAGTGTTCAGAGCAGTTTAAACCTCACTTCCAGATAGCACAACACAGCCGAGTTGCAATGGTGCATGTACCACAAATCCTGGCCAAAAAAAGTCAGGAAGCTTCACCTCCTCAGGGCATTTACAGCACCATGGCACACTCCTGTGCAGCCAGCTAAATCAGTGGGTGAGGATGGCACTGATTGCCAGAACTGCAACCAAATCCTGCAAGGGCCGAGCTTGCGCAACCCTGACCAGAGCCAGGCTCACAGGGACAGCTCAGCATCCCCCGGGACCTGGCCACCAGTCACCCCCTCTAACCCTTCTAAAGGGATCCTTACATCTTCATCCCGCTCCAGCTCCAGCCCTGCCTCCACGAGGTTCCCCTCGTACTCCTCCCTGCGGAACCTCTTGTCATCCTCGTGGTAATCCATGTGAGGCTCAGGGTCCCCCATCTCCAGCTGCACCCCCTTCCCGGGCAGGGGCTGGTCCTGCCTGCTGCTTCGGACACTGGCATCATTCTGCTGAGGTCTCCTGGCCAGAGTCCTCCCGGCTGAGGATTTCTTGTAGTGGTAAACCAGGATGTAGTCCACCTTCCTCTTGCCGTCTCTGAAGTACAGCCCGTACTTGCAATCAGCATCTGGGTTTTTGGATAGGGAATTTAATAACTGTGTGTGGAGAGAAGAAGAGAGAAGAATAATGAATGCACAGCCCAACACAAGCACCAGACAGACCATCCTCTCCTCTCAAGGCTCCTTTTGCCTCGAGCACATGATGCCCTCTCTCCAGACAGCCAGCAGACGGGAGGAGTCCCCCCCACGTTACTTACTCCAAAAATTTTTGCAAGTTAACACCTTTAATTTTACTGATAGCCAGCTGGGATTTTATTGGCCAGAAATAAATAGATTGCATGACTGGGATTTAATCTAATCACCAGCACACTGGTTCATAAGTCAGCTACTTGCTGGGTTTGGTTTTCTCCTTTGGGGGTTAATTGCCGCTAAGATCGTCTGTCCTTTTCCACCCGTGATATCTGCAATGCTGCAATTCTGACAAATAGATTAATATCATGTGGAAACATTTCTCACTTCTCTTATCTATCATTGCAAGTCCATATCATCTGAGAAAGAGATCATCTTAGATACAGACTGAAGGGAGCCAGCTGCTCCTGCGGCACGGCCAAGAACGCCATGGAAAGAGGCCAGGGAAGCGGGGTCACTGTTTATTGAGTTCACCACTTCTTTTACCCACTTATAAAACCTATGTCACTATGCAATCTGATGGTGGCAATGGCTTTATTCCCAGCCTGGGTTAATGCTGGGTAAGTGTTGCAAAATACATGAAAGGTACAGATCAAAACACAATTTCATTTCCAAGCATTTATCTGAAAACTGCACAGGGCAACTCTAGAAACAAACAAACAAAAAGTACTAACAACTAATTTATTTCTACTTTTATAACAGTTCTCATGCATAATTCACAATTCTACCCTTGGAGATTCAGAAAATATTTTTTTAAAAAAAGGAAGAAAATTCACTAGTAACTGGAATTTGTTTTCACAAAAAATACCCAACACAGGAGTGGCTTTTCAGTGATCAGGGAACTTTTCTAGCTTCTAAGTTTATAGAAGAATGTCCATCCCCCATCAAGGGAAAATGAATCGTGCTCCAAAAGAGAGCAATTGGTCATCAGTTGCAAAATGCTAAAATCTGTTTGGGATTGCACACCTGCTTATTTCATACATAAAACACCAAATGTAAGTTATTTTAGATGGCCTTTGCTATCTGCTTCTGTCTCCTTTAGGATCTCATCCCTCTTTCCCATTTAACCTAAACCCTTTACATCAAGTTAATAAATTTATAATAAAATAATACAGCATTTGGAGCCACCACAGAGTTCACACATTGTCCTCTTGCCTCTATTCCCCATTCCATGAAAACAGGAATTTAGCCATGTCAAACTCTTCAGGGCAGTCTGTTAATGTTTATGCCCTACTCAGATAGTCTCATTTAGTTCGTAAGCATAATTTTGATATAAAAGACCATTAATAACTATTACTTTTCAATTGCTTAATGGCTAATTCAGAACATTTTTTTAAAACAAGCTGATAGTCTGCTTGTGGCAGGCAACTCACTTATGCAAATTTCTACAGAAACAAAATATTAACAAATGACAACTAATTGGATAGTGTTTAATTTTTTTAAAAGATGTGTTGATCTTAATAATTAATTAAACAGCAGTTGATGAAAAATCTGGCTGAGCCACCACTGTTGCCACTAAAGCCTCAACTTAAACTTCTCACATAAATTCACTTATATGTGAGAACAGCTATATCCCACAGCAAACAGGAAGCAGCCAAAAAACTTGGTTCTGTTTTAAAGAAATTGATGGTCAGATTATTTTAAGGATGGGGTATAAATGCTGAAAGATACTCATGGGCCAGATATTCTCTTGCAGTGCTGCTGTGCTTAAATTGAGTTGCATTGACTTAGAGCATGTAAAGCTCATGTCTCTTCAGCTGTGAATGAGACAGAGAAAAGACATTTCAGTTTCACCAAAGCAGGAGGATTTTAACAGCCTGACAGAACCATTCCTCCATGCTCCATCCTAATTTTAAGCGCAAGCACAATAAATCCCATGTTGCTTTTTCTGGTACCTTTTTCCCTAGTGAATCTGTTGTATAGCCCACTCCACCTTAATAAACTTCTTTTTATGTTCCAATTACATAACTAAGCCCTAATCATGCTGGGTATTCATATTACTAACTTCCTTTAAAATCTGTGTTAAGGAATTTAACTGAGGAGCAATTAATGGCAAATAGAAATTAATTAATTTCTATTGTGTGCTGGAGAAGATCAGTTTAATGTTTTCTATGTTAACAATACCTTTTGCATGAAATTTTAGACATTCTCTTCTGTTCTTCTCTGCACTGGCAAGAAGATGTAAAGGTTCCTCAGCCTCATTGCCAGATTCCTTACCCTGAGAAGAGTCAGCCCCTTTTTATGCTACAGGTTAAACCAGCTTCCCTTTCTCACACATCCAAGAACACCCCCACCACACCAGCATGGGCTGTGCCTGATGGCAATCCTTCCCAGCACCTTGGGAAAACGGAGGGAGGGGATTTCAGAGCATCCTGGGGGTGGGAAGGATGAGAAAGAGGCTGAGGTGACCCAGCAGGCCGTGGGTACTGACCGTGCTCTCGTGCTGGTCGTAGCCGATGTCCTCGATGGCTCGGATGTTGATGATGTGGATGCCCTTCTCCTCAGCAGGCAGACAGGAGTACTTCTTGTTCACCCTCATTCCTGTCTCCTCTGGAGCCTCACTGAGATCCTCTGGCAGAAAATCCACCCCATGAAACTCACTGTCTCCGTCTGAGAAGGAAGGGAACAATTTTATCAAGACACTTTAATCCCAGCTTGCTCCTCCCAGAGCCACCCAAAAGCTGAAACGTATCCTGTTCCTGCCCTCTCCTGCCAATGAGCCCTTGGACAGGGCCCCCACCCCTTCTCCCTTCCTCCCTTCTCAGCTTTCCTCAGCCCTCTTCAGCCCTACCTGGGTCTCCTCCTCCTGCAGAGCAAGAGAGCTCAGTTACCTTTTATCCCGCATGGGTGTCTCAGGATGTTTTTACTCTGTGGGCTCAAGGAATTATTGTATTTCTTGGCAAGAAAAGGAAAAAGGAGGGGCAGGAAGGGAAAAGCTGCTGGTGAGGATAGGTGCCATGGTGCCTTTCCCTTTTCAGGAGGCATTTTTTCCTTTAACTTGTTCATGATGAAAAACTAAGTCAAGGGTTTTCCCTCAAGTACCTACATCCTGCATCTCATTTACTGAACCACTCTTATTTAAATAGTCTTGAAAATCTGAGGGTTTCTCAGTCTCAACCTGCTTCTGATGAAGTCATCAGAACTATTTCCATTCCCTGTTTAAGTATATAGATAGGCTAAAGGATTTAAAATAAAAATTTCACTACAAATTGGGCAACCAGATAAGTTACAGAATGCAAACTGGTGTTTGCAGATGGGCACTTATGCAAGCAATAGAAGGCAAAGTGTTCCAAGATTTTATTAATTTTAACAGTGAAATAAAATACTGCAGCATTGTAGCTTTTTTTTTTTTTGGAACCACGTAGGAGGAGGGGTTGCTTGTCTAAAGAGTGAAGATAAAGCAAGAATTTTAGAATTTATGGATACTAAATTAACGTTCCCAAACAACAAAAAACATTAAACTGAATTACCCTGTCTGGGTGTGGTTGAACTTCAGGGGTAATGTTGAGGGAATAGACACAGAAAATCCCACTCCCTAGCAAATTTGCAGATGATGTGAAACTGAGGAGCAGGATTGATAAACTGGAGGGTAAGGCTGCCACTTCCAGGGGTCTTGACAGGCTGGAAAAATGGAAAGCCAAAGAAGTCCCCCACTTATGCAGCCCAAAGGAGGGAAGGCAAATGATGGGTCCCATTCCTCCCTTCAACCAACTCAGCAGGTACGGACACAGCAGGGCCAGATTCCTCTCACAGGTGGAGAATGAGAAAAGGGTGAGAGGCTGCAGACCCAAGTTGCAACAAGGGAAATTACAACCAAACATTAAAAAAAAATTCCCAATTCTCCAACAAGTTATCACACAATGGGGAAGGAACCAGTGAAGCCATAAACCTCCATCCATCCCTGGAGAAGGTCAGAGCTTGACCACACCTGGCCCAATCTGAATGTTGGGAAGGCACAGCAATAATCACTTCACTTCTGATCAGGTTCTTTCTGGGAACAAGGCAGGAGCCAGCAAGGACAACAACCTGCAACAGGCAGAGGAGGAGGATGCAACCAAAGCCTTGGCACCTGTCCTGAGCTTACCAGAGCAAGGTAAACATTACTGTTATGGAAGCCATGCTTCCGTGGAATTCCCAGTTGGGCTCCTCTGGAGCTTGCCAACACCGTGAGTTTGTGGCTGTTCATTTCAGTTCTGGGCAATCTGCTGCCCCAAGCTGCTTTCCCAGGAACACCAGTGCTCATCAACATCAGCACAACACCTGGGCAGCAATCACCCTCTGCATATTCATGTGCACAGCCTCTAACGCCTTCACACACCTGGGCTGCCGCTCCTGGCTCTTGTCTAACACTCCCCAGTAGTTGTCCCAGAACAGACACCACGCGTGACATCTCAGGGCAGCATCACCAAACTCAGAGAGCCACCTGAACAGCAAGTTGTAACAACTCAAGGAGCTTTTGTATTTTTATTTTTTTTTTAGGAGGGTAATCTAGAGATGCAGCCAGAAGTCTGCTGGCTCATGGGAGCAGCTGGAATGTCTGCAACAATTCCCTACATGTGCATGGTCTCTTTTTCCCAACACTCACAGGCACATATGGGCAGGCTCCCTGAACAATGGGAATTGAAACAAGTGTGGGCAGCTGCAGAATCCTGTGTACTCAAGGCTTTATTCTGTGGCAGCAAAATACTCACAAAATAATACAACTTTTGGAACTTCATAACTGCAACAACCTGCATTTTCATCTGGAAGGATGCTGGAAACAACTTTGTAAAAACAGTGGATTAAGTGCAGTGAAAGTCCTCTCTTTTCCTTTTTTACACACATGTACTAAGTAAAACCAAGTTATTTCAGAATTTTGCAGAAGGTATTAGAAGAGAAACACCTTTTACTGACTGTGAATCTGAATAATGGAGCTGTGGACTGAAATGTGCCAGTTTAGGAATCACCACTGGGACAGAATAGGCTCAGAGGAGAAAATCACAAGCTTCACTGAGCCCAAACGACCTCCCTGTGCTCTGGAGCTGCACTTCCAAGCAGGGTTTGTTAAGCCCCAGCACGGAGCAAGGAGACCTGCTCAAATGATTCAGCACCATTGTGCAAGCCCAAACAATCCCCCCGACACAAGGAGATATTTACATTCCTGTTTACACATCAGTAGCCTGGCAATATTGGAAAGAACAAGTACTTTAGGTAGACAATGAATCATAGAATTTTGGTTTATTATGACTACTGGAAAATATGTGAACTGTGAGAGCTTTCTTGATATAATCTTAATTACAATAAGTTTGATTTCTGCACTTAAGGATGATGTCAGGATTTAATCCTAAGTAAAGCCATCCAAACCACTTTGGCAATTACAAACACCCAGGGATTACAAGCAGTTCACTTGTGCTGATTTGGCACAGGTCAAAGCCTTCTGTTGCAGAACACAAAACCTCTTTTCTTTTTTTTTTGCATGGATGGAGTAGAGCATTTCAAAGACTTAAAACCATGAATATTTTATGTTAATCACATTAAACATGGACAATAATTTAATTTCAAAATAAATTATGTTCAGAATTATTTATGGCAGGATAGAAGAGGAAAAGTGAGGAGCAAAAAGAACTATAATGTCCTAATTCAGCTAGACTGGCACTGTAATCTCTTTGTTGGGAGCTGAAAGAGGTGAGCATTACGAAAACTGCTGGCTTTGCTGCCTTCTGATGCTGACTAACCCACTCTCTTCTATTTATTAAGCAGAAAAGACTACAACAAAGACTTGAAGAAGCACTCAATGTATTTCAACACAACCATAAAACCAATCCCAAAACCCTGTGGATTCTGAGTCAGCAGAAGTCCCCTAATATTCTGGGGCACAGAGTCAAACCCATGCTTGAGTCTCTCACTCTGAACCATATGGGAAACAAGATTGAACTAATAAAAAAGTCCCTCAAACTCAAAACCACTTCCGCCTCTGTTCAAATTTCAGTCGCAGCTGTTAAAATTCCCAACTTCATCTTGCAAAAATTAACACTAAAATTAATTAATGATCACTTTTTCAGCACTGAAATTTGGCACACTGTGCTGTAACCTTTCCTCATTCAGACAATGCTTCACTCAATGGTGATGACCAACTGAACCAGGACCAAAAACCTGCTGTAGAAACCACTGCATTTTCTCCATTATTCAATCAACCATTAACATTATAGTCATAACCATGCATAGCCACTGAATAGTCCCTGGCAAAAAGTATTTTTGTCATTAAAATGAATTTTAAAATTGCATTCATTCAATGCAGCTCTTAAAGAAATACCCTGTACCAGTTCTAAAATAAGCATCATCAAGTCAGCATGAATACATCTAAACAAATGAACAACATTTCCCTGCTCAACCTGAAACCAATAATCTCCCTGAAACTGCCTTCTCTTCTTTTCTTTTTATTTTTTTCCTGGTCTCCTCTTGTTTTCACTTTCAGAGAGTATGTTTAAGAAAGTGGTAGAACAAAAAAGTCACAAAGACCTCTGAGTTAAAAAGGGAACGCAGCAGGAGAGTTACAAGACCATGTGATTCAAGGCTTTTAAATGCCCACGTCCTTATCTTTTTGCTTTATATAAACCATGATAGAATTCAGAGTGAAAATTAAGAATCATGGAGGTAACAAGGAAGCATATTAAGAAAGTCACACACACACAGACATATATACATGTGGTAAAAGAAACAAACACAACCTATAAGTAAATGTTGTAAATAAGTAAACAAATATAGTATACTCTTTTTATGGGAAAAAAAAGTTAGCTTATGCAATACATTGGATAACTTTTGGATTTGAGCTCTTTTCTTGAGGAAAAGATAAGATATTGAGATAAAACTCCCTTAGTGGGGTTTTGCTTGCTACATATTGCCCCCTAGCAGCAAGATCCTCCTTCAGCACATCCTCACCCAGCTCTTTACCGCCTGGATCTCCCAAATTCCATCTCAGAGGTTAATCCTAAAAAGAAAATAACATAATCCTCACAAGTGACTCTTCTATCTCTGCCCCTTTTCCTTCCCCTGATACGCTCCAAGGCTGTCAGATTTGGAAGCCAAAGCCCTGGGAGAGCGAGAGCGAGAGCAAGACAAGACCAGCCCAGCCCGGCTCGGCCCGGCTCGGCTCAGCCCTGCGGCCGGGGAGCCGTGCCCGGGAATGCCAGCCGTGCCAGCCGGCAGGCTGCAATGCCAGCGAGGATACCCGCTGCTGGCAGGGAGGGCAGCTCTTTTTTTGGGACGCTGACACCTGTTTACGAGGCGCTGGCCCCGGACCAACAGAGCTGCCGTGCTCTCCCAGGAACACCGCACAAGTCCGAACTCTGCCCTGCCCAAATCCTGACAGCAGGCGCTCATTAGCGCCGCATCAGCGACAATGGGATGTGTATTCTCCCTCGCCCCTACAGCTGTGAGCAGCCAGATGTTGCCCGGAGCTGTGCTGCTGGTGGAGAGGCAGCAGCTTTCACTGGTACCACCCGGCAGGAAAAGGGAGCCCACCTCCCCTGGGGCAAACTTAATGTTGACACCTCCAATCCATCCTTTCAGGGATGTTGGTACCTTCTGCCCATCCTTTTAGGGATGTTGGTACCTCCTGCCCATCCTGTCAGGGGATGCTGATACCTTCTGCCCATCCTTTCAGGGATGTTGATAACTCTCCTGCCCTTCCACCCGCAGAAAGGTGAACCCTGCCTCTTTCATCCTCTCTAAGTAGGACACTTTGGAACTCACCCATCTCCTTCGCTTTTCCATTTATTTTAAAACTTGTAGCCTACATCTGTGCTGGCTATTACCTTAATGAATCAAGTATGATGTTATGACCCAATCCATTAACAAAAAACAAGCTCAAATAGTGAAATAAATCCTGGATTCCATGGACAGTTTCCTTTGCAGAGGAGGAATACTTCCAAAGCAGAGTGACCTTGATGTACCTGATGCCGACAGCCCACACTGAAGGGCAGAGCCCATTTAGACTCTTTGTGCGCAGTGCTCAGGAGTCACACGGGTGGAAAAACTTCAGCTCCTGGCAGGATTGCCTGGATGATCAGCTGGCTTAGCTCTGTTCCTCACTACTGAGAATGATGGGGCTCTGG